>NW_024037835.1:0-434737 GCF_016077235.1 Cyprinodon tularosa
GTAGAGCAGAACTCTCAAAAGCAAAACTTTCCCTCCGAACAAACGAGCGGTGAGCCAAAACCGTATTAGGTATTCAAAAAATTCTTTCACCGTGAGCGTCAGCCATCTTTGGACTACAACTGGTGTAATGTTCATATTTCTACAATATTTCGTCTAGGCGTGGTGACGATGTAAAAAAGTGTATAATTGTCAAAATCTCGATTTTGGTGTTCGGACAGATTTGTTACCCCCGAACAAACCTTTTTCCTAGCTAAACGATAAAAGATATCGACACAATTCCTTCAATGTGAGTGCTAGGAAGGTCTGAGGAACAACTTTAGCAAGGCTCATGTTGCTACGTCGAACGGTTCCCAAATGGGAGCGATACGAAAAAGTCTGTTGTTTTGAATTTTCAGTTCGGATTTTCAGAGAGCTCTCATTGGATTTCTATTGAGGAAGTGTGGACTTCTTCGTGGTCTGGGCCAAACTGTCGGAAAACCGTAAACGCCACACAAATGAGGGTTATATTTCCTGAATCCTGACAAAAATCCCTACGTTTTGATGTATAATTTATTTCAACTGAGTGAAAAATGAGGGACTGAGAACAATTTGTTCGGAAAAACCAGAACAGCTCAAAAGCTAGAGCACGCACTCTAGCAGTTGAAGAATTCCGTCCATAGACTTCCATTATAAATCTGAAAATCTTTAAAATTTCTTTTAAAGTTTGAATCTTCACTGAAGCAAAACTGTAAAAGTTAGCAAAAAGCTGAGATAGATAGTAATAGCAGAAAGATACGGAAACATTTTAAAAGTTGAATGGTGTTTCTAGCTGAAAGTATGCTGAAGTAGTTAAAGGGCAAAGTAGCTGAAGATTTAGTGGAATTTTTGAAGTTTTACATGTATTTCAATGGGACAAAAAAAGTCATAAAAAGCTAAATATTTAAAAAAGTATAATAGCTGAAGTTACCAAAAGATACAGCAGGATGGACCAGAAGAAGCTGAACGTTTTGATACCAAATTTGTTGAAATCGGATGAAGTATGGAGAACGAGTTAGAGACGGAAAAACGTACGGAAAGTATAATAATAATAATAATAATAAAGAGAAACAGAAAAACAATAAGTGGGAATGCATAAGCATTCCCACTTGATAATAATAAAGAGAAACAGAAAAACAATAAGTGGGAATGCATAAGCATTCCCACTTGATAAATATAAACAGAAAAACAATAAGTGGGAATGCATAAGCATTCCCACTTGAATAACTTATAGTGATTTACATAATCAAAGTGTCATGTTGGGATTTAGATGTCCAACCCACATGCAGAAACACTCGGAGGCAGGGAAAAAGTTTAAAGGTTTATTGACAAAGTGTTTATAAAAATGTGAACTGGAACTTGGGTGGTCAGACTGGTCACGGCAGGATCACCACTGAGGAGGACAGAGAGGTTAGAGGAGTTCCAGGTAAACTGCTGTTTATCAGATGATGGGGTAAATACCTGCTCAAAGATGGAACTAATCAGCAGGGGGGTCAGGGTCAGGCAGATTCACAAAAATCAGGGAAAACAGATCAGAGAAGCATGCTCAGGTTTTGCTGGTACCATTACTGGCAAACACTCTGTCAGCCTGTTCCTCCTTAAATAGGGCCTCCTGATGAGCAGATGGAAGACAGGTGTTGCAGTCAGCTCAAGCCCTCAGGAGATCTTGTGCGCCCTCTGGTGGAGAAGGTGGACAAAGCCTCCAGATCCCAACACAAAGGACTTAGAGGCATCAATAAACCCAATTAACACAGATTAATTTAGATATGCTCTTGCTGCTTCTTTCAAGCCACAAATATCGAAACCAGTTCCAGACTTGGCTTTGAAACCAAATTGATTATCTGTTACACTAATAAACTAATTGAGCCAACCAAGCAAGATTTTTTCTAATACTTAAGATATCACACTAGCTAAAGCTATTGGTCTGTAGTTGTTAAGGTTACCAACCTTACTAGTTTTGTCGTCAATTACCGGCACATTGGTAACAGATAATGAGGAATCAGTCAACTGCCCATGGGTCATAAACCGCAAAGAACCAAATTGCAAGCAACCCAGACACTTTTCGACTAGCATATCTTTGTTGTTTTGCTGCGGCTATCAGAACCTGTTGCCTTATTCTCACCGGAGTATGCTATAGCCTGCTGGACTAAACTAGGGGTTATTATATGTCTTTTAGCAATGTTTCCCAATCCATAGGGTTCACTTTTTAAACAGTTAAAAAATGGCAGACTACTACCATCACCATAGATCTGCTATATTATGAGCCCCAGAAATTTCCTCTATGGTACTGGGGAGAATTGCAGCAGATCTCTTTAGGGCTCTGCCCATAATTCCAAAAGCCAATGGCATTATTACAAAGCTAAATGTTCTGCTTAAATTCGTATATGCCTGTTGACGTTCTGCGTGGTATCCTGACACATTTATTCCAAAATTGGCCTGATGTTATTAGCTTTCTGCTGCTGTTGGTGAGACGCATCGTGTTCACTTCCTGTTTGGATTACTGAGTGTTTTTGCTGTCCAGACTATCTCCATCTGAAATTAAGGTATTTTTTCTGTGATATCTCTGTATCTAAGTAACTAACTGACCAGAACCACTTTAAAATATAGCGATTTCTGCTGCACTTTTCAACTGAGCACTTGTAAGTTTCACACAGTTTTATTGTTGATAGTAAGGAGTAACTAGCCTAGGCTGTTGTTCCCAACTTAATGTTGACACTATCAATCTGTAGACTTTAAACATGTAGGAAAGTATTTTTTTTAACCTTAAAGACACTATTCAAACTATTTCTAAGAGGACAACAATTAAGACTTAATATTTCATGGCGTGAACTTTGGTCTGAATTACAAATTGGCCTTTTGTTTTTTTTAGACTAAGGTAGAATGCTATAATAACTTTAAAGAAAGAAAAGATTGTTATTTTTAAGAATAATTTGTTGTGTATTCATAGCTTTACATTCACCAAAATAGTCATATCAGGGTTTACTCTAACACTAAGAAAAAATCTAAACCTCCAAATATAAGCATCAAAATGAGAAGCTGTATGCACACATTGTATCCCTGTACCTATACTATAGTTGGGGAAGGCCATGAACATATCCTTTCCTCTTCTCTGCTGAAATGAGCACTAATGAATATTGTGACACTGAAGTTTTCATGGAAGACGGAATATCACCCAAAGCTTTTGTTTGGTGCCATCTAGTGGCCAAATATATGAAGACGTCTACCAACTAAAATAAATGGCTTCAACACTGCAAAAACCATCTAGAAATAAGTACAAATTTCTTAAATTAAGTGTATTCACCCTTAATTTGAGTTGGTAAATGAGATAGTTTGCAATGGAATAAGTAATTTTACTCTTGAAATAAGATAATTAGATAATATTCACTTGAAACAAGACAATGCAATTGTGTTTTCTTATTTTAAGTGTAAATTTTCTTGTTCCATTGGCAAATGTCTCTTTAACCTCCTCAATACAAGAACAAATACACTTATTTGAAGAAAAAATGACTTATCTAGATTTAGATTTTTTGCAGTGAATATAATCATCCACTTTCTAAAAAAAAAATAGTCGCAAGCCACTTGCCCACTTTGAGTAAGTGGCTTTACATTTGATTTGCCCAGAAACAATTTTTACTTCCCCAGTATAATGTTTGATAAATATAGTTCCTAATATTCATTTTTGTATATATAATCCATGAAACATGTTTATTTTTTAAATGTTTTTTTTTTTTGTAATTCAGTAAGTTTACAGGTTCCTGGTGTGTATATGCATGCGTCAGATAATGAAATCAAGCCTACAGAGCTATATGTGTATATATTTGATCTTTTTTTTATTTTTATCTTTATTATCTTGTGTAGTTGGATGTGTGTGTATACATATATAAAACTGTAACTGGAGCATGTAACAAAAGTAATTTCCCTCTGGGATTATGAAAGTATTTCTGATTCGGATTCTGACTCATTTAATGGAATCCTCATGTCTATTTGCTGCTAGCTATTTCAAAGAGGGTAAAGAATCATTTAACTAAAGGTTACTGGTTCCTGATTTAGAAAATCATTTAATAAAACATTATTTGGCCAAATAATGTTTTATTCACTTCATGGATTTGCATTTTGAATTGGTCTGAAAACATTCCAATTTCTCCAAATTAGTGAAAAACTAATTTGATCATATCCCAATTCTTTCAGATAAACTATGGTTTTCAAACACAAAATCCGTCTTAAGCTCTAGTATGGTTTTCGACAATGTTTCCCCTTCCTCAATGTACATAGTAGTTTAGTTTGGTTGAGTTTCACTATTTTTAGTTAAGATTTTTAAACTGAAATATTGTTGACTTGCAGCTGAATGTTTTTTGTTAATAAACTCATATTTTGAACAGAAGTTGTGGTGAATTTATTACATGTATGTGCAGAATAATCTGTTTGAACATGATTTGAGCTTGAATCACCCTTTCATTTATTGTCTAACACACAGCCAGTAGGGTGTGTGTTCATAAACAGTATATAACAGCCAAAATAATATCTGATTAAATAAGATATGTACCACCCCTACGGGGGAGTGAAATAAACATCTTAAAATATCAAAAAATATGAATTCCCAGCTGGCTGCGAATTGAATATAACAGTTATTCACAACATTAGTATGACATCCAACCTGGATGGGCAATGAATATAAATGCACAACACTTGTTATCATCGATTGAATGCTAATCCCAACATTACAGTAAATCCTTTCCCCCCTGTCAAATTAATGAATCTATTCATGTGTAATCTAAAAATAATTTAGAGACCTGAATTTTCAGTAAACCTGCTTCATGAAACAGACCCCAAGAAGCAGAGTTGTAGTTTAACACCCCTCTTACCCACTCATTGCTTCATCCAGTGTCTTGTCCATGACCAAAATAAAATAAATTAGAAAAGAATCCTAATGGAGTAAATCGTGATAATTTCATCAAAATTAAAATAACTCCAGTTGTGAGAACACGTAAAAACTAGTAAAAATGATCTTTCTTCAAAAAGTTTGTTAGTTAATGAGTTGATTTGTGATAATCAAATTGATTTGTTGTCTTGCAGAAACTTGACAAGAGGATTATGTGAGCATAAATGAGGCAAATCCATCTTCAGTAGAAGCCATTCAAAACGGCCCTTCACAGCCAAAAGCCAGCCGAATGACAGCAAAATCTCCAACTTTAACGGAATTTCAGGTTCTGACCGGGCATTAACGCTTCTCTTTAGATCTTAATCTCTACAAATCATGACAGAAAGAATATTTTAGATGTTTAAAAAGGAACTGTAGGGGACTAGCCAAGGGCCCATCAAATAAATTCTTGGAATTTATGCTGCTGTAGTTATTAAAATGTTCACATACCTAGAAATTCTGGGCAAGGATGTGGAATTATGAGTTACTGATTACTCCAAAGGCTGTTAATAATTACGACCTAGCTCAGGTTATACTGTACTATCTTTATTTTTATGTTGCTGTAGGGTCAGACTGCTGGAGCACAAAGGACCACTTTTCATAATTTTACCTTATTCTATCTCTATATTAATATAAATGCCTGGGTTTCATAATATCAAATAGTCTGGACTGGATATTTAACACCAAGGCTCTGTGCTGATGGTATGATCTTCATAAAAATGTAAAATAGCTAAAATTGTCATAGTTTTCAAATGTCTAACCCACATGCAGAGCACACAGGAGTCAGGACAAAGATTATACAGATTGTCTGGGAGGGACAGGGAGAGTGCAACTGGACTGGAGTTGGAGCACCGGAGGCACCTGCATCGATGCTGCCTGGTTAGGCACAAACTGCGGAGATAATCTGGAAGTTAGCGTGGGAAAGGGAGAGAGAAAACGATCAGCTGTTCGCTGTCTTACCATGCACGTGAGCGGACTCGACCCAGGGGGAATGAGGAGGAGAGGACACAGTAGGTCCTCCAAGAGATGGAGCTCCTGGGTTTGGTGGCTGAGGTAACAGGGAGCTACTGTAGCTGTTGGATGGTGAGCAGAGTCTGAACTGCATGGCGCAAGAAGATGCGGCAAGCCGAAAGCTGGAGGGGTCCGGGATATCTGGTGGGGTCCTCAGCCCGGCTTGGTACCACTCAGGGAGCCTCAGACTGGGATCCTGAGCTCAAGGAATTGTCTTGAGCTAGACCCAAAGGAGACAAGAATCAGAAGGCTTGACTTGAGACGCTGGCACACAAGTGAGTGCTTGGAATGGGATAGGCAACCTGAGAGGGAAAGGAAACAAAAATCACTCTGAGAACGAGTAGCTGTCAGGAGACAATGGCAGACTGAGGCGTACCACACAAGGTTAAAACTCTGGAATTGAGCCAGCCGCACTCCGCTTAAATCCTGTTGTGCACCTTGCCCCCTGCGGGAGAAAAGGAGAAGGGAAAAGCCGTCCCCTCAGACAACTGAAGTGCATAGAGTAATGCAAAAAGACACCTATCCCCCACAATACAATCAGTAAGAATCCAAGTACTAATATGGCCAAGACCAAAGAGCTGTCTAAAGATACTAGAGACAAAATTTTATACCTACACAAGGCTGGAAAGGGCTATGGGGAAATTGCCATGCATATTGGTGCAAAAAGGTCCATTGTTTGAGCAAACATTAGAAAATCGAAGAAGCTAAACATGACAGCCAATATCCCTCTGACTGGAGCTCCATGCAAGTTCTCACCTCATGGGTCTCAGTGATCTCAAGAATCATGAGAAATTAGCACAAAACACTGGAGGAGCTGGTTAGTGACATGAAAAGACCTGGGACCACCGTTTCCAAGGTTACTGTTGGCAATACACTATGTCATGGTTTCAAATCATGCATGGCACGGAAGGTTCCCCTGATTAAAACAGCACATTTCAAGGCCTGTCTTAAGTTTGCCAATGATCATGGGAGTCATTGGAGAAAGTCAGGTGGACAGATGAGACCAAAATAGACAAAATAGATAACCCATAATTCCACCATCCGTTTTTAGTGTAAGAAGAGAGATGACTACCTTCCCAACAACACCATCCCTACTAGGAAGCATTGGGCAGGGGGGTTAGCATCATGCTTTGGGGTGCTTTTCTGCACATGGGACAAGGCAACTGCACTGTATTAAAGAGATGATAACTGGGGCCATGTATTGCAAGATTTTAGGAAACAATCTCCTTTCCTCAGTTAGAACATTGAGGATGGGTCGAGGCTGGGTGTTCCTACAAGACAATGACCCGAACCACACAGCCAGGATAACCAAGGAGTTGCTCTGTAAGAAGCATATCAAGGTTCTGGTGTGGCCTAGCCAGTCTCCAGACCTAAACCTAATACAAAATCTTTGGAAGAATCCTAATTGATCTGGAGAAGATCTCTTTGGAGGAGTGGGCCAAAATCCCTACAGCTGCTTTTGCAGACCTGGTGAAAAACTACAGGAAAGGTTTGACCTCCAATTACAAACAAAGGCTACTGTACCAAATATTAAGATTGATTTTCTCAGTGCTTCAAATGCCTATTTTCAGCTGTATCATACAAAACATAGTTAGAAAATCCTATATTGTGATTTCTAGTCATAACCTTTTTTTAAGGTTATGACTATCACTGTGGATATAGACATTCTGAGTATATATATATATATATATATATATATATATATATATATATATATATATATATATATATATATATATAGATTTAATAATACCTATATTTAATAATACCTCTGCTTGTAAGTTAGATTGACATAAAGGACAGAGTGAAGCTGTTCTTAAGGGGTGAAAAGTTAAGGAGCTAATTATCCACTTTTAACACATATCTGGTTATGTCACGAGTTAATAATCTGCCAAACTTTTTTGCATTTGTATTAAGCTACACATACTATTAAAACAGCAGATGTTACAGCAGTATTATTTATTATACAATAACACTTATGTGTGGCTTCACTGAACTAATTAATAGTTCAAACAGGAAGAGGAAGTTCTAAGCTTCTTTTTACCCTAGCTGTGAAATGTTAGATGCTAGACAGTCATGATATACAGCACCAGTCATGGCTGTAACAGCTCTCTGGCTCCAAATCTGTAAGTACAGGCATTGTCAGCAGTTTTTTTTTTTTTTTTTGCTTTAGTTGTCTGTTCTTACTCATTTACTTTTTGCAATAATTAGTGTGCATGTAGAACTTTTCCTTATATCTCTGCAGTCACAACTGTCTTGCTGTCAACCCAACATGTTTTGAGTTACACTATTCAGATACCGGGTGAGTTAGAAACTTTTTTTTTTTTATTTCAACATTGTTATCCATTTATTTATTACCTGTAATTGATTAAAATTGCTTTAGAGAATATCTAGCAGAAATCCATTGTCAGTAATAAACAAATGTGTAACTTCAACTGCCCTTACAAGCTGTTGAAAGGCAGGTTTGCTTGTTGATGATTAAGAATCTATATTGTAACAATTTATCTATTCATTGTTTTATCATTGCAGCATTTCCTATTATCACTCCAGACAGACTTCAGTTCTTTGAGTACGAGTCTGTCATTGTAAGTTGTGATGGAGACAAAACCATGGATGTATGGAGAGTGATGAGAAAACTTGACAAAATGAGTCCAACAAATAAGTCTGAAGACTGCAACGTCCCAGCTCCATCTAGCACATTTGATCTTATATCTAAAAGACACAGCGGAGAATACTGGTGTGAAAATGATGATCGAATAAGAAGCCTTTCTCTTAACATTGCTGTTACAGGTTTGAGAATAGAATTATTTCTTTAAAAGATTGTAAATTAATTTTTTTAGTTTTTTTTTCAATATACAATATTGTGAGGTATTTCAAAGAGAAAATTATTACATTTGGAATTCTTTAATCCCTTTATATGTAAATGGGTAATCTATAGTGAAAAAAAAAAAGAAATCTGGAGAAGTGGTTGCCTAAGTGCATTTACCTTGGTTTATTTCTTTTTCTTTGTGTGTGTTTGGAAGGCCTATGGAATTTTGATAACTTCTGAAACTTTTTATAGGTTCAGCTTGTAACAAATCCATTGGAAACATATGTACTGTATAACATAAAAAAATAAAAATGGTTCTTCTCCATTCCCACAGCTGGTCCAGTGATCCTGAATATTCCTTCTCAACCCGTAAGGGAAGGATCTGACCTAACTCTTCATTGTATTAACAAGAACACAGAGAGGACACTTATTACTGATTTATATAAAGATGGCTTACTCCTCAAAACCTACTTGGAAGAAGGTATGACCCTCTCTGACGTCTCCAAGGCTGATGAAGGACTCTACAAGTGCAGCATTTCCAGTGCAGGAGAATCTCCTGAAAGCTGGCTGGCTGTTGTCAAACCAAACGAAGAAAAAGGTATGTTTAATACAAAACAACAGTTTATTATTTCGCTAAAATAACAGCCTACATAAAAGATTTCTAAACATTGCCTGATCTTTTGGATGAAATTTGACCCAGAATTAAAAGTTTTTATAATTTTATTACAGTACTTTTAGATCTATGGCCTTACTGATCATTGAAGGAGCTCTATACCTCAGCAAGAATGACTTTTTTTTTTTTTAAACAGCTTTTATAACTCTTTTAATTCTTTAGAGCAGGCATCCCCAACCTCAGTCCTCGAGGCCCGCTGGCCTGCAGCTTTTAAAGATTTCCTTGCTCCAGCACAGCTGATTTTAATTGAAAGCTGACTAACAGGCTTTTGGTCCACTGCAATCATTATAATCAGCTGTGCTAAAGCAGGGAAACCTCTAAAACCCGCAGGACAGCGGGCCTCGAGGACCGACGTTGGGGATGCCTGCTTTAGAACATACAAGATTAATCAGATTAATCATCTGTTTTAAAAAATGTTCAAAACTTCAAAAAGGTCCAGGAGATTAAGCAATACTTTATTCAATAACCAGAGATCAGTGGGCTTAATTCAGGCAATATGTGTTGATACCAGCTGGGCAGAACTTATTTGGTCTTTGACAATATTCCATTTACTGTGGTTAGAAAAATAACTAACTCCTTAAAATTCAAGCAAAGAACTGGAAAGGTTTCACATCCAGTGTTTGCAAAACATGATATAAGCAGTTGGTTGTGGAATAACCTTAAAGCACATGTTATTTGCTTACTAAGGTGAGCTGTTAGTATAACTACAGACAGGGCTAGAGTAGGACATATTTTCCGCCCTGGAGTTTCATGCCTCAGACAGGTCGAATTAAGATAGTGACCTATTAAAAATCATGAAATTGTAAATTTACAGGTTAAGTCTACTACATCACATTGTTCTGTAAGGGCTTTTAATTAAGTGCATTATTCTAAAATACCTCTAATACAAGTTAGGTTTGCTTTACAATACAGATTTCTTCAAACATTAGTGCAAATTCCCAACATTATTCTTCATAACATATTCTTTGCACCAATATCAGAATTTATTTTCTGTTCAAATAAGTGTTCGCAGATATTCAAACTAAGGATGAACCGATGCCAGATTTTTTCAATCGGATTACGAATACATGTACTTCGATTATAGTACTTGCCGGTACAGAGTACCAATACGAGTGCTAATAAATGCTATTGATTCCTTGGAATTTATTTGAAAATGGTTTGTTTTCATTTGGCTCATTAAACAAAATACACATTGCATTATCATTGTATAGAGCTGTCCTCTTATTATATTCTAACACAGAGAACATCACACTTGTAGTTTTTTACCCTTTTTACCCTAATTAAAAGAGCAGTGGGACAAAAATGGAAGGCTCTGAAGTCTGGAGTCTGTCATGGCTTTTATAATGTTTTAGCGTTATCACGTTGCACAACATGAATAAAAGATTTGGCACCTCCCCACTTCTGGAGCGTCTCTTTTAACTGATGAGAAGCTCCGGAAGCAAAACAATAATGTTATGTTATCCACTTCTGGAACCCTCTGCAGAGTAAAATCTTTGTAAACCCATTGTGCATTTAGGCTAACAGGTGACCCCGGGCTAATGCTGCTTGTCCAGATATCAGTTGTCAAACTAATAGTTGAAACGTCTTGCAGAAGGCTATAAATGTGTCTCTTCACCAAGTCACATAGTTTTGGTACCTCCATGTCAGTGATGTATTAGAGTCTAGGAATTTTATACCTCGGCTCCACTACACTGAAAAGATGTCAAAATGCAATATTATCAACAATGGATAATGGCTGATCATCCAGGGCAATGTACTGGGTAAGAGTTTCTATTATCTTCATTGCATGTGGGTTGTCTCTGGATATCTTTTCCTGCTTCTTCAGTGTTTGCTACTAAGTCCGTTGTTGCAATTTCCCTTCGCCATGTGAGATTTCCTTATATTGAAATACCTGTTGTGTCTTCAGATGTTTTATCAGGTTATTCGTGTTATAAGTGCTGGGGTTTGTTCCTCCTCTTGATAAGTCTGATTTACATATCTTACAAAAAGCCTTACTTACGTCGTCCTCATTTATTTGGAAATACTTCTGTACTGTCTGCCCGAAATGCTTAAGGCCAATTCTGTCACCTTTTTTGTTTACTACCTCCTTCTCTCTGAATCTCTCTGATCTGGCTTGCAGGTTCTCTACAGGTGTGTAAGGGGACTTACATACCTGTAGTTACTGTATAGCTTCTGTGTTGTCTATTTTATTGTTTCGTTTTAATTTCTCCATTTTCATGCACTCTTTCCTGTCTCTCTCTCTCTCCCCTTATTTTGCTATCTCCTGGTTCTTCCCTCCCTTTCTGTCTCCATTTCCTTTGTATATGACTTTATTCCTTAAATCATTTTTAAATAAAGTTTAATATAAAAGTATTAAGCAGAACCTCATGGCAACAACCAAAAAACTTTCCTCTGATAAAAAATAAAACAACTTAAGTTATAGTCTTTGAACCAGAGTCTTTGAAGAAGAAGCTGACTAGTTAGTCACTTTATTCAGATGGGATTAAACTGATATTTCAATTGCAATTGCTGAACTATGTACTTTTTTTTCAGGTTCTTTCTTTCAGGTTGAGGAGACACAGTACCTGACCCCTTTAATGAATTTACTTTTGCGCACCGTGGTTTTCCTCCTCCTTTTAATTGGGCTGATTCTTCTCATGAAATGCAACGGTACCACTAAATCCCCTGACTATTTATTCATAGCTTGCATAAATTTTTGTTAATTTGAAAAATTTATAATTCACAGTTTTGTTTGGTTATTTATTTATTTATTTGTCCTGGAATACAATATCCTGTTGTTTTTTATTTTGAAAAAGTAAAGAAAACAATCCAAAACAAACATTTTATGTAATTTAAATGAACTCGCCTTTATCTGATAAGACTAATCCTATATTGTCAACAAACCAAGTAGAATAAATTGTCAGTTTATGTGTGTTGTCTTTGCAATCGTCTAAACATTGTCAACGAGTTTCAGTTCTTGTTTTTCTTCAAACTATTAGGTGGAAAAGCTGCAAACCAACCAGACCAAGACATGTATGCTTCAGCTGAGAACAAGATGACAGGTACTTTCTGTTGCATGATGTCTTATTTTACTTGCCTTAGCAGCGCTGTGGTACACACACATTAATTTTATTTTAGCCATGTGTTATATCTAACACTCAGCTAACACATATTTTCACATATACTCATTTAAAGCACCGAGGGGAGTAATGTAATATCATCAGATAAAAACACCACATTAAAACCACAGGCTGTAATAAGGGCTCCTCAGTATTCTTACTTACACAACCACAGTCCTTACAAGGAAACAAAGTAGAAAAAAAGAATGCTGTTGCATACGATGGCTGAGAAGTGCAAAACACATTTACAATTCAAAAACACATTAACAAATAAAAAAACAAAATAACATTTGAAGAAACAAAATTATATTTTATGAAACAAATGTATTTTTGAAAAAAAAAATTTATATTTTTAAAAACACATTTACAATTCAAAAACACATTAACAAATAAAAAACAAAATAACATTTGAAGAAACAAAATTATATTTTATGAAACAAATGTATTTTTGAAAAAGAAGTTTAAATTTTTAAAAACAAATGTACATTTTAGCAAACAAATTTACATTTTTGGAAACTAATTCACATTTTAAATAAGTTCGATTTTAGGTGAAAGAAAGTTTCATTTTAGAGAAAAAAAAATACATTACAGGGAAACAATTTTACATCTAAAAAAAAATTTGACTGTCGGAAACACTTGTACAAGTGCAAAGACAAAACTGCAAGCGGCAAAACACAGTTACATAGCCAAAAACAAATTAACAAAAGACGGCTACACGGAAAGGGAATGTCCCAGTGGCCGGATGTGACGTCACGATTACCCTGACTTGTAGTACAAACAGCTCAATCTGTAGTCCTCCTGCTTTACGTTAAAAGTCAGTGGCGATTGTAGATGGAAAGAATTGCACTGAAGCTGTTTTTTCTGAAGTTTACGCTAACCGAACAATGTTTTGCCCTTATTCTGGAGCAAATTTCAGCCAATTTACACCATTTTGTTCTTTTGGTGGACGGTCTCTGGAACTTTTACGGGACACGGACCAGGTGGCAGGACCAAGCAGCAGGGCCGAGCAATTCTTTCCATCTAAAATCGCCGCTGACTTTTCACTTAAAGCAGGAGGACTACAGATTGAACTGTTTGTACTACAAGTCAGGGTAATTGTGACGTCACATCCGGCCACTGGGACATTCCCTTTCCGTGTAGCCGTCTTTTGTTAATTTGTTTTTGGCTATGTAACTGTGTTTTGCCGCTTGCAGTTTTGTCTTTGCACTTGTACAAGTGTTTCAGAACGGTCAATTTTTTTTTTTTGATGTAAATTTGTTTCCCTATAATGTATTTTTTTTCTCTAAAATGAAACTTTCTCTCACCTAAAATCTAACTTATTTAAAATGTGAATTTGTTTCCTAAAATTTAAATTTGTTTGCTAAAATGTAAATTTGTTTTTAAAAAATTAAACTTTTTTTTAAAGAATACATTTGTTTCATAAAATATAATTTTGTTTCTTCAAATGTTATTTTGTTTTTTATTTTTTAATGTGTTTTTGAATTGTAAATGTGTTTTGCACTTCTCAGCCACCGTAGTTGCAATTGTATAAAAAAAATATATTTATTTTATCTCGATCTCCCACAGTCATCATTATGACTGCTCTATTAGTTGCATTGTAAAATCTTCCCACGGTTAATTGATGTTCCGTACCGTTACCTAGGAACCAACATTCTACCTGGAACTCTTTGGCTAATACGGAAAAATTACTTTCAAAAGAAATCTAACAGCCAAACAGGCTTTAGAAATGATTCAAAATATTCATGATAGCGATTTGGCCAGCGAGGGAGAGACCGAGACTGGGTAGGAAGCGGCTTAGATTCTGACATTTGAGCCTCTTCTGAGCATGTTCCCTCACCCCCGGCAAAAGGCAGACATTTCAGTGACCCATCAGACAAGTGAAACATTTGTTCAAGGTTAGGATAGCACTGCCCTCACCTCAGCTGCTTCACTCAGCGACCCAGAAGTCAAATCACAGCCCATGGTCTAAAATAATTACAGGTCGGCGTGGATGTGTTGGATCAGATGATTGGAAAGTATTCCTTAAAAGCTCCAACGCGAAGATGGCTTATGGCTTTTACGATCTCCTGGACATAGCAGCTATAAACACGTTGGTTTTGTTTGAGAGTTGTTTGAACATCACAGCTCTAAAACTGATACTGATATAATCCAAAACTCAGAATATCCAAAAATACAAAAACCTATAAAATGTTTTTAAGATTCTTAGACATCCAGGTCACAGTCAGTCCAAAAAAGTAAAAAAAAAAAAACCAATCCACTGGACTTTGTTTTGAAGTTTGAAGTCAGGAAGCTTTTTCAAATCGGAATTGAATTGAATTTGGAATTGGGTTTTTACTTTTTTTGGAAGGAAAACCTAAAATACAAATTAAGCTCTTTAACTAAAATAGAATTGTATTATCTGTCAGGAAATAAAAACATAAAAAAAATGGTTACATTTTATAATTTATTGAAAATGTAGTGGCAATGTCAACTGTCAAACATTATATATATATAAAGTAACATCATCAGCAATTGTTAGGCTAACTAATGTAGGGTCATAAGACAAAGTAATAGCATTGGTGTATCACATTGTATGACCTACACCCAAAAGAGCTAGGATAAAACTTCCGAGGACATCTTTGGCCAAACTTGTGTAATTATATATCAAAGAATTAAAAAACTTACAACATTTCTGTGTCACATTTCCTCTTGCAACCACATTTACAATCACTTGAAGTATAATTCATCTACAGTACACTCATAGGTGATTGCATTAGATTTGTGGTGAAAAAAATTACAAATACGAGGTTACGTGTTATTTACCCTTGAAAATTCCAGAAAACATTTCCCAGCCTAAAAGCAGTCACTTAGTCTGCACACTAGAAATGTTCTCTTCTGTTACTAGCCTGAAGCAAGGGGATGAGAGTCCCAAACTACTGATTATACTGCATTTTTCTGAGATAGTTAATGTTTTAATAATCCGTTAAGTGCAGTTTTAAAGTTATAAAGTGGAAATGTAAAACAAAAATATTTGTGTGACAGAAAGTCATTAAAGAATAATTCTCAAGTGTAACAACTACTGAAAATGTCATACTTTCTGATTTACAGGTCATTAAAACTGAGAAAGAATGTTTTTTTTGTTTTTTGTTTTTTCAGAATAAACACCGTAAAACACCATGAAAACCCCTTTGGACCTCTGGTTGAAGCCTCAGAATGTATACATCCACATCTTGACCATTATTTCAGCATATTTGGACTGAATTGGTTGAAAGCATATTTCTTCAACAAATGTTTTAGTGAACAGTGGCAGGCACACCTGCTGTTTTGGCACAGTGGGCAAAATGTAACAAATCTGGTCAAATGAATGTACTGATTTGCATGGTATGGCTGCTTCAAATTATAACAGTGTTTTGACAAGTTTATCTGTGTTTCATCAAAATGTATCATTGTACACAGCATGATATCAATAAACTGAGTAGACCATTAGAGGTATTTTTTTCTCTGATTCCAAAATACTATGTCCAACAACATAAGAACAATAAACTAGTGGAAAATGTTGTAACAATAATGTTATTATAAAAGTGTGGAAAATGTGAAAGCTTTATAAAGTTACCTGAATTAATTCCACACTTGTAGTGAGGAAAGGTTGGTTGGGAAAATGGGAAATTTTGCATAGTTTTTTTTTATTTAATAATTTTTTTTTTTTACCAGATCAACATTATTTTCTACTCTATGTGTAACACGTAGGCTGAACATCCAGGGGTATGACATAGAAACTGAATAGTTTGAAATAAGTGGGTTTTCACGTCAATAATAAACTGGACTGGACACATAACACCAACTCCCTGTATTAGAGGGGCAAGAGCCGCCTCCACCTCCTAAGGAGGCTGAGGTCCTTTGGTTTGATTAGGCCCCTGCTTAAAACCTTCTATGAC
This sequence comes from Cyprinodon tularosa, assembly GCF_016077235.1. Taxonomy (NCBI): domain Eukaryota; kingdom Metazoa; phylum Chordata; class Actinopteri; order Cyprinodontiformes; family Cyprinodontidae; genus Cyprinodon; species Cyprinodon tularosa. Next base: position 16,439 of record NW_024037835.1, read on the forward strand.
TTTGTGGTGGCATCAACCCTTGTGAGGGACCAAACTTAAATAAGGACAAAAGGTGTTCAAAAATGTAAAAAAAAACAAAACAAAAATCTTTCATTTAATAATGTCAAAAATAATTAAAGGTTCAAAGGCAATACAAAATAGCTTAAATAACAAATAAGATGGATTTAGGTCCAACCCAACTGATGTCAACTGAACAGTAACTCAAACCAAAAACTGACCTACTGAAAAAAAACAGAGGCTGCTCTAAATAGGGGTGGAAAAACCTAAACTTGCCACATGAGGGAGGTACAACATAACAGAAAAGCAATAAATAAAAAACAACCCATACAAAACTAAAACATATTAAACAAATAGGACAACTCTTTAACTTAGCACAAATTAGTGAATATTAAGGTGACAAATAACTAAGGTCAACTTAAACTTTTGACTATTGAGCAGATTTAACGGGTACATTTTTCCACTGAGATTAATAAAGTCAATCAATGGAAATAGAAAGTTACAGCAGAATTCTACATCTCCTCCTCCGCTTAAAAATGCACAGAGCACACTTGTGTTACTCAGGCAGATTAGTTATCTGAAAATGGTCAGACAATTACCCCAAACCACTTGCTGAAAAGATAAGAACCTTTAGTTTTCAATGATACAAGCCGTTATGGGGTGTTTGCCAGCATCAATTTTACATAGGCACCAAAAGATGTCATGATCGAACTTAAACTGGATTCTTTCTTGATTTCTTGGTGTATTCTTTTTTTATTCTGTCGTATCATTTCAAACATAAATTAGCGATTGAATGGCTCAATTGACAGAATTATTTTTTTTTTCGATTATACTTTTTCGGGATTTTCGTAGATCACAAAAAAACAAGATGAGCAGGAAAGGTACACAAAGGGTCTTATTTTCATGATCTATTCCCTTTCTGTTTCTTATTTATGTTTCTCTGTTGTTGCCAACTTAATGTTGTCGCTATCAATCTGTAGAGTTTAAACATGTAGGAAAGTATGATTTTTAACCTTAAAGACACTATTCAAACTATTTCTAAGAGGACAACAATTAGGACTTAATATTTCATGATGTGAACATTGGTCTGAATTACAAATTGATCTTTTGTTGTTTTAGACCAAGGTAGAATGCTTTAATAACTTTAAAGAAAGAAAAGATTGTTAGTCTTAAGAATATTTTGTTGTGTGTTCATAGCTTTACATATATTCACAAAAATAGTCATATCAGGGTTTACTCTAACATTAAGAAAAAACCTCCAAATATAAGCATCAAAATAAGAAGCTGAATGCACACATTGTATCCCTCTACCTATACTATAGTTGGGGAAGGCCATGAACATATCCTTTCCTTCTCTCTGCTGAAATGAGCACTAATGAATATTGTGACACTGAAGCTTTCATGGAAGACGGTATGTTACCCAAAGCTTTTGTTTGGTGCCATCTATTGGCCAAATATATGAAGAATTCTACCAACTAAAATAAATGGCTTCAATATGATCATCCACTTTCTAAAAAAAAAAAAAAATTGTTGCAAGCTTTATTTTGATAACCATGGGTAAAATCTAAGTATAATATTCGAGCAACATGATATAACTACTGTCATATATTTTTCAATAGTTTGCTGATGAATTGCAGCAGGGTGGTTCCGGGTTGGATTACCGGCTAGGGGTCTTCAGCATGGTGTTTGCATGTTCACCCCATCGGTTCTCTCTGGGTACCCCGGCCTCCTCCAAGAGTCAAATGTTAATTAGTATCTCTAAATTGTTGTTAGGTGCGAGTGTGTGTGCACGGTTGTATGTCTTCATGTCTCTCTCTCTGTTGCCCCGGCGACCTGTCCAGAGTGTACCCCACCTCTTGCCCATAGACTGCCGTAGATAGGCACCGGCCCCACAATGACCCTGAAAGAATAACTGGGAGAAGATGGACGGATGTTTGAAAATGGGCCAAAGTTATGTCTAGCTTTGCTTGTGATACCTCGATCTATAGACAAAGAAAAAACATCTACCTTAAAACTAAGCTGGCTCTCTCCATCATATCTGGCCATCGCCGTATTGAATCAAGTCTGAAGGCTGAACAAAGTTTAAGACCTGTCACTCTTGCTGTCAGGTCAGATTTTCACACATTCTACATCAGCTAAAAAACGCAAAAAAAAAAAAAAAAAGAGGAGACCCCCCGTGCAAATTGGCTGTTACCAAAGCCAGTTTGTATGAACTTTGTGCCTCACATTACCCCTCCCTGATCGGAGACAGTGGCTGTTTGTTTACTTTTTTTGTGTGTTGTGTTTTAATAATATATAGCTCCAGGAAAAGATGTCCCAGAGCTAGATGATAGCCCAACCCCTTTGCTTTCACAAGCAGACCATTATGACTGTTGCAATAAGGTCCCACTTGATATCTTTTTAATACAGTTGCCAAACTCACCGAGAGCCATAGCTTAGTTGAAACGTCCATGCCACCTGCTCTTAGCAATAATGATTTTATAGGATTCTTTATAAATAAGATTGATCTTATTAAGAATAAGATCATATACACTTCTCTTTTTATTTCTGGAAGGTGAAGCAGCATCTGAGGTAGTCATGGAATCTGAACCGGGTTTAGACTGCTTTGATCCAGTTGAACTTTCTGAATTAGCAAAATTATTGTCTTCATCTAAGCCTTCAACTTGTATGTTAGATCCAGTTCCAACCAGGTTATTTAAGGAGGTATTCCCTTTGATCTCCTCCTCCATTTTAGATGTGATTAATCTATCTCTGTTACAGGGATATGTACCAAAGGCTTTTAAGGTTGCTTTGATTAAACCCTTGCTTAAAAAACTGTCTCTTGACCCAGATGACTTGGTCAATTATAGACCTATATCCAATCTTCCTTTCTCATCTAAAATTCTTGAGAGAGTAGTTTCCAAACAAGTTAGCGATCACTTACACCATAATGAACTTTTTGAAGAGTTTCATTCTGGCTTTAGAGCTCATCATAGCACTGAAACAGCTCTGGTGAAAGTCACTAATGATATTCTCATGTCCTCGGATAATGGACTTGTATCTGTACTTGTCTTGTTAGATCTCAGTCATGTATTTGAATCAGTTGACCATAATATTCTTTTAGAAAGACTTGAATATTTTTGTTGGAATTAAAGACTGGTTTAAATCTTATCAACTCGATTTCAGTCTGTTCACGTTAATGACAAATCTTCCTCATGCTCAAGGGTTACCTGTGGAGTACCACAGGGATCAGTGCTAGGACCAATTCTCTTTATATATGCTCCCAGTCGGTAGAGTTATTAGACAGCATGGGATTAGTTTTCACTGTTATGCTGATGATACCCAGCTATATCGGTCTATAAATCCAGATGAAGCTAACCCATTACATAGATTACAGGCATGTGTTGAAGACATAAAAACCTTGATGACTCATAACTTTCTCCTTGTAAATGCAGACAAAACAGAAGTTATAGTCTTTTGGACCAGAGTCTTTGAAAAATAAGCTGATTAGTCAGTCAATTCATTTGGATGGGAATAAACTGATTTCAGATAATAAAGTAAAAAATCTTGGTGTGGTTTTTGATCAGGACCTGTCATTTAAATCCCATATCAAAGAGGTTTCTAGAATTTCTTTCTTGCATCTGAGGAACATTGCAAAAAATATAAACATCCTATCCAGGGTTGATGCTGAGAAACTAGTCCTTGTATTTGTTACTTCAAGGTTGGACTATTGCAAATCTTTACCATCAGGAAGTCCACAAACCTTAGTTAAAAGCCTTCAGCTGATCCAAAATGCTGCAGCCAGAGTTCTAATGAAAATTAAAAAGAGAGATCACATCTCGCCTATCCTGGCTTCTCTTCATTGGCTTCCTGTTAAATCCAGAATAGAATTAAAAATCCTCCTTCTCACATCTAAAGCCTTAAATGGCCAAGCTCCATCTTATATCAGAGATCTGATTGTTCCTTATGTTCCTAACAGAGCACTTCGCTCTCAATCTGCAGGTTTACTAGTGGTTCCTAGAATTTCTAAAAATAGAATGGGAGGCAGATCTTTTAGTCATCAGGCTCCTCTCCTGTGGAACTAACTACAAGTTTTAGTCCGTGAGGCAGACACCCTGTCTACTTTTAAGGCTAGGCTTAAAACTTTCCTTTTTGATAAAGCTTATAGTTAGAGTGGCTCAGGTTATTGAGCTATCTCTATAGTTATGCTTCTATAGGCTTAGACTTCTGGAGGACATAGGGACCCCCATTTCATCATTCTGCTTCATTCTATCTCTATTCTCCTATTCTGCAGAATCTGTTTGTTCAATCTCTAAACTTCTGCTCTCTCTGCTTTTCCTCAGAGTAGCTTTGCCTCGTCTGTTCCTGTTTGGCTGTGACGTCATCCTGGAAAGAAACATCAGCTGTGCTGCTTCCATCAACACCCTTGTTTATAGATGTTGGAGATCGGCCTGTTTTCCAGTGTGGTCCTGTTTCTCTGACTGTGACTGGCTAGATGTCCTCTCTTCATCCTCTGGCATGGGAGCTGCCTCGGAGCTTGTTTGCCTGGCTGTGTGTTTCCTGGACCGGGCCGCCGCTTATATCTCTGCTTCTGTCTCCTTGAACCCCAGCTGGCCTCAGCAGATGGCCGTTTACACTCAGCCTGGTTCTGCTGGAGGTTTCTTCCTGTTAAAAGGGAGTTTTTGCTCTCAGTTGTCGCTACAGGCATGCTTAGTGTGGGGGATTGCCTTTGAGTCAATGAGTCGATGCAATCAATTGGTTTTCCTTAGATAGAAAACTTTGAATCAATTTGACTGGATGATCTGGTGAAATGTAAAGTGCCTTAAGATGAAATGTGTTTTGAATTGGCGCTACATAAATAAACTGAATTCAATTGAAATAAATTTATACTTGTATATAAAAACATTATTGATTCTTTATTCTAGAGAGTAAAATGACATACAATGGACACAGAGACGGAAAGGCAGGTGAAAAAGAAAGAACCAAGATAGAGACAGGAAAGAGTGTATGAAAATAAAATAAAATAAAACTACAACCCATCACAAACTCCTGGATGTGAGTATGGTCCTATTCTGAACTTATTCCCTGACGTCATCTTTCTCCTGCATTCTCACTGGGGTTGCTACCTTAGGGACCCTCCAAATAGCTCAGAGCTGCATCTCATTGGCATTTCATCAGCTGAATCCTGCCTTTGATGAGAGGATCAACTGAACTGTTATATAAGATAAGTGACTCACATGGATAATCATCTTCTGACAGATTATTGTGGTCACTTACCTGTCTTTCTCCCACAGCCAGAGTGCCAGTGATGGGCGATGCTCCACCTTCCCCCGGAGTAGTTGCAAGTCTGCTGATCTGCAGCAGCCCACGTTCAGTTCTGTCTCTGTTTTATTTCATTTTTGTCATTAAATGTTTTGAAACTTCCCACTGTCTGTCTCAATTGAATACTGGGTCCATCTTTCCAATTTTATGAGAAAGGTGGTATCTAACTTTGATTGTGAGGTCTCAGCTTGTGATGTCTAACTATACCAGGTGTTGGCAACCCAAACTGCTCAAAGAGCCATATTGGACCCAAAAAACAAAAAGTAAATCTGTCTGGAGCCGCAAAAATGTAAAAGTCTTCTACAGTATAAACCTTGTATGGCAACATGGGCTCCGAGGGCCGGATCTATCAAAGGTTTGCGTGTATAAAAACGTGAGCTATTTCACTGCGCACGCTAAAAAATGTTCAAACTGATCTATCAACAGTGTGCTAAAAGGATTTGGTCTTTAAAATAGCGCCTCTTATCCATTTAGTACTTTTTCTGCAATGAATATGCAATATGGGGCGTTTACACGCAAAAGTGCGTCTTGTGGGAGGAGAACATGTAAATATATTAATTTAGCACTCGCAAAGTGATTTATTAAACCTGAAAGCAATTTTGCTAACGGTATCTGACTATATTTAACACTTTTCAAAAGAAGGTGCAAATGGTCTTTATGCGTAATTGCGCACACATGGCAGCGGTTATTGTCGCAAGAAGGAGACATCGAAATGAAGCAAGGAGACGCAGAGAACGCATTTTTTCACTCCGTGTGAATATTCTTGGAATGAAGGAGGAAACGATCATCAAAACATATCGTTTATCCATCATTGCCATTTTGAAGCTGCAATTCCAGTGATTTGCTCCTCACAGAGCGTCAGCTGTACTTGTTCCTCAATGCTGGTCAGAGGCATCTTATCTACTGTGCCCCCTCCTGTTTTGTTCGCAGATGTTTTGTTATATGCCAGTTTTTCTTTAGTTCGCCTTCTAATATCCTGGTATCTTCTTTTTACTTCATCCACTGTTCGCAAGGTTTCACCGACAGCGTTTACTTTATTACAGATTTGTTCACATATAGCGTTCCTCTGTGTGACAGTCACACTTCTTTGCTGTAGCTCACTTAAATGTTTGTTGGCTTCATCCACCAACACCTCCATTTCCATGGGGTCGAATTTCCTTTTGCGCTTTCTGCTGTACAAACTCGCCATGCCGCAAACCACAAAACGCGCAAAACCATCATTTAAATAGGGCGTCTCCAACAGTTTTGCACCTGCCACCAGTTACGCAATCGCTCTTGTTAAATCACCCGCAAACCATGGTTCAGCCCCTCGCGCAAAATTCCAGTTTGCGAGCGCAAATTACTGCACGCAAAATTGGATCTTGATAAATCCGGCCCTAAGTGTATTATTCACTATACACTATAGAAAAGGACTATGTGGGCTTAAATATATAATAAGCATTCACTATTAAATGTTTATCCTGGAGCAAATGTAATATAGCAGAATGAGGTCGAGGGAGGAGCAGTGAACGCCCTCACTGCGTGGAATTTACCATGCGCTGCTTGACCGTGCGATTTAGGTAGTGTTGCATTGATGAAATTATAGAAAAACGATAAAGGAATCTCTCTATGGTGGACAGGTTTCTGCTGGGAGGAGTTGATTGAGTCATGAGGAACCAAGCAGTAACTGACCATCCATCAGAGCTGTGCTCTCTAGCCCTGAAATCCCACATCCTCTGTCACCAGCGTTTCTTGGTGTGATTTAAATTTTTAGTATTTGGGGGAGAAAATGGAAGAAAGTTCACATACCTGCATCAGAGCGCTACCTGTTTGATCTGAGGACGGTTTTCCATCTTTGGAACCAAACTAGCAGCAGTAGTGGAGTTTGGAGATGCAATCCACTTCTTTAAAAACCTGTTAAAAAAAGTCTGTGTAGTGCTGCAAATTTAAGGAGGGATTAGTATGGAGCTAAATTAGTGACAGCTTGAATTGACATAGAATGCAATTAAAAATTTAGACACTTAAAAGACAAACATTGAAAATTCTAATATTTAAAAGTCAAACACTAAAAGTTAAAACATTAACAATTCAAAGACTGAAATTTCAAAATGTTTTTGTCTTTCAATAATAATAATAATAATAATAATAATAATAATAATAATACATTTTATTTGAAAGCGCCTTATCACAACACCCAAGGACAGTGTACAGGCAGATAAAAACATTAAAAACAGGAAGCTAAAAAGTACAAGCATAAGATGCCACAGAAAACAATAGGAGGCAATTATACCAACAGATCTTTAATATATATAAAAATATATTTTTCCCAGTCTAAATTCTTATGGATGTCATTTAAATTTTTGAATAAACAATCTCTGTACTGTGATGAGCATAGAATCCTGAAGGGAAGCCGCTGGTTACTGTAAGGGAGGTGTTAAACTACTGAAACGGTTTTTATGTAACCTTACTGATGCAGGGGAATTGCAGTTTGTCCAGATAGTTCCTCATCAGCACAAGTGTGAGAATTGCTTTTCCAAAAATTGATTGTACGGTAGAGAAAATACACCCTTCATGAAAATAAGACTGGATAAAGACTGAAGTTGCATGGAGAATACTATAGAGCAGGCATCCCCAACTTCGGTCCTCGAGGCCCGCTGTCCTGCAGCTTTTGAAGGTTTTCTTTGCTCCAGCACAACTTATTTTAATTGAAAGCTGATTAACAGGCTTTTGGTCTACTGCAATCATAATCAGCTGTGCTAAAGCAGGGAAACCTCTAAAACCTGCAGGACAGCTGGCCTCGAGGACCAAGTGGAGTGTTGAAAGGTAAATAGCTGATGATTAGTTCTGTTAATATTTAACAGCTGTGTGAAAGTTGTGTGAAATGATAAGAGCTTGAGTATGAGGGTTGTTTAAATGCACTTATTTCTACAAAAGAAGACGTCACACCAATATTTTAAGAAATGCTATATAATTTCTGTTGTTTTGCCAAATTGAATAATAGTCCAAACAGGAAGAGGAGGTTCTGAGCTGCATATAACCTAAGTGAAAATATGAGACACTAGTCACTGAGCTTTAAGCATCAGTAATGGAGGTCACACATCTTTGGGTCCAAATCTGTGAGTACAGTAACTTTCTTTTCTTTTTTGCCTTGTTTGTCCTGAATGAGTTTGGATATCAAGCTTTTCTCATGTCTCTGCAGTAAATACTATTTTAGTCTTGCTTGTGACCCAGCCTGCATCGAGTTACACTGTTCAGACACCTGGTAAGTTGGAAAGTATTTTGTTTAAGTAATTTATTTTCCTTACATTATTTACATGTCTTTTTGAATTAGATCTGATTTTTGAAAACTGAGAGTAAATTCAGCTAAATTAGCAGTTTTTTTCAATAAGGCTAAAATTAACAATTCAAAATATACATTTGATTTCATTATTTGTTTAAATTTTTTATCATTACAGATTTCCCTGTCGTTTCTCCAGACAGACTTCAGTTCTTTGAATATGAGAAAGTCTCTGTAAATTGTGGTAGAGAAGAAGACGTTAATGCATGGAGAGTGATGAGAAAACTTCATAAAATAAGTCAAGCAAATATTTCTCAAGACTGCAGCACCCCAGTTCCATCCTGTACAATTCAACATACTTTCAAAAGACACAGTGGAGAATACTGGTGTGAAAATGATAAAGGAGAAAGGAGCCGTGCTGTCAGTATTTCTGTTACAGGTCTGTATGTTTTAAAAAAGTATAATGCTGTTTTTGTATTTATCAACATCTAAATTTGCAAGGTGTTGTAACATTCAAAGCATGGGAACAATAATATGTGGAATTTTTTGCCTATTAATGTGAGCTATAACTTAACCTTCAAAAGAAATACACTGATAACATATTGAGAGAAAAACAAAAACGGGTATATTAGGGTCCACTACATTTACTTTGGTCCTATTTTCTTTGGATGATAAAAGTCTTGCACTTGAGGTGTGTAAACATTTTATATTTGATGAATATAAACCATCAGAAACAGCAGTATAATATCTTTAAACTTTTTTCGTTCAATTCCCACAGCTGGTTTAGTGATCCTGGATGTTCCAGCTCAACCAGTGAAGGAAGGATCTGATGTGACTCTTCATTGTATAAACAAGAACACAGAGAAGACACACATAAGTGATTTCTACAAAGATGGCAAATACATTGAAACTTTCTATAAAGAGGGTATGACCCTCTCCAAGGTCTCCAAGACAGATGAAGGATTTTACAAGTGCAAAATATCTAGTGCAGGAGAATCACCTGAAAGCTGGCTGGCTATTGTCAAACCAGGAGAGGAGGAAGGTATGTTTGATACCTGATCTAATAAATATTGTGATGGTGAAATAATACTTCAAACATAACTTCAGATCTGTTGATATTATCTGTAAAATTGAATGAATTTTGATCCAGACATGCCTGTTTAAAAGTCCAAAAGGGGTTCCCCCACATCCCTTCAACAACATTATCTGTAATAATTATGTCACTTTTTTTATTTGCTTAAGTGTTTTGCATAGTATTTTACATGTTTTGTATGTTTCTGCTTTTTCAACAATTAAGTACATTTTAAACTAATGTCAGCTTAATTCCCTAGGAATAGTCTCCCATGAATACTATCATCTTTACTACATATGTAACTACAGTTACATATAAACTCGGGGCTATTGGTAACTGCTCTGTAAAAAATGGACAGCCTCTCCCTGTCCTTTAGGTGTAATTGTAAATACCGTAGTTATGCTAAGGTGAAAACTACACAAAAGTGAATATCTTACCAGAACTGACAATTAGTAAACATTTAATACATTCCAAATGTTTGAGGTATTTTTATAGTACCCAGCTTATTTATTTTCATCGAGCGAAGCTGTGGAGTTAAATCCAGCTTTATAAGGGGTAATCTTCCATGATCTCTGGTTTATAACACATTTTGTGACCTAAGGCTGGACATCTGACGTTGCTCACAAGGGTCATCAGTGTACTCAGGGGGCTTTTTTGCTCATAAAATATTTAAGGGTTCATTTGCTATATCCAAAATCACCTTTAGCAGTTTAATCCCTTCAACACCACGGGAAGAGTTAACCTTGATAGCCATCACCTTTTAGAGTTGTAACTATATTTTTTGGTAACTAAAGATTAAAAGTTGGCATAAAATGCACGTGTCTAACACATTGGTAATGATATTTGTTTGCAAAACAAGTAGAAGTATAAATCCTACTGTTTAAAAAAAATGTAGAAGTTAGAGGATCAGCTTAAGTTTTTTACTTAAAGTGTAAAAGCAAGATATTTAAAACTTATAAAAAATAAAAGCAATTCAGAAAAATTGTTAAGGACTGATACTTTACACTACACTGTTAAAGGGACGTTTTTCTACCATTCTAGGTGAAAACTTCTTATACTTATTTTTTTTAGATTTCTAACAAATAGCAGCAGTGTTAGATTTAACTTTGGATCATCTTGAAAAACTATGTATTTTAGTATGTGTTGAATAACAACTTTCTGCAGCACCAAGTCCAACCAAATTGATTGTTGGAAGGAAACAAATTATTTTGATGGTTTTAGTTGATTTTTTTTCAATAACAGGCCATAATAAGCTTAAATGAAACCAAACTAACAAGTCTATTTTTAAAATACAAGAAGTAGAAGTAGAGATAATTGCAAAAAAAAAAAAAAATGAAAGGAGTAGATGTAGAAAGTTCTCTGGTTAATTGAGGCATAAATAATTGTTTAGGACCCAAAGAGGACTAACACTGGCCTCAAAGTAAAAAAATGTGTTCATTGTTCTCTTGCATTATATGTTAAACCTTCTTTCAGGATCGGATGAAGAGACAAAACCAGATCTGCCGCTTATATTCATCATATCACTGGTCACCTTTTTATCACTCCTGTTTCTGGTGATCGGACTGATTCTCTGCAAAAAGCACAAAGGTAAAGCTAAATGACCTGAAGGTTCATGGAACTGTATTTTTAGCGCCCTTTTTTCTCTATAAGATCAGTCTTAATCAGTCTTAAAATGTTTATCTAAGGAGTTTTTATGAAGTTAATAAGTGTGTTAACAAATTTTCTTAAATAATATATAGTGCAACTGAAAATGCACATGTCTCATACTCTATATGGAATATTATAGACCTGTGTTTTGGATTGAATAAAAATAAACAAAACCAAAATAAATAGAATTAGGCGGCATATATACACTCACCGGCCACTTTATTAGGTACACCTGTCCAACTGCTCGTTAACACTTAATTTCTAAGCAGCCAATCACATGGTGGCAACTCAGTGCATTAAGGCATGTAGACATGGTCAAGACAATCTCCTGCAGTTCAAACAGAGCATCAGTATGGGGAAGAAAGGTGATTTGAGTGACTTTGAACGTGGCATGATTGTTGGTGCCAGAAGGGCTGGTCTGAGTATTTCAGAAACTGCTGATCTACTTGGATTTTCACGCACAATCATACAGAGAATGGTCCGAAAAAGAAAAAACATCCAGTGAGCGGCAGTTCTGTGGGCGGAAATGCCTTGTTGATGCCAGAGGTCAGAGGAGAATGGCCAGACTGGTTCGAGCTGATAGAAGGGCTGATAGAAGGGCAACAGTGACTCAAATAACCACCCGTTACAACCAAGGAGGGCAGAAGAGCATCTCTGAACGCACAATACGTCGAACTTTGAGGCAGATGGGCTACAGCAGCAGAAGACCACACCGGGTGCCACTCCTTTCAGCTAAGAACAGGAAACTGAGGCTACAATTTGCACAAGCTCATTGAAATTGGACAATAGAAGGTTGGAAAAACGTTGCCTGGTCTGATGAGTCTCGATTTCTGCTGCGACATTCGGATGGTAGGGTCAGAATTTGGCGTCTACAACATGAAAGCATGGATCCATCCTGCCTTGTATCAACGGTTCAGGCTGGTGGTGGTGATGTCATGGTGTGGGGAATATTTTCTTGGCACTCTTTGGGCCCCTTGGTACCAATTGAGCATCATTGCAACACCACAGCCTACCTGAGTATTGTTGCTGCCCATGTCCATCCCTTTATGACCACAATGTACCCAACTTCTGATGGCTACTTTCAGCAGGATAATGCGCCATGTCATAAAGCTGGAATCATCTCAGACTGGTTTCTTGAACATGACAATGAGTTCACTGTACTCAAATGGCCTCCACAGTCACCAGATCTCAATCCAATAGAGCATCTTTGGGATGTGGTGGAACGGGAGATTCTCATCATGGATGTGCAGCCGACAAATCTGCGGCAACTGTGTGATGCCATCATGTCAATATGGACCAAACTCCCTGAGGAATGCTTCCAGCACCTTGTTGAATCTATGCCACGAAGAATTGAGGCAGTTCTGAAGGCAAAAGGGGGTCCAACCCGTTACTAGCATGGGGTACCTAATAAAGTGGCCAGTGAGTGTATATTTATTTATTTATTTATTTATTTATTTATTTATTTTTTTCATTTTTATGTCAGTTTTAGGTCAGGAACAGCGTTGAGCATGAGGCTTTGTAGAGTAGCCCAACAAGACCTTTTTTTTGTTTAGAAAACATGCAATTTGAAACGGACGAATTATTCCTGACATTTTGAATTTAAAAAGCTTCCTGGATGGGAACCGAAATGTTTTCAAACTAGGAAACAAAATCCAGCAGATTGTTTTTTTTACTTTTTTGGAATGACTAGGACCTGGGTGACAGAATCTTCACCAGCATATTTTCCGGGGAGTTGCACTTATATTCCTATAGAAACTGCTTGACAGGTTTTGATCACTTATTCTTTCAATGGTGACATATAGGTTCAAGGTTCCTTATAACTGGAAAAGTACAAAGGCAGAAACCTTTTTACAATGGAAACTACAGTACCTGCTTCAGAAGTGCATGTTTTGTAGGTGAAATTTCAGTGTCTGATTTATTTTAGACTAATTAAGGTGAAAGTAAGGATATCTAATATTTGTTATATGTTGAAGAAGGGTGCCGTTACCTCATCCTTCAGTTACGTAGTGAATTACAAGGCAAAATGGCATGCATTATGTTTCCATTCCATCGACTGCATTAATTTTTATATGTGACGAAAAATAATCTTTGCTTTAAAAATCGTACACCTCGGAAAGTTCTGCGTGCTGACACCACAAATCCACCTTCCCCAGTGAATCAGTAAAACCATTGCCTGTTATTTTGTAAAACAAATTCAAGATAAACCCATAATTGAATAGAATAGGTTTAGAATAAAAAATATAAAACAGATATTAAATGTGATAGAAACAAACACTATTACACCCCAAATTGTTCTCAACTTTTGCAGATCTAGATTTATTTAGATTTCAATTCAATCAATAAGTTGTTAAACAGCACAGCTATCCTTTAAAGTTTAAAGAGTAAAAACTAAATAAATATTAAAAATTGCCACAACAAATCCTTGAGATTTGTAGTGAATTTCATTTTTTTCTTATATTGGCTTTTTCACTCACAGCCCTGACAAATGAAACTGTCACAGATACAAAGAAAATAACTTATGCTGCTGTTAACAAACCCAGGAAGAAGAATGGTAGGTGTTTGTGTCTTTTCTTTATTTTTAAAACTTTAACAGACATTTTCAGTTTCTGTATATTTTCTCTGCCAGGAGGAGATTCTGGAAATACACCAGATGATGTCACGTATGCTGCTGTTCAGATAAAGAAGACAGGTACTTGTATCAGCCTGTCTTATTTAATTTGGCTAAGCAGATATCTGGTGCAGACTGTGACATGAGTTCAGTTTTAGACATAGAATCACACAGTTATTTTCAGCCCAACATCTCAGACACATATCTTACACACCGAGGAGTGTAATTTTTGTGTGGTTGAAAACCACACAGTGAAACCACAAGTTTCAACAGGAGGTCACTTAGTTTTCTCATGTAGACAACAATAGAAAACACTCAGATGAAACGGAAAAATTTTGTTGCTGGTGCAGCTGAAAGCAATAAAAAAAAAAAAACAATCTGTAAGATCACTATTTATTAAAAAAAAAAAGAAAAAAAAAAGCCTTCAACTGTATAAACCTGACATTATTTGTGCAAAAAGTAGCTTAAATATACCAAGCAAAGTTCAAAATAAAAATGTTTACTTGATTTTCCTAATGTATTTTATTTTTTTATCTTTCTTCATCAGGGTCAAAGAGCTCCTCGACCAGTCAGCAATATTCATCAGAACAGAATTCAACCTACTCTGTAGTTGCCTTTAAAAGGGGAGATTTAAGTTAGTTACCTCATACGGCTAAACTCAGCTCTGTCTCTGTGTATGCTACTACAAACATTGCTAAAAGCCCTACCAGTTTTTTTGTTTGTTTTTTAACTCAAAACCAAGAAGGACAGAGAGATGATGGCTATGGAACATCAAAAACCTAAACTAAGTATACTTTTTGTAGACTTTGTGTTCATATTCATCTTTTTTTGGAGGGGGCATATGGTATTGTCTATTGTTGATGATCATCTTCCCTGGTTTTCAGGTGTCTGGTTTTGCTTTCTAATTCAGCAGAGCTGCTACTGCTTGTCAAATAAATTAATTGTGGAGGCCTGCATTTAGACACCAGGTTTTCTTAGATTTTGTACTTAAATAAAGTTTGATAAGTATATAATTCTATACAATACCACTATAAAGTCTCTCTAGTTCTTTTTTCTTCTCTCTCCAACACCTAAACCCACACACACAATCATATTTCTCTGTCTTTTTCGGGGATTCTCAATTGACTTCTGTTAATTTCTAATCCATGTCTACAGCCTAACGGGATCCTTTCCCGAAACCTAACCATTACCGATTCATACCAAACAGTAACCTAAACCAATTCTCACCTTTGTTCTTAACATAACACCAAACCCTAAAACACCAATTGTATCCTCAGGGACCAGGCATTAGTCTCCACCAGAGCACCAAGTCACCGAAACCTGCTATCAGTGTATGAATTGCACGCACAAATCTATATTTCTTCCCATAATAGGAGGACTTCACATTGGTTTTAGTTACTGCGTATATAAACCTTACCCTGACATTTTCAACCAATCCTAACCGCTACCAGTATATTCCTAACCCTAGCCTTAACCTAAAGTTAATTCACAGAATACCTCTAAACTGACTCCCTAACATTAAAAAAGGGGGTCTGTCACATTAAGCCCTACCTTTGGTCCCCACAAGGTTAGTAAATATTTAAAAAACGGTCCTAAAAAAATAAGGAAGTAACGTTGAAACCACCCTGTAAGTGAGCAGATTATTTTGTACCTCTGTCATTTTAAGAGCTGGTAGTTTGAAGTGTATTTAAAAGATCCAATTTTGACAACAGAGTTAGGTCTGAAGTTGGTCTGAATGATCATAGGTCTTCCAGTAAGCTACCTCGGATGTTATCATCCAATTAAATAGCCATTGTTAGGGGTTATCAGTCGAATAGAATGGCTTCAGATTGTGCTTCTTACCTCCTCCTTAGGCCCAGTAGGTTGTTATAATCGAATTAATCCTCACTCTGAGGTAATTCTTTTTTGGCCTGTGGAATTAATATATTTTTGTATATTTAGAACATACTTTTTGTAGCTCTTCATTTATTGTAAACTAAAAAAAAGATCCACATGTTGCTCATTTTAAACACAAAACAATCTCATATCTTGTGAATTGAGTTCTTTATAAACACCCAATTGAATCAGTATTACTGAAGCATTTGGAATTCATTCCAATTAGAGCTTTAAAAAAGTTTTTTGAAGTTCTGTTATCAACGTTAAACTGCATGCTATCATGCTATCAGCCATAAGAAACCTACTAGAAGGTAGAGGAGGCACAGTCTGAAGCCATTCAATGGGATTGATAACCGCTAATTGTTGGGTTTTAATCCAGAGGAATGTGAGTTTAAAAGATTACGAGGAAATAATCAACACAGAGACAGGGTTTTTGACGTCAGCCTCTGCAGAAGCGGAGAAAAGGTGTTGGCTCAGAAACCAGCACCTTCTCACACAGATCCCTTCATAGCAAAGCCTTTATTAACAGTTTACAACATCATAGGGCGGGCCTTAGCAGAAGACCAAAGTCACACAACCGTGTGATTCTACCTCATGACCTACTGGAGGTCATAAAAGTTTATGACCCTTCTGGTTGAATCACAGGAAAGAAATGTAGCATCTTCTTTCTTTCAATGTTTCATATGTCCACACAATAATTTTATAATTATCACTCTAACATTTCCCTTCTCTTATACATAAAAACATCAGCATATTTCAATTCATATTGTATTCGTAGGAGTAGGAATATGAGTACAAACATAACAGTCTGTTTTGTTCAAATCTTCAGCAACGCGCTTGGAATGCTGCCACCACATTTTGGCACTGTAGGATGACTTGCTGTGGATCCATCAAAAATCATCCTGCTCTTCCTTTGTTTCAGACAGTCAGTTTGAGTTCCTAGGAACACCGGTCCAACAGTCATCACTGGGCAGCAAAACCACTTTGGTTTTTCAGATCTTCGCCAGTCCGTCCAAGGAAACACCCACTAACCGGACTCTAAAAGACTGGGTTAGGTTGGTTTCTTCACCAGCGTTGAGACGATTGGTCCTAAAAAAACCAAACCCCTTTGAAGCTGGACTTCACCACAGATCTATACCTTAGTCGTGGGGTCCCTGTGAAAGTAACTGGGCTTTTTTGCTGAGGAAAATTTTTTAATCAGTTTACAATGACTCTTGTGGATCCAAGTGTTACTCTCCTGGATCTTCACAGTGGTGGGGGTTGTTAGTTGCACTATGTAGGGTCCGTCCCACCTCGGAGCTTCCCAAATCTTCCCTTGGATGATTTTAATCAGCTCTCGGTCTCCAGGCTTCAGGCCTTCCCTGTGGGGAAACAAATAGGAGCTCTGGGCAGATTACATGTTCTTTGAACAGTTCCGTATTTGAACAGTTTCAGAATTCACTTAGTTAATGGGTCAATGTTCTTTTTCTTTTTTAGCCCATGGCTGTCCTTCCCATAAAAGTAGAACAAAAAAAGGTCTCCCATTCACTATTTCAAAAGAGGCCAAACCATCAGATGTTGGAACAATCCTCATGAGCAATTCCACCAACTGCAAACACCCTGTCCATGGCCCTCCTGTTTCTGCCATGAATTTTCTCAATCTATTTTTAGTTTCTCCATTAAATCTCTCCACTAGTCCTGCACTCTGTGGATGGTAGGAACAGTGATGTTTCAAAGTTATGTTTAAATGTTTAGACATTAGTGATACCACTTCATTCACAAAATGTGTTCCATTATCACTTTGTAAGATTTTTTGGATACCATGCTCAGTTATGATATGTTTACACAACGCTTTTGCTACTGTTAGTGCAATGGCATGTTTTGTGGAAACAATTTCTACCCATTTAGAAAAATTGTTCACTAGGACTAAGCAGTACTTGTACTGTCCACTTGGAGTCAGCTCAAGCAGACTACAAGGCCTAGGAGGAAATTCAACCGAAAACTTTTTCATACATCCACCTGTGAAACAGCCAATCATCTTTGAACCACACCTCCACGAAAGCCAATCGGTATCAGAAGCTCATCTTAAAAGGCCTCCGATACGCACCTGTTTGCTCCTGTGCGCAGGTGGCTGATGCGCTGTGACTTCATTTAGATGACACCGTTTCAACCCACCTCCAGCCCCTCCTCCACCTTTCTAGCTAAAGCTTCATCAGAGTGTCATTCCTCTTACTGCATTCCCTCTCTCATCTTAACCGGTCCGGCAGAAGACCGCCATGTTGAGCCTGGTTCTGCCAGAGGTTCTTCCTCTCCACTGTCGCTTCATGCTTGCTCATCATGGACAGGTTCTGTCAACATGTGTTATCCCACTGGACTTCCATCTTCCAGGTCCCTGAGTGAATCTCTAGTATCAGCTGACGCAATTCACTGGCTCTCCCCATAAAGCTCAGCATACCATCTCGCTAACCAGCAGTCTACAGACTGACCAACTTCATCCATCTCCACTCCACCACCAGTTTCAGGCCTGGGGGGGGAAATAGCCCTATTTGTTGCTCCTGTTCATGCATATATATCAAAATTAAGTGCTATGTTTCCTGCCGAGGTCCGACACCAAAGGCAAAGTAATTTTATCTATAAATTTCTCCTAATTGTCTTTTCTCTTTGTGTGAGTTATTTGAATTTTCTGTTCAAATAAGTGTTTAGTTATCCAAACTAAGGATGCACTGATACCAGATTTTTTTCAAACTGATTACGAATACAAGTACTTAATTTATAGTACCAATACGAGTGCTAATAAACACCATTGATTCCTTGGAATTAATTTGAAAATTGTTTATTTCGGTTTGGCTCATTAAACGGAAATACACAGTTTATTGTCATTGTATAGATCTGTCCGCTTATTATATTCTAACACAGAGAACATCAATATTTAGCCAACACTTGTAGTGTAACATTGATTTAACATTTACTTTGTAGTTTCAACAGCCTTTCCACCTATCTTTACCCTAATTTAAATAAAATAAACTATATATTCAAAGCTTTAAACTGTGAACAAACAAAAGCTATATCATATTATGCTTCTTGTAAAGTCTGTCTTTTAGGACTAAACCTATTTTAAGGAGGGGGGGCACGTTTTTCTTGATAAAAAATCAACATCTCTGCATTACCTGCATCTAATGAAACACTTTACAAAAGAGGAAAAAAAATTTTTTTTTACCAAAAATAATGAAATACTGGCACATGAAATATTGTTAAAACTGGGGAAGATCGTTTGTTTGTTTTTTACATACGCACCAAAAGACGGCATGGCAGACGTTAAACTGGATTTTTTTCTTGATTTCTTGATCTATTCTTGATTTATTCTGTTGTATCATTTCAGGCATAAATTAACTGTCAGAAAGTATTTATCAGGAACATGTCTTTACCTTTCAGTAATAATTAGAAATTATACAAAATGTCATGATGGGTTTTCTTAGTGTTAAGCCCAAGATGCAGAACACACACGGAGGAGGCAGGGGAAAAGTTCAAAATGTTTAATAAAGTCCAAATACACACAGAAAAACACTGGGACTAGAATGGGTCTGGGGCTGGTTCACTGGAGTCTGTGCAGGGAGCGGGGGATGGCTGGATGACTGAGAAAAACAGGAGATAATCCACATGGGAACCTCTAGGGAACTCCACGAAGAAGTCTTCAGGTTAAACCACGTAGGGGTCTTCGGGTGGCTCACCAGGGCTGATTAGCTGGCTAGCTCTCCTAGAGCTTTAGGTTTGAAACTGGTTCCCTGTGATGCAACTCTCCCAGAGCTGCAGGCCAGAGACAGGTTGCCAGAGAGACAGTTCTTCTAAAGCTTCACGAGGAGACAGGTGGTTAAGCTCATCCAGAGCTTTTACGAGGAGACAGGTGGTTAAGCTCGTCCAGAGCTTTCACGAAGAGACAGGATTCCTGTGAGGCAGAGACAAGGAAGAATTAGAATCTGATCTCGCATGAGAAATAACAAAGATTCTTCTGTAACAGAGGCTCAGGAAGCTAACCAACTAAGATCAACACTGCGGCATGGAATCAAGGACAGGCAGGAGCTTATAAAGGAGAGGTCTTCTGATAAGAGGATTAGGAACAGGTGTGCAGGAAGGTTCCAGCTCCAGAAGACCCACAGCGCATCCTGCTGGAGACAGAGGGTAAACTCCAGATCCCCGCAGTAACTCCAACCCTAAGGGAAAAACAAAGAGCAGAAAAGGATCCTCGGCGCCCTCTGGTGGGCAAGCCTGAGGATCCCAACACAAAAAAGCTTAGCTAAACTTAAGATCACTTGTAAATATACATTGATCAGATTTATCCTAATGAGATTTTTATCCACTGACATATATGAAGTGTAGGATATTTTGGACTTTTTAATTATAGCTTTTCTGGATTTTCATAGAAAATATAAAAACAAGATAAGTAGGAAAGGTGCACAACAGCTCTCATTTTCATGACCTATTCCCTTATTTATGTCTTATTTATTTATGTCTCTCTGTTCTTGCCAACTTAATGTTGACGCTATCAATCTATAGAGTTTAAACATGTAGGAAAGTTATATTTTTAACCTTAGAGACACTGTTCAAACTATTTGAGAGGACCACAGTTAAGACTTATTATTTCATGATGTAAACATTGGTGTGAATTACATATTGACCTTTTGTTGTTTTACACTAAGGTAGAACGCTTTAATAACTTTAAAGAAAGAAAAGATGTTTGGGTTTAAGAATAATTTCTCATGTATTCATAGCTTTAGATATATTCACCAAAATAATCTAATGAGGGTTTAATCCAACATTAAGACAAACACTAACATTTATTTAATTAAGCAGCTAAACCTCTGTATACACACATTGTATACACATATAAACACATGCATTGTATGCATGAACATATCCTTTCCTCCTCTCAGCTGAAATGAGCACTAATGAATATTGTTTCACTGAAGCTTTCATGGAAGATGGAATATTACCCAAAGCTTTTGTTTGGTGCCATCTAGTGGCCAAATATATGAAGACCTCTACAAACTAAAATAAATGGGTTCAATATGATCATCCACTTTCTAAAAAATTAGTTGCAAGCTTTATTTTGATATCCATAGGTCAAATGTAAGTATAAAATTCTGGTCCTCAAAAGAATGTCCTTTGTCCATAAGGTGTAGGTGTACCGAAGAGTCCTGTCCCGAGGAGGCCGCTCTTCTGTGTTGGGCCATGCGTCTGTGGAGAGGTTGTTTGGTTTCTCAAATATAAAGATCAGAGCATTCCACACTGCATACGGAACTCTTCAGCTAAAACATGACTTTCAGAAGAAATCTAACAGCGAAGCAGCCTTAAGAAATCATTTAAAATATCTATGATAGTGGTTCAGGTGGGAATTGAGAGATTGATGACGGATGGTCAGTAGGAAGCAGCCATGATTCTGACAGCAAGTACGAGGATGATCAACCATTCAAACGCAAAAGGTAAAAATAACAGCGACCCATCAGACAACAGGGAAACTTTTTTCAAGGTTTGGATAGCACTTCCCACACCTCAGCCGATACACTCAGCAGCCCAAAAGCCAAGCCAGAGCCCGTGGTCTATTATAATCACACAAAGATGTGTGATTGGCGTGGATTTGTTGGATCACATGATTAGAAAGTGTTCTGTAAAAGCTCCAACACGAAGGTGGCCTGTTTGCAGTATTTTAAGATGTAAAATTGTGTTTGTATTCAAATTAGAATACAAATAATAATAGCATATAATACAGCCTTTAAAAATATATTATACCTGTTTTAAGGTCTACCTATCCACAATGGGTTTTTATGGCACACTAGAAGCATTTCAGTTAATTACATAGTTGTCCGAAAATTCTATTTCTGTTCTTTCCTTCTCAGTATATTGATGTATTCTATTTACTCTCCATTTTTTTTTCTCAGCTAGTTTGTCTCACTTGCAAGGCCTCCAAATGTCTGAGTGGGAGATGGTTATAGACAAGACATACCTTTTTCCCATAACAAAATTACATACTTTCTCAAGGTAACTGTTTAACCAAAGTGTCTGTGATTGTTTTGACTCCGCCTTAAAAGCAACGGAACAACTTTGTCTAAGTCAGAACTGGGCAGACCATCATGCTGTGAATGTCTTGTTCTCTTTTACTTTGCAAAGTAAATAAAGTGCCGACTGAGTAAATCCATCGGTCTCCTTTATTTTAACTGGACTAAATAGTTAAAAACGTTTTTTCACACAGCAGACATTATCAAAACCTTTGCATTCCAATTGGAAAAACATCACTGATGAAATCAACTGCCAATTGGAGTTCTAGTAGGATCACAATTCTGGGAGTCCTAGTGTTAAGCTGAAGTGAACTGTAACCAAATCCAGCATTTTTACAATATGCATTGACAATTCCTGACTCTCATGCTCAACTTTGTACAATATTCAAGTGTAGTAACACACAGACAACATAGTGGCATAGCAGACAACCCAAGTTCCAAAAACTAATTTCAGGGAGATGCCCCCCTCCCCGGGGACAACGGACTGCACCGTGTCCCGTACATACACACTCAATGCCAGCAGCTTTTCAACAACTGTTTATTAAGCAACAGTAATTTTTTAAACAAAAAACAAAACAGTATTGGTCTTTTAGTTTCAATTTTCAACACTTTCAATCTTGTAGCCTTAAACATCAGTTGTGTTTTCTGTTTTTCATGGGACTTCAGCATACAGTGCATCTCGCCATGGTGTCATCATTCCTCACCATGGCCAGGTCTAGACAGGGGCCAACGGGGGCCAGTGCCCCTGTGGATCATGTCCTGGCCCCTGTAATGAAGACACAATACTTAAAAGAAATTCTAATGATGACCTGCGCTTGAACAGACATGGCTACTGATAGGTCCTTTGGATCTACTTCATTTGTTTTCTTTACAAATTTTGTTTAACTAATTATTCAAAAACAATAGGGTGATAGCTTCAGTGGGATCAAGATAGGATCCCAGTTTTCATCTGCTAATTTTTCTTTTTCACAACAAATAAAAAAAAAAGTGCTTTGCTTTTTACTGATGAATTTAACAGTTTTTCTTAAGTTCTAATTCAGATTTTTCAAATTAAGATAAATTAATATTAATTCATAAAAATATGTCCCGGCCCCTATTAAAAACACGCTGGTCCCCTCATGGCCCCCCGGTACATTTGGTCTAGATCCGCCACTGTTCCTCCCCTTCACTAGATGTGGATATACTTTAGTATATTCTGCTGTAAAATTAGTCCGACATTTTAATTTTGTACTCAAAGGAGTCAACCTCTGCCGTTTCACAGGATCCAAAGCTTTGACACTAGGTGACTGCCAGAGAGTAACCCGAAACTTATCGGGCTGATCCAATCAGCTTTCTGACAACCAGATGCCTGGAATGCTGGTTGAATAGAGCATTGCTTTGGACAGATAGGCTGGTTTCACCAGTAACCTCTTCCTCACACCCCGCACTCTCTTGTCTGTGCAATCGAAGTAGTTTTTATCCACACATGATGCACAAATTATTGCCTGCCCGCTCTCACTCACATTAAAAAACACCACCTCGTGTGTAAAATCTGGGATAATTTATTCGACTCGCGGGCATCCGTGAACAACCATCTATATCAGGGAGACTCCCGGAACTTCCGGGAGACTTGAGATGTCTGGCATAGTGTGCAAGAACCTGGAAATATAGGGGCTGACTAGAAATGTTCAGTAAAATGTATTCTATTATAAGCCTGTGACATAACCCCTGGTTGTCACAGGATAACAAGAACCTGAATATTTTTCCATTTGACTTAAACTATGCTTACTGGAAACACAGCAGATGTACACCGATATTATAAGAAATGCAATAAAACTTCAACTGTTGCTTAACTGAACTAGTAATAGTTTAAACAGGAAGAGGAGGTTCTAAGAAAGATACAACCTAAGTGTCAACGTGCGGCACTCGTCAGTCACTATTAAGCATCAATCATGGAGATCACAGCTCTCTGCCTTCAAATCTGTGAGTGCAGAAATTCCATGCGTTTTCTCATGTCTTTTTTATTCTTGTCCTTAATAATTCTTGATGTAAAGCTTCTCCTCATGTCTCTGCAGGTTTAAATGTTTTTGTCTTGCTGTTGATCCAACTTGGTCAGAATTATGCTGTTCAGATACCTGGTGAGTTGGAAAGTTTTGTGTCATTTGTCTTTCTAATCTTCTTTATACGTTATAAAGGAGCAGTTCTAAATATTTAAAATTGTTTTTTTTTTAAACCCAAAAGAAATTTATTGCTAATCATAAACAAAGTGGTAACCTCATCTGCTCTTACAAGATGATGAAAAGCGGGTTTACTTATTTTTTTTTTTTTTATTAATAATCTATATGCAATTTTATCAATTTCTTTTTTATCATTACAGCCTTTCCTGTTATCACTCCAGATAGACTTCAGTTTTTTGAGTACGAGTCTGTCTTTGTTAATTGTGGTGGAGACAAAGGAATGAATGCATGGAAAGTGATGAGAAAACTCAACAAAATGACTCCACTAAATATTTCTGAAGCCTGCAGCACCCCAGCTCCATCCTGCACAATTCGTCATACTTTCCAAAGACACAGTGGAGAATACTGGTGTGAAAATGAAGAAGGAATAAGAAGCCGTTCTGTCAACATTGCTGTTACAGGTCTGAGTATGGAAATATTTCTTTAACACTAGAACTCCCAAGGCAGTCATTTTGACGGTTCTGAGATTTTGATGTGAAAGAACTTTATTTACATTAATCTTATGTTTACCATGTTAACTATTTCCTTCATTTTCATTTTTGTTTTAAATAGAATGAAAAATAAATAAATATCATTAATTTTAACTCTCACATCTCCTACAGCTTGAATTTGACGCCTCTGTTGCATTTTAAATTTTTCCATTGCTTTATAGGCGTTTGGTACCGTTTCCTGACAACCAACATTCTACCATTAAATCTCCAGAATTCAGGAAAAAGCTCTTTCAGAAGAAACAGGCTTTAAAAATGGCCCAAAATATTGATGTTACATGTGCTCCTCCGCCGTAGAAGAAAAGAGATTTGGGAAAGCAAAACTAGCACCATTTACCAGTTTAGTAAAACAGTGTTATTTATTTTACTGGTTTATTTTAAATACAAATAATAATAGTATATATAATGCAGCCTTTAAAAATATATATATTAGACCTGTTTCGAAGTCTACATATCCATAATGGGTTACATGGCACACTAGAAGCATTTCAGTCGGTGACATCACTACTCTTGCATTCCATTGGAAAAATGTCACCCGCCAAATTGACTGCCAGTGGGAGTTTAAGTAGGATTACAATTCTGGGAGTCTTGGTATTAATTTTTTTTTTTAATTGATAAAAAAAGCTTGGAATATTTTACAATCTACACATGTTTTATATTATAACTTAGAAAAAGATAAATCGAATTTGAACATCAACCCCTTTAATCTGATTTAAAACCTGTGCAAATTAACAAGAAATTAACAGACTTTTATATATATAAATATTAGGAATCTCTTGCCTGAGGGTGCACTATATTTACCTTGATCTTTATTTCTGATAAATATCTGGTGTTCAGTAGGGCTGTGAAAATTTAAAAGATTCAGAAAATAAACATGTTCATTGTCTTAGCGATTGTAAACATCCATAAGAAACATGAGTAACAAAATGTTTAAACTGTTTTCTATTCCCACAGCTGGTCCAGTGATTCTGAATATCTCAGCTCAACCAGTGAGGGAAGGATCTGATGTGACTCTTGGTTGTATTGACAAGAACACAGAGAGGGTACACATTAGTCATTTCTATAAAAATGGCTTACCACTCACAACCTACTACAAACTGCATATGACCCTCTCCAAGGTCTCCAAATCTGATGAAGGACTCTACAAGTGCAAAATTTCCCATGAAGTACAATCTCTAGAAAGCTGGCTGGCTGTTGTCAAACTCATGAAAGAAAAAGGTATGTTTGAAACCTATCTCTGTGAATATTAGGATTCTATATCAATAATCTACTTTCGACGAAAATTTTATGAAATTTGAGAACAGATAGTTTCCTGTATTTTAACATTTGTGATGGATGGCATCACAGGACATCTGAGAAGCTCCATGCTCCATCTAGAGTCATGTTCCAAGAAATTAAAAAAATATATCTATGTCTAAAAGTTCAAGTCTCCAGGATTCTGAGGCATCCAGGGAAGATAGTGGCTGATCCCTCGCACCCCAGCCACAAACTATTTCAGACATTTCCCTCTGGCAGGAGGCTGCGGTCCATAAGGACCAAAACCTCACGCCACAGGAACAGTTTCTTCCCATCCACTACCAGCCTTATCAACAAGGCCCAGAGACACCCGTGACACTGTCACTGTCTCTCCCTCCCCCGTTCAGGATCTTGTAGATACACCAATGTAGGGAAGAGGCTAGTTGCCAATGATGGTTCAGAAGGAGAGCAGAGGAGCACAGTGGTAGATCAGGGAAACCTGCCGGTGAAACGGTGCCGTGTTAATCAAATTAACACAATCTTTCCATTTTATTTCAATCGGGGAGGGGTGCTTGTTCTTCATGCTGTTCATGAAAGAGAATGCTGACTCACAGTTGTAAGTTGATACAAACACGGTTAAGATGTGAAAAGCTACCTTGGAAAGATCAGAGTAAGCAGTTTCAGGCAGAATTTGTTGCCAGAACGTAGCAGTCACTTAATCCAAAATGTTCTCCAAGTGCAACATCTGCTTGCTTATCAATGAACTACAGTTGTAAAGAACCAGCTTGAAGGTCTCTGTTGCCTCGTGCTATTACATGTAAACAACTAGAATAATACATAAACCTGACAAAAATTAAAACAATTAAGCAGGAAAATAAACTTAGCTTTGAAAATTCCCTGACTTATCTTATGAGTTATTGATTCTGGAACAGCAGGAGGGGTGTTTAGAGAGGCAGAAGCAGTCATATCTTTGAAGTTTTCTTGCCAATTGCTTGTCAATGTAGTCAATAAAAGGAGATTTGTCTATATCACATTCAATTTGCTCGTTCATACCTACAAAGTGTGTGCATTGTTCCTGAACATCAACTTTGAAAATTTCCAAAAATCAAGTTATTTGATCCCTGAACTTTGCAATTGAGCTTGTTCCGATGTGCTGGGATGTTGACCAAAAATGCCAAAAAGTCCGTATTGTGTGGCTTTGGTTTATTGAAAGGTTTTGTCTGTCCCTGTGCAAATGGTTTAGTTGACATCTAAGCTCAGATTCTAATAAATCTGCAGTGTGGACAATAATTCTTATATTTGTGACGTCGGTGCTGCTGCTGAAGCTCCACGAACATGTTATTAGCACCCAGAACAGCTGAAAGATGTCCATTTTTTGCCTGCTTTGTGTGTCAACTGTTACGGTTGCTAGGTGAAAGCTGGACCTGTTTGAATCCTTAGCCAAAACTCCACCGGCCTCCTTATTTTCACAGACCTTGAAGGACCAAGTCCAGGTAGAACGGGTTCTTGGAGGATGCAGCCTCTGAAATCAAAACACACCCATAGTCTTTCCAGGGATTCATTAAATGAGCTTTTTTAATAGGCTCTCACAAACCTCTTATGAGTATTACCCCATTCCATCCTTTATCAAAACTTTATCTTCCATTTCGATTTAAAAATCTTTTCTCCATGGTCCCGTTCCACTGTAGTTTACAGAGAAGTACTACACCCTGATTAGAGTTTGCTACAAGAATGTTAACCAAAATTCAAAACACCTGTGAATTCACCTTGTGAAAATATTCACTTTTTCATTGCTCTGCTTCGCTATAGTGCAACCCTCTATATAGAGATAACATGGAAATCCTTCATTATAGCTGCGAAATTCGCATTCAGTGTTCACATACCTCAACATTTGCATCATCTAATTTAATTTAATTCAGAAATACTTTCTTGATCAACAAGGGACATATAATATTATGGGCATATGGAAGGCAGAACATGGGCAAAACTTTACAAAGCAAAATGGCCTGCAGGTTTGTGTGGACACATCATTGTTTTTCTCAAAATTTAAAATATATTTGCAGTGTAGGAGAATGAATCTCACAAACTAAGCTGACAAACCCAGGACAAACATTTATCCGTTTGTATAGTTTGACAGTCAGTATTAAGCGTCAGTAGAGGTTTATTTTCGTCCGAGTCTATTCAGGTTGAAATCCGCTTTGGTTTTTACATTTACCTTAGGTTTCTTTTTATTTAAAATGTTGCATTTGATATTCTTAACTGTTGCCTAACTATGTACTACAATTTCCTTTACAGAATCTGTTGAGACTCATTATCTGACCCCTGAAATGACCTTACTGCTGCGCACCATGGCTTTCCTTTTCCTTCTGATAGGGGTGATCATCTTCATGAGATACTATGGTACGGCTATGCATAGCTTGCACACTTTTTTGGTAGTTTGAAATAAAATATTCATAGTTTTTTTTGGCTGAAAGACATATTTTTGTTCCAATATCAAAAGAGAAAGGATCCCTACCAACAGTTGAGTCTATAGAGGACATAACCTATGCACTACTGAATAGGAACATATATTTTTGAAAGCCTGATCTATTCAGTAAATATTTGATACATTTAAATCAACTCTACTGAATCTAATAAGAATATTAAATCTATATTTAGTTTTATATCTAAAAAAATTGCTATGCTTAAAAAAAAGAATAGTCTTTTTTTTTTCATTTTATCTTTGCAACATCTTAAAATTTGTGAGATAGTTTTAGTTGTTCAAGTAGAGGTGCTGCAAAACCGAACAGATAAGGAAACATTCTGTTAAGAATAGACTGACAAGCACTATATATTGCACGATTATCTTTTTTTTGTTATTCAACTTGGCTAAGTAGTGCTGTGGTAAACAAACATTGACCTTAGCTCAGTACTTTGTTAAATTTAAAACAGCAGCTAACACACATTTTCAGATATATTTGATAGCATCAAAGAAAGTAATTTTATCTTGTCACTTTAAAACAAAACAACAAGCTGCAAGAAAGGCCCCTTCAGTTTGCCTGTTTAAACAACTGCAGCAACAAGGAAAAAGTAAAATAAAGTAAGATGTTATAGTTGAAGGTATTGGGTACTTACTATTGCATAATATTCTGATTAAATACAAACAGTGGCACAAAACTTCATGCTTTCAGATTGACAGAAATTGTTTTTATCATTTCCAACTGCAGTTTACACTGAGAAATTTCCTTTTTCTTTAAACAGGGCGAAAAGTTCGTACAGCTTCCATTGGACAATATTCATCAGAACAACAACCAATATGTTTTGAAACCAGTATTTAATCTTTTATTGTGTCTAAAGAAGATTAAAATCATTAAATTGGTAATGTTGCAGAGTTACACCGAAGTTCTATCTTACAATTCTAAGCAAATAAAGATGGTAATTTCTGATTCTGTGTGGTTTTAAATATTGAATAAATTGTATGTGTCACATCCACATTGTATACTTTGTTTCTTTCCATTTTTTAATTATGCCTATAAGGTAAAAAAGGAAAATGCTCCGATTAGTTTTTCTTCTTTCAAACAAGGATCCTATTTAATACTGGAAATATTTTTCCAACCAATTAAAAAGCATTAAGAATTTTTGAAATCATGACAGCTATAAGTTGTAAGACATTTCCAAATTCATATTAATCTACATCGTGAAAAAAACTAATTTTTCTTCAGAGTAAAACTGACTAAACTTCTGTAAAATTATTAAGGTTTTAGTACCCATTACAGTATCTTTTTCTTCCATGGTGTGTCAGAGAATGGTTTTAGGAAATGGACCTCTCATGGTGGTGTGCTTCAAATCCACAAACAGTTTTTACAAATGCTGTATTTATAGGAATTTGCCAAAACAAAAGAAACAAACCAGAGGCCTGACTTTTAAATTTTTTAATCAGCAAAGGTAGCCATTTACTTGTCCTGCAGAGACAGACTGCAGGAAGGAGCTCACCTTGATGCTGTGTCTCTGAGACAGTGCAACATTAAAGCCAGAATAAGGCTGAAGTTTTACTTCCATAGAGCCAGACAGAACTTTATGTATAATTGTATGTACTGTATGAGATGGAGTACTAGAATATAACAAGCACCTCATTGAAGCAATTTTAGTTGACACTTATTTTATACAAATAATTCATTATATTGTTTGATTTTGTAAATAAAGTGTTTTTTAAAAGTAAAAAGAAAAGTCTTCTTTTTCTTCTTCTGTGTGAGAGGATTGTGGTTGAGGTGAAGGAGTGGAAGAGTGAGAAAAAGTAAGAGTGCATTTTTCTTTTTAGTAATATATTTTGTTTTTTCTTGCTGTTTTTTTCACTGGGACTGAGGAAACACATATGTTAACTATTTAGGTCACAAAGCCCGCAGTGTGCCTTTAAATTCTTTGCTTTGCTTGAATTTTCTTTAGTGATGTTATGCGATGAGATGAGGCTTCGATGCATGCCAAGAAATGGAAGGGGAGTTTTCCCAATGCGTAATACAGAGATTTGGACACATTTGGAGTTGCTACAATGCCTAAGGCCATGAAAAAGTTGACATACACAGCAGAACAGGCCCTACAGATGATTTTAGCTTCATCGGAAAAAGTACAGATTCTGAATATGATTCGACCGAGGAGATGCTTTTTGGTGAAGGAATGGATGATCTCTCTAGGTGTGGTCTTCTGTTGCTGTAGCCCATCTGTTCGATGTTCTGTGCGTTTAGAGATGCTCTTCGGCCAACCTTGGTTGTCCTCTGGCATCAAATCTGATACGGTGGAGGGCGGAACAGGGTTTACCCTGTTCCGTTGTTTGTAGGTGAACGGAGAAGCTGACTGCCACTTAGATTTCCTGCGGTACTTGAACGGTTCGTAGCGGAGATGAATCCCTTGCTCAGTGTGAAACTCAAACGACCTCTTGGGGAAAAGTGGATCCAAACCTCCTGTTTGTAACCCCAGCTCAGTTTGAGGCTCAGTTGATCTTTTCAGGGAGAGAAGGTCCGAAAAATCCAGTTTGCAGGAAGACTTCCTGCCGAGAGGCAAAGACAAAAACAACGTTTAGAATCAGGTTGACAAAAACTCAGTTTGTCTCAGCAAAACTCAGCTTGGCTAGAGTACCCAAAACTGGCAAACACTCTGGTGTCGAGGTAGTGGCAGTCAGCAGCTTAAGAACACTAAGTTAACGAATTAACCATCAGCAGGTGTGTAAGGAGGCGAACCAGAACCAGGCACCTCCTGGTGGATGAAGGGACACAAACACAGAAACACAAACACACATACAAGAGTCCTGACAGGAAGGAGTTGGAGGTTGAGGTACTTCTTTAAATCTGTTTTTTTATTGGCTGTTAATGTCATGATGGGTACTCTGAAAGTGACCCAATTATGCAGAACACCACTGACGGACACAGGAATAAAAGTTCAACAAGTTTATTTTGACACAAGCACACAGATTGTACTGGTTCTGGCACGGGCCTGGACACTGGTTCACCCGAGTCTGTGTGAGAGACAGTTCAGTTAGCGTTGCACGTTGGAGCGTGTTTTCTTGATGATAACTGATTGTACCTTGAGGGTTCTTGAGGTTTGCTTTGGGAGAGTCACTGTAGGATCTGGAGAGGAGTTGATCAGCAGAGTCCGCTTGCTGCTTCAGCATCTCACGTCTACTAATGAACAGACCTTGGCATTGGGTTTTCCAGCTCTTAGTCCAGAGCTGCATGGAAGTTCTCTATGGTTCTTCGGGTTTGGCTCTGAGGGTCGGCTCGGCAGGTTAGCCCCTCCAGAGCTTCACAGAGGAGACACTGGTTTCCTGGAAAACAGAGACAACGGTTAGAATCCTGGCTGGATTCAAAGTCACAAGATACACAGAGAGTCTAGGCTTAGGCGCTGACCAACTGGATCAACACTGCTGCGTTGAGGCAAGGTCTGAAGACAGCTTATATAGTGGATCCTCTGATGATCTTGATGGGCTGCAGCTGTGCAGGAGGCTCCCTCAGAAGGATCCACGGCGGACTCTGCTTGAGAAAGGTGGAACTTCTCCAGCTCCCAACAGTTAATCTAGTTGGTACACCTGTTACATGGTTGGATTTTTTTAAAGATTGTATTTTTGCAGGTGATCAACACATCCCAGGCAGACTGGGGCATTAATCATTGATTCCTACCTCCTGACCTCAGTATGGCAGGGGACAGTGAAAGGCAAGGTGAAAAAGGCAAGTATCTGTCATTATCTGGCCTGATTCCTCCACCATAATTGTTTATTTCTTTCACCTGCCATTTTCCCTCCCTGCTGTAATTATTTATTCCTCACACCTGTTTCCTTAGCTCTATATTCTGTTCAGCCTTTAAATAGGTGTTTTTAGTCTGAGGTGCTGGATGCAGTTCTCCCTTGAACCCCAGGTGTCTGCATTCTAGCCCCCAGCAAAAACTTCCAGGAGGCAGGGAGGAACTTCGACCATTTGTTGCATACCGTCAGCAACATCTGTGCTAATGCAAGTTTGTTATCCACTGCATTATTCATGATCAATTAAATCTAAAAATATTACATCTTATTTTCCTTTTATTTTGATTGAAATTAAAAGGTGGTTGTATTGGACTTTCCACTACTGTCTAAACGTAGATGAAAGTGAGGAGGAGCTGCTGCGGAAGGAGTATAGCCGTCTGGTGGCCAAGTGAAGTAAGTGATGTACACAATGGGTTTATACTAAAATTTTAGTCATGTCTATTATATGGTACTTACTACCATTGATGTCAGATTATTTTTTTTTATTTTTTTTGGAGGGGGTGGTTTTATACATCACTTTCAAAGCTGAAATTAAAATGGTAAAAGTTTTTGTGTTACTGGTAAACATTCTAAATGAGTTTTGAGCTTGCTGCAAATTTGACCCATAAACGAGCACTTTTTAATTGCATAGTTTATTGCATAGTTTTTAATTGCATAGTTTATCTAATCTTTGAATACTACAATGGCTCATGCTAAGCCCATCAGACCAGTTAAGGATTACTTTTATAGCGTGCAAGTTCAAACAGGGGGTTCATCCAATATACATACGGTAACATGTATTAGTCATATGATGTCATAGACTGTTACACATTATGCCATCCTGTCAACACACCCCTGTGGGGCACATAAACTGAATTTAATTAAATCCAATTTTATTGAATCATTGAAAACAACCTTCTCATTGTTTTAACTAAATACAGTCATGTAACAGACTTGTGTTGAATCTCAGCTAATCATACCCTGTGTTTTGTGAAAAGGTAATATTTTTAGTGGGTGAGGGCTACATTTCTTTTAAATATATATTGGAACAAGATAGGTGTTAGGGTTAGGCGTTAGGGTTAGACTAGTGGCCCGTTGGTGTCCCAAATGGCAGGAAGGTCAACTGTGCCATCTGGGTAGTTCTCAAACAGTGCCAGGTGGATCCCAAACGGGCCACGGGAGCGCATATGCAATATAAAGCAGACACACTAGATGGCAGTCTCGCCTTTGGTTTTTTGTTTGCCATAAGTCAGTCCGAACTGGGAATTTAGTGTGGATTTTGCTATTAACTGTTTGAGTGCCGGTGGTTTTTGCTTTTTTAACCATTTAAATGCCAAACAGTGTGTTTTGGTGGGCCAATAGGGTACAAAAGAGGGCCATATGTATGCAAAAAGTATTTTAACGCCATTATGGGAGCGTTTGGCCAGGGGTGAGGTGGGACGGAGGGGTCCCAAGTCGGACACAGGGGCTCACCGCTTGTGTTTTTTGGGCTTTTGAGTGCTAGTGTGGGCTAAGGTGGGCCAAAGGGGTGGTGTGCGGGACACTAGGTGGGTTCTTGAGGACCAGGGGCTGCTCCACAGAGGTCGGTGCGGGCCCAGAGTGCTCCTTCTCTGGGGAGAGGAGCTCCACTTGCTCCGCTGGTTCTGGAGGTGCAGCGGATGCATTTTAATGCTGAATTTTCAATCTTTCCTATTTAAAATTTCAAGTTGAAAGCGGGTTAACTCAAAAATGGGGAAAAACGCATGTGTGGGTTTCACCACGGGGCGTGGTTATACAAAGTTCTCCAGGGGTCAAAGGTCAAGTGCTGTGCGGCCTTCTGTCCTTTTAATGAACACATGTGTCCCCAGCATGAGCATGATTTTTTTTAAAAATAGCAGGGGCCCCGCAGGTGGTTGTGTGGAGGTCAGACTGTGCGCTCCTCCTGTGGCGGGCCCTTGGTGCTCCGTCTCTGGGGAGAGGAGCTCCATGGGCCCGGTCCCTGGTTCCTGAGCCTGGTTCTGGACCACGGGCCCGGTCCACGGGCCCCTGGTTCTGGACCCATGCCCTGCCAATTGAAGGCCCCCAGTGATGCCGAGTTCTGTCCTATTAATATTGTATATTTTCCTATTTAAAATGCTCCAGGTCACCGAGATCTAAGCCCACGGGCCCTGTGCGGCTTTCTCCAGGGGTCAAAGGTCAAGTGCTGTGCGGCCTTCTGTCCGTTTAATCCTCAGCTCTGTCCCCAGCATGGGCCCGGTCCCTGGTTCTGGACCATGGGCCCGGTCCATGGGCCCCTCAGGTGGATGTGCCTCTGGGGAGAAGAGCTCCATGGGCCCGGTCCCTGGTTCTGGAGCCTGGTTCTGGACCCAGGTCATGCTAACAACTGTCCCCAGGTCTCCGCACATGTCCCTGGGTGGTTCAGAACCAGGCCCCGCGGTTCTGGAGGCCTGTGGGAACCAGGGCGGTCCGGGCCCCCCTGGGCCTGGGCCCTGGATATGGTTAAGCCGGCCCTGCGGATCCCCGTTTGCGGGCCCGCGGTGCTCCGTTTCTGGGGAGAGGAGCTCCATGGGCCCGGTCCCTGGTTCTGGACCCAATAAAGTCCCCAGTGATGCCGAGTTCTGTCCTATTAATATTTTATATTTTCCACGGGCCCTGTGCGGCTTTCTCCAGGGGTCAAAGGTCAAGTGCTGTGCGGCTTTCTGTCCGTTTAATGAACACATGTGTCCCCCGAATGGATCTCCATGGGCCCGGTCCCTGGTTCTGGACCATGGGCCCGGTCCATGGGCCCCTCAGGTGGTTGTGCTCAGCCCATGGCGGGCCCGCGGTGCTCCGCCTCTGGGGAGAGGAGCTCCATGGGCCCGGTCCCTGGTTCCGGAGCCTGGTTCTGGACCCAGGTCATGCTAAGAACTGTCCCCAGGTCTCCACACATGTCCCTGGGTGGTTCAGAACCAGGCCCCGTGGTTCTGGAGGCCTGTGGAGAACCAGGGCGGTGCTGGACCCGCTTGTGGGCCCCCCTGGGCCTGGGCCCTGGATATGGTTAAGCCGGCCCTGCGGATTCCCGTTTGCGGGCCCGCTGTGCTCCGTTTCTGGGGAGAGGAGCTC
Source organism: Cyprinodon tularosa (assembly GCF_016077235.1). Lineage (NCBI taxonomy): Eukaryota > Metazoa > Chordata > Actinopteri > Cyprinodontiformes > Cyprinodontidae > Cyprinodon > Cyprinodon tularosa. The sequence continues at coordinate 51,489 of NW_024037835.1, forward strand.
CGTGGGCCCGCTCCCTGGTTCTGGAGGCCCGGGGGGAACCAGGGCCCGGTAACCAGGCTACAATTTATTACAAAAAAATAAAGAAGCTCCAGCCCCATTTTCAGATAAAAGTTAAAAAAGCACTGCCGGGCCTTGAACCTCCAAACCCCCGCACCAGAGGCGGCCACTCTACCGCTTGACCGGCCCGGTCACGTGACCTGGAAGCGGGCATGGTGCTTCTGTATTCGACCTGTGCGATGGAGGGCCCGGTCCTTGATTTGGTTCTGCAGAACCAGTGAACCATGTATTTGGTGTGATAATGCATATGACTGTGACTGTTTCCCGGGTTGTGTGGAGGAGGAAAAGAGCAGCGGGGCAAGAGAAAAAAAGGTTGCCCGGTGGATGAAGCCACAAGCTGGGGTTATAATTTTTATTGATTGGGCTAAAAAAAATAAAAGTTCCGCAGGCTCCAGGTGACGAACCCCGGTGTCCCAATGGGGAGGGCAAGAGGTTGACCGCTGGACTAGATGGCCTACATGCAGAGCGGCAGACTTTCTGGCAGCCTGCTGCGCGCTGATTGGCCACTCATTTCGGCATGGCTGGCCTCAATCACGGGGCTTCACCAGGTGTACCTTGTTAAGCAGACGAGCAGGCGCCGCACCTTCCACCCCATATAAGCTCCATGTCCTCGGTCCACTAGCAGACCGCCATCCGGATGTACACGGAACGCACAAGGGGAGCTTTACGCAGCACGGATCCAAGCTTTACGCAGCACAGAGAGGAGGCTCGTGCACGCCCTAAGACTCACGGTGTCTCACGCACTTGTTGGAGGAGAGGCACACTGGTTAAGGGGCCACACATCGACCCTTCCCCCACTGAACGGTAAGGCTTTGTTTGTTATGCTTAGCGCTTAGCGCTTTCACTCGTCGGCCTTTTAGCATGGCGTGGGGTTGTTTGCTGGGTAGTCTGCGGCCCCTGGGCATTCAGCTGGCGGCCATGCGTTAGCGGTGCAGCTGGACAATCAGCGGGCCCACGTGGGGGCTTCATGGTGGCCGATCTGTGGCTTAGCCTCGGCCCTGCTGATAGCCATGCGTCAGCAGTGGCGCAGCTGGATGATCAGCGGGCCTCGGGCTCTCATCTCCCGACTCCTATTTAGCTGTAGTCCGGCTGCTGGATCTCTGAAAGCTGTGTACTAAGCTTTTCTTTTATTTTTCAGATCTCTTCTGCACAATGACCCGTCCTAAAAAAAAGCCTTTGACTGCCCGTTGTGCCACTATAGTTATAAGTATCTGGGTAAGCACCTGATTAAAATGCACCACATGAAGAATCAGCAGGAGCGCAAAATAATTCTCCAGTATGCAAGTGGTCGGATCAATATTCGCAAACTGCCCTGTCCAGTGGATGGCTGTGACTACGCCCAGTCCAGCACTGCAAAAAATGGAAATCTGTATGAGTTATTTTTGCTTAAATTGAGTGAATTTTGTCTTGAATTGAGGAGATAAGTGAGACACCTTGCCAATGGAACAAGACAATTTACATTTAAAATAAGAAAAAAACAATTGCTTTGTCTTATTTCAAGTGAATATTATCTAATTGTCTTATTTTAGAAGTAGAAATACTCATTCCATTGGCAAATCGTCTTATTTACCTACTAAAATTAAGGGTAAATGCACTTATTTTAAGAAATTTTGTTCTTATTTCTAGATGGTTTTTGCAGTGAGGCTGGACAAACACCTGTACCAAGCCCATGTAGAGATGCCCGTGGAGGACATAGATTAGCTGGTCCGATGCCTGAAGCTCCAGATAACGATGCAGAGCCTGAGGGAGCTGAGGGCCACCGACCCCACACCACCGATGATGTCTTATTTTGACCTCGATGAAGCCGAGGCGGCCATGCGTGACATACCAATGCCGGACAATGATGATGATCAAGCGGGTCCTTCCTGCGTCTCGTGCCAGGAACTGCTGGCCAGGAACCGCAAGCTCGCCGGTGACCTGAGGTACGTTCATTTGAAGCTTCGCAGTCAGATGCGATGGTCCAAACGAGCCAAGAAGACCATCAAGAATCTCGAAAAGGTATTTTTTTTAAATATTTTACTATAATCAATTACTTAGCCTGAGTTAAGGGGATTCAGTGATGGCTAACCTGTGCTCTTCTATGTCCTAGTCACTCCAGCATGCGGCCTCGAGCCCCTCTGTGTCCCAAGAATCTGCGCACAGAGTGGAAGGAGAACCAGAGACGTCCTCTCCAGAACTTGAGGCCCAGCCAAAGCCAGCCAGACAGGTCTCCCTTGCAGTCCTCCATACCTACCCACAATTCCCACCAGCCATATGTAAGGATCCTCCCTGCTGGCTTCATTCATTTTTTTCTATTTTCATAAACTACACACGTTTGTTTTAACTTTGTTTTTTTTAGTAGAATACATGCAAGAATACTGGGTCCATCTAAAGGGTTCCTCAGCCACAAAGAAGCACCAGGAGAATCAGAAGTCAAAAGTGATCCAAAACACTCCTCTTGTCACACGCCTCAGAACAAAGTCTACAACTCCAATGGAACGGTACAGGCTGCGTAGACGCATAATCAAAAAAAAACCACAGTTGCGGAAGCGCAAGTACAGATAAGAAAAAAAAAAAGGTTGTCTAAGTTAAAGTATAAATATTTTAATTATTTAAATGTTTTATTTATTTGTGTAGATAGTCGCATGCTGGGATTGCTGTGTTTTTGCCGTGGCTTTGCTGTGTTTTTTTCCTTTTTTATTGTAGTGTTTTTAAACACTTTTCTATTTTTGTACAAATTTTGGTAAGGTGTTAAAACTTTGAAAAAAATCAAAAAAAATGGTTAAAAGTCGAAAGAAATGCCCTTTAACGTGCTGACTGGTGTCCCAGTGCTTCAATATGGCCAGGTGTCCATCCGTGTGGCTGTTGGGTCGCTGTGAACCAGGTAAGTTGGTGAAACTGAAAAACCAAAATTGCGTTGATGACGACTCTTGTCCCATTCAAAAGTAATACGGGTTGTCACATTCATTGGTCCCCAGACATGTTCAATGCTCGGGAGCGCCCCTGTGTCAAAGGCAAAGTACTTATTCATGTCTGGGCCCCTGGTAAGGTTGATGACGACTTCTGTCCAATTCCTCAGCCACAAAGAAGCACCAGGAGAATCAGAAGTCAAAAGTGGGGCGCATCATGCAGTTTCTATCTTTCCTTTCTGACGGGCAGACCTCTTTGGGGAACTGGATGTTCCTTAACAACATTAAAAAGATCCACAAGTAAGCTATTTTGTCCAGCTAATATGGAATGCTTTAATGCTTAAAGCTTTTTCCGATTGTGATGCACACTTTTGTCCAGCTAATATGGAATGTTTTAATGCTTAAAGCTTTTCCTATTTCGATGCACACTTTTGTCCATTTAATGCTGGAGTTGTAATTCTTTTTTTCCCCCCTTCTGGGCAGGTTTCCAGAGCATCTTATGGCTGAGGGGAAGGCTGTTACTACCATCCGAGCATACCACGTCAACATAGCGGAGTTCATTGCGTTCTTCCGGGACACACCACCGGTATCCTCCAGAATGTCCAGAGCTGCCATGTTTGCGGTCGCTCGCGCCCTGTCTGCAATCATCTCCAGGCTGGGGAGGCGTGTGGTCATTCAACAGATCAGAGTTAAAAAACAAAAAATCAGCACTACAATTTCCAGGGAGGTTCTCAAAAGGTGCCAGACCCTGGCCCGGGAAACGATTCCAAATATTCTTGGTAAGTCTTATGTAAAATCCCTATTTAATTATCTGAGTTCTGGACATTAAGTAACACTACTGCGTGCTTCAGACTGTCCCACAGCTAACCCTCTAATGTGTTTAGCTGAACTAGCCACCAAGGCTGACCTGGACACATGGAGGAGGTTTAATGGGTACATCAGCGCCTATCTGGCCAGCCTATACGGACATAGAGCGGGGGTGTTGAAAAACATGACGGTATCCGAGGTCCGCGAAGCCCGCCAGGAGGGCGGTAATGGAGAGCAGGAGGGCTTCGTGATCAATGTAAGTGTACCGATGTTGCACTCATAAACACCGCCTATGTTCACCTGTGTGCCAGACATACGGGGTCACCGATGGATGTTTCCATGTGTCCAGTGACTTCCACTCTGCTTTGCACTACAGGTCAAGGAGCACAAAACGAACCGGGCATTCGGACCGGCACAGATCTTCCTCACGTCAGAAGAATTCTCCTGGGTTGAGCGGTGGGTCGACATCCGGGACAAGCTTCAGCCTAAAACGGACCTCGTCTTTTTCTCAGGGAGCCATGGTACAATGGAGAAGCTGCTAGGTCCAATGCAAGCGTCGTGGACAGAGATGGGGTTACCCGGATGTCCTACGTTCACTCACTTCAGGACAACCATTGCGACTTATGTAAGTGATTTTATTTTTTTATTTGAAAAAAAAGTAAAGTATTTAACAACTTTCTCCATTTTTTGTGTTTTTTCTCCAGGCCAGAAACGTTCTCTCTCCAAAGTCTCGTCAGAGCATATCGAAAACCATGTGCCATGACACGTCAACGGCGGACAAATTCTACACGCTCCACCTGGACGCTGCTCAGCTCTCCGAGATCCGGAAGAAGTTCGAGCTTGCCACCCAGCCATCTGGGGACCCTGATGAAGATGACTTTGTGTCCCACCCAGAAGAGGGAGTCCTAGCCATGTCAGAGTCCTCCAGTGCAGAAGACACTGAGACCGGGGGGAAAAAATCTGGAAAGAGGGTATGTGTTATTGGCATCAAGTGTCTGCCATACACAAAGTTTAACATGTATTAATTTGTGTTTTTTTCTATTTCAGAAACTTAAAGAGGAACCTGCTGAGGCCCAGGACAGCGCATCGTCCAGCCAGGGCAGCGCATCGTCCAGCCAGGGCAGCGCATCGTCCAGCCAGGGCACTACATCGCCCAGCCAGGGCACTACATCGCCCAGCCAGGGCACTACATCGCCCAGCCAGGGCAGCGCATCGTCCAGCCAGGGCAGCACACCACCGGCCCAGCACAGCCCACCACCGGCCCAGCGCAGCCCACAACCACCACCGGCCCAGGGCAGCCCACAACCACCACCGGGCCAGGGCGCATCATCGAGCCAGGTCAGCCCACTGTCCCAGCGTAGCCCACAACCACCACCGGCCCAGGGCAGCCCACAACCACCACCGGCCCAGGGCAGCCCACAACCACCACCGGGCCAGGGCGCATCATCGAGCCAGGTCAGCCCACTGTCCCAGCGTAGCCCACAACCGCCACCGGCCCAGGGCAGCGCATCATCCAGCCCACCGGCCATGGGCACGTTATCGATCCAAAACACTCCTCTTGCCACACGCCTCAGAACAAAGTCTACAACTCCAATGGAACGGTACAGGCTGCGTAGACGCATAATCAAAAAAAAACCACAGTTGCGGAAGCACAAGTACAGATAAGAAAAAAAAAAGGTTGTCTAAGTTAAAGTATAAATATTTTAATTATTTAAATGTTTTATTTATTTGTGTAGATAGTCGCATGCTGGGATTGCTGTGTTTTTGCCGTGGCTTTGCTGTGTTTTTTTCCTTTTTTATTGTAGTGTTTTTAAACACTTTTCTATTTTTGTACAAATTTTGTAAAAAAAAAATTAAAAAAGACTCGTTTAAGAGATGCTTCCTCCATTATTTCTACTTTGGACATTTGGTCCCTATGGTTTAATGCAGTCCTGTGTCCCTCGGGTAATGCATGTGGGAGGCTTTGCCCCTGGTAAGGTGTTAAAACTTTGAAAAAAATAAAAAAAATGGTTAAAAGTCGAAAGAAATGCCCTTTAACGTGCTGACTGGTGTCCCAGTGCTTCAATATGGCCAGGTGTCCATCCGTTGTTGCTGTTGGGTCGCTGTGAACCAGGTAAGTTGGTGAAACTGAAAAACCAAAATTGCGTTGATGACGACTCTTGTCCCATTCAAAAGTAATACGGGTTGTCACATTCATTCGGCCCCAGACATGTCCAATGCTCTGGGGCACCCCTGTGTCAAAGGCTCAGTACCTCCTTATGTCTGGGCCCCTGGTAAGGTTGATGCCGACTTCTGTCCAATTCAAAAGTAATACGGGATGTCACATTCATTGGTCCCCAGACATGTCTCGACCCCGGTGCATCCTAATGTCCCATCGCCACATGCCTCATCTCGTCCCCCGTTTCTCAGTCCTCGGACATGTCCAATGTATGGGGCGCCCGAATGTCTCAATGGAAAGAACTACCGGGCTGTCCCAAAGTAAAATCCACAGCGATGTCTAATAGAAAGTAATGTGGGTTGTCCCCAGCCAATCGTCCTATACCGAGTTATACAAATTGTCCTTGCGCCATCTGGTGGTCATTTCGGGAACATACACTCTAACTTGCAAAAAAAATTAGTTTTTTGTCAGACTTTGCCCACTTCGGGGGTCCGCCCCGGGCTCAGGGTGGGCGTGAAAAATCGGGTTACCCAGGCATAAGGGTCACGAGGCCTTGCCCTATTTTTTGGGCCCGGGCCCCGGAGCCTGGGGTCTTCGGTTTGGCCCCAGGAATTTTTTTTCGTTGGGAACCAGGGCCCGGTAACCAGGCTACAATTTATTACAAAAAAATAAAGAAGCTCCAGCCCCATTTTCAGATAAAAGTTAAAAAAGCACTGCCGGGCCTTGAACCTCCGGAACCCCGCACCATAGGCGGCCACTCTACCGCTTGACCGTCCGGCCAGATCACGTGACCACGGGCGGGTATGGTCCTTCTGTATCGGACCTGTGCGACGGAGGGCCCGGTCCATGGTTCTGCAGAACCAGGGACCCATGTATTGTGGTGTGATAATGCTTATGACTGTGACTGTTTCCCGGGTTGGGTGCGTGTGTTTAGACCCTCTCTCCATGGTGGTATCAATAATGAATCTGCACCCGGCTTTGGGTGACCATTTCCCCTTTAAGAAACTCCGAATTCCCCGCTGTTGTGTGGGGGAAGGGAAATAGCAGCAAGGTGAGAGAAAAAACCGGTTGCCCGGGTGACGAAGCCACAAGCCGGGGTTATGACTTTTAGTGATCGGGCTAAAAAAAAAAAATAGAAGTTCCAGAGGCTCCGGGGGACGAACCCCGGTGTCCCAATGGGGAAGGCAAGCGGTTGACCGCTGGACTAGATTGCCGACATGCAGAGCGGCAGAGGTGCGCTCTCCAGAGATGCAGACTTTTTGGCAGCCAGCTGCGCCCTGATTGGCCACTCAATCACGGGGCTTCACCAGGTGTTCCCTGTTAAGCAGACGAGCAAACGCCGCACCTTCCACCCCATATAAGCTCCATGTCCTCGGTCCACTAGCAGACCGCCATCCAGATGTACATGTACAGCAAGAGACAAGCTTTACGCAGCATTGATCCAAGCTTTACGCAGCAAGGTGAGGAGTTTTACGCAGCAGTGATCCAAGCTTTGCTCAGGACAGAGAGTAGGCTCGTGCACGGCCTAAGACTCACGGTGCCTCACGCACTTCTTGGAAGGAAAGCACGCTGGTTAAGGGGCCACACATCGACCCTTCCCCCACTGAACGGTAAGGCTTCCTTTGTTATGCTTAGCGCTTAGCGCGTCGGCCTCTTAGCATGGCGTGTGGTTGTTTGTGTGGTTGTTTGCTGGGTAGTCTGCGGCCCCTGGGCATTCGGCTGCCGGGCATGCCTTAGCTGGACAATCAGCGGGCCCAGGTGGGGGCCTTCGTTGTGGCCTGGGCTCCGCTGATAGGCATGCTCTGCAGCTGGATGATCAGCGGGCCTCAGGCTCTCATCTCCCGGCTCCCATTTGGCTGTAGTCCCGCTGCTGGATCTCTGAAAGCTTTTCTTTTATTTTTCAGATATCTTCTGCACAATGACCCGTCCTAGGAAAGCCTTTGACTGCCCGTTGTGCCACTACAGTTATAAGTATCTGGGTAAGCATCTGATTAACATGCACCACATGAAGAATCAGCAGGAGCGCAAAATAATTCTCCAGCATGCAAGTGGTCGGATCAATATTCGGAAGCTGCCCTGTCCTGTGGAGGGATGTGAATACCGCCAGTCCAGGCTGGACAAACACTTGTACCAGGCCCACGTCGAGATGCCCGTGGAGGACATAGATCAGCTGGTGCGATGCTTGAAGCTCCAGATTACGATTCAGAAACTGAGGGATCTGCGGGCCACTGACCCGACACCACCGATGATGTCTTATCTTGACCTGGATGAAGCCGAGGCCGCCATGCGGCACGTACCAATGCCGGGCGATGATGATGACCCGGCGGGTCCTTCCTGCGTCTCGTGCCAGGAGCTGGAGGCCAAGAACCGCAAGCTGGCCGGTGACTCTCTGGGGACAACTCTGGGGAACTGGATGTTCCTCAACAACATTAAAAAGATCCACAAGTAAGCTCTTTTCTCAAGCTAATATGGTATCTTTTAATGCTTAAAGCTTTTTCCGATGTGGATCCACACTTTTGTCCACCTAATATTGAACGTTTTAATGCTTAAAGCTTTTTCCTATTTCGATGCACACTTTTGTCCATTTAATGCTGGAGTTGTAATTCTTTTTTCCCCCCCTTCTGGGCAGGTTTCCAGAGCATCTCATGGCTGAGGGGAAAGCGGTTACCACCATCCGAGCATACCACGTCAACATAGTGGAATTCATCGCGTTCTTCCGGGACACACCACCGGCATCCTCCAGAATGTCCCGAGCTGCCATGTTTGCGGTTGCTCGCGCCCTGTCTGCAATCATCTCGAGGCTGGGGAGGCGTGTGGTCATTCAACAGATCCGAGTTAAAAAACAAAAAATCAGCACTGCAATTCCCAGGGAGGTTCTCAAAAGGTGCCAGGCCCTGGCCTGGGAAACTATTCCAAATATTCTCGGTAAGTCTTACGTAAAATCCCTATTTAATTATCAGAGTTCTGGACATTCAGTAACACTACCGCGTGCTTCAGACTGTCCCACAGCTAACCCTCTAATGTGTTTAGCTGCACTAGCCACCAAGGCTGACCTGGAGACAAGGAGGAGGTTTTACGGGTACTTCAGCGCCTATGTGGCCAGCCTTTACGGACACAGAGCGGGGGTTTTAAAAAACCTGACCGTGTCCGAGGTCTGCGAAGCCCGCCAGGAGGGCAATACTGGAGAGCAGGGGGGCTTCGTGATCAATGTAAGTGTACCGATGTTGCACTCATAAACACCGCCTATATTCACCTGTGTGCCAGACATACGGGGTCACCGATGGATGTTTCCATGTGTCCAGTGACTTCCACCCTGCTTTGCTCTGCAGGTCAAGGAGCACAAAACGAACCGGGCCTTCGGACCGGCACAGATCTTCCTCACGTCAGAAGACTTCTCCTGGGTCGAGCGGTGGGTCGACGTCCAGGACAATCTTCAGCCTAAAACGGATCTCGTCTTTTTCTCGGGGAGCCATGGTACAATGGAGAAGCTGCTCGGTCCAATGCAAGCGGCGTGGACAGAGATGGGGTTACCCGGATGTCCTACGTTCACTCACTTCAGGACAACTATTGCGACTTATGTAAGTGATTTTATTTATTTAAAAAAAAAAAGTAAAGTATTTAACAACTTTCTCCATTTTTTGTGTTTTTTCTCCAGGCCAGAAACGTTCTCTCTCCAAAGTCTCGTCAGAGCATATCTAAAACCATGTGCCATGACACATCAACGGCGGACAAATACTACTCCCTCCACCTGGATGCTGCTCAGCTTTCCGAGATCCGGAAGAAGTTTGAGCTTGCCACCCAGCCATCTGGGGACCCTGATGAAGACTACTTTGTGTCCCACCCACAACAGGGTGTCCTAGCCATGTCGGAGTCCTCCAGTGCAGAAGAACAAGAGACCGGGGGGGGGAAAAAAACAGGAAAGAGGGTATGTTATTGGCATAAAGTGTCTGCCATACACAGAGTTTAACATGTATTAATTTGTGATTTTTTTTTTTTTGTATTTCAGAAACTCAAAAAGGAACCTGCTGAGGCCCAGGACACTACGTCGGCAAGCGTCCAGCCAGGAAACTACATCACCCAGCGAGGGCAGCGCCCCACCGAGCCAGGGCACTACATCACCCAGCCAGGGGAGCGCATCGTCCAGCGAGGGGAGCGCATCGTCCAGCCAGGGCAGCACACCACCGGCCCAGCAGAGCCCACCACCTGCCCAGCGCAGCCCACCAGAAGAACTGGGCCAGGAGGTATCATCGAGCCAGGCCAACCCACTGTCCCAGGGCAGCCCACCACCGACCCAGGCCCAGGGCACCCAAACACTGGGCCAGGGCACCCCATAACCAGAACCGGGCCAGGGCAGCCCAAAACCAGAACCGAAGAACCGGCCCAGGGAAGCACAACACCGGCCCAGGTCACCGCATCATCCAGCCAGGGCAGGTCATCCATACAACGCACTCCTTTGGTAACACGCCTCAGGACAAAGAATGCCACTCCGATGGAGCGGTACAGACTGCGTAGACGGATCATTAAGAAAACCCCACAGCTGCGGAAGAAGTACAGAAAATAAGGCTAAGTAAATAATAATTTTAATGTAAATTATATGTAAATTATGTAAATGTTGTATTTTATGTAAATAGGCATGCAAATTGCTGTGCATTTGCTGTGTTTTATATTTTATTGTAGTGTTTTTCAACACTTTTCTACTTTTGTACCAATTTTGTAAAAAAAATAAATAAAAGAGTCGCTGTTTAAGAGATGCTTCCTCCATTACTTATACTCTGGACATTATGTCCCTATGGTTTAATGAACCCCTCTGTCCCTGGGGTAATGCATGTGGGAGGCTTTGCCCCTGGTAAGGTGTTAAAACTTTGAGGAAAAATCCAAAAAATGGGTAAAATTTAAAAGAAATGCGCTTTAACGTGCTGCCTTGTGTCCCAGTGCTTCAATATGACCAGGTGTTTATCCTTTGTTGCTGTCGGGTCGCTGTGAACCAGGTAAGGTGGTGAAACTTTGAAAAAAAACCCAATTTGCGTTGATGCCGACTTTTTTCCCATTCAAAAGTAATACATTTTGGCTCGTTCTATCGTGCCCAGCCATGTCCGATGCTCGGTAACGCCCCTGTGTCAATGGCGAAGTGCCTATTTATGTCTGGGCCCCTGGTAAAGCGGATGCCGACTTTTTTCCCATTCAAAAGTAATAGGCGATGACCAATTCAATTGTGCCCAGCCATGTCAGATGCTCCGATGCGCCCCTGTGTCAACGGCGAATTGCCTATTTATGTCTGGGCCCCTGGTAAGGCAGATGCCGACTTTTTTCCCATTCAAAAGTAATAGGGGATGACCAATTCAATTGTGCCCAGCCATGTCTCGACCCCAGTGCAACCTAATGTCCCATCGCCAAATGCCTCATCTCGTCCCGCGTTTCTCGGTCCTAGGAAATGTCCCATACACGGGGCGCCCGAATGTCTCAATGCCAAGAACTACCGGGCTGTCCCCATTGTTTCTGGAGACCTCTGGTGGTCGTTTCGGGAACAACACTCTAACTTGCAAAAAAACTAAGTTTTTTGTCAAACTTTGCCCACTTTGGGGGTCCGCCCCGGGCTCAGGGTGGGCGTGAAAAATCGGGTGACCCGGGCTTAAGGGTCACGAGGCCTCGCTCTATTTTTAGGGCCCGGTCCCTGGACCCTGGGGCCTCCGGTTTGGCCCCAGGAATTTTTCAAAAAAGTCTCAAAAATGCCCCCGGGTGTCCGAAAACTTCGCCAGACCCCTATTGTGGGTTAGGGTTAGAGGGTTTGGGTTAGTTCAATGTTCAATGATGCAAAAAGTTGTTTTCTGCACATTAATGAGGATTTTGAGGGAGTTGAAATATTATTGTAATAGAAGACTGCAAAAATAAAAGACAAATCAAATGTTTTCCTGCTTAGGCTTGAGGGGTTTTAATATGGCAGGAAAAACTGTATGTGGGATTAGATACAGATTTCAATTTCTTCTCACATAGCAGTAAATGAAGAGAAAACTTTAAAAAATGCATTTAAAATCAGGTGGTCCACTGCTTTTGTTGTTGGTGTTATCTAAGACTAAAAGTAGTCTTAGAAAAAATATCACAAATTCAACTTTTTTATAGTAATCTATGTGAAATAACTGTACAATATGGAAACTAGCCTAATAGGAGAATTTGTAAAGCATTTAAAAAAATAAAACATAGTATTGTTTATCTAGTTAAAGAGCAGTTAATGTAGATACTAATTATCATTGCCATTTAAAGCCCTTTGCAGGTATTTTGAGTTAATCAGCTGATTAGTTTGTGGCACCAGGTGTCTTCAAAATTTAACCCTTACACAATATTCTAATTTTGTGACACACAGAATTTTGGATTTTCATTTGTTGCCACTTCAAATCATCAAAATTAAATGAAATAAACATTTGAATGCATCAGTCTGTGTACAATGAATAAATATATAATATATAAGTTACACCTTTTGAATACAATTACTGAAATCAATCAAGTTTTTCAAAATATTCTAATTTACTTGCTTTTACCTGTAGGTGCTCACTCGTCGGTGCTCCACTCATTGTTTGGAACTTCATATGGATCCAAATTATTAATAATGCTGATTTTGTCAACATACCGGTCTGTGGCTTCTCTATTTAATGTATCCCGGTAAATTCCAGATCCTTTTCGGGATTTTAACATCTTTTTTCTCTCTACTTCTGTCTCTTTTCAACAACGTATCAGAGCTATGTTTACGTTCGCGTAGCCCTCAATATGGCCGCCACGTCCCACAATGCAACGCGGATCCCCAGCCCTATTGAAACACATTTAGGAACCATATGCAAGTGGTAACATGAGCTATGTTTTATTTTAAACTGAAAAGAGACAATTTACCGGGTAACAGTGGTTATTGTCATTTTAATTTGTTTAATTAAACAACAATAACTCAGTATTTGCTGAAAAGGGACAAAAGACAAATTGTATTGTATTTTGAAACTGTGTTTATTTCATAGAGAACATCGAGTGTTCATGACAGATGATTTTAAATTGTGAATATTTCAATAAATCCTTCTCTTTCTGCTGAGCGAGTTGAGAAACGGACGCAGCGTTTGCCTGTCTCATTGATTTCTCCTGTTTCCAGAGAGAGCATATAAGCTGGTTACGTGGTGCCAGTCCGGTACCTGTAACACATGCAACACTCAAATTAGTAAAAGTCAAATGCCATTGCCCTGGCAATGCCATTGAACTAAAACTCTGCCTTGAACAAAGTTAGACCAACATGTTTTCCGCCTTCTGACCTAGTTTCAAGGTGATGTTAAAAATGAGAGAAAGGGACCCTCCCAAGTAGAAAAAAGGGACGCTTCCATCAGGGGGCGGGGCTTAGATATCATTTGACCAGCTATTTTTTTTCGGGCTACCAAAGGGGCTCATTACTACCAAATATGCTTTGATTTGGATTTTTTTTGCAAAAGTTTTGAATTTCTTGAAAAGTTTACAAATCTAGCAGCCCCAGGGGACCCCTTCAACATACTTGAAAACTCATGATTTTGATAACTTTTGAACTCACACATCTTCACCACAAATACACCAAGTGTGTGTCCGTTTGCTCACAATGCCTAGTGGGAGTTCGCAAAAATTCAACATGAAATATTGCCAAAAATTGGAGTTTGACCCAAAATTGCCGACTTCCTGTGGATTTTAGGGCATACCTCCAAGAGACTTTTTCTTGATTTTATGAGATGCATCCATGTAGCAAATTTCAAATCTGTGACTTAGGGTATTCCCCGTCTCACTTTAGGGGGAGCTGTTAAGGCGTTTGGGGGCACCCATTTCTGATTACATTAAAATTAGTTCTTCAATATTTTAAAGCCTCTAAATAAGCGATTCATTGGAGAGACAATAGGCCTTCACCGAGATTTGCTGCTCAGGCCTAATAAAACCAACAAAAATACTGTTCCTGTGTTTTATCCTGATTCTAGAAGGAGAAATAGTCAAAGAAATAGCACTATTATTTTGTGGAATCCTAATCATTAGTGATGTTATGAGATGAGGCTTTAAGGCGTGTGTCGAGTAATGGAGGGGGCCATTCCCCGAGGCGTGTGTTGAGGTGTGCTTCATTTAGGGGAGGGGCCAAAATTGATGACGTCCGAGGCCTTGCTGCCGTGATAACACGTGACTGCTTCAGGAAGCGGTTCAGATTTTGCGCAAAAAAAAGCATTTAAATAGCCTCAGTACTCAGTCAAGATGTGGGAGTTTGCAGGAGATTTGTGGTCAGTTGAGTGTTTTGGTAGAGTTTGGAGAGTGTTTATATAGAGTTTGGAGAGAGTTTAGTTAGATTTTTTGAGAGAGTTTAGAGAGAGTTTATAGAGAGCTTAGTTAGATATTTGAGAGAGCTTGGAGAGATTTGGGAGTTTGGAGATAGTGGAGAGGATAGGTATGGAGCGGGCAAGAAAGAGGGGGATGTCACCTATGTGGGAGCATTTCAACCTGATTTCTCCCACTAAGGTAAATGTATTGAATCGAACCTACTTACATTTTTTTTTCCCAACAGCTGTTTATTTTCATTAACTCCTAATGATTCATAGGTGAAGTGTTTATTGTGCTCCAAGGAGTTGGGATACAACAACAACACCTCTTCCATGCTGAGACATTACCGTGCCCTGCATGAGAATAAGGAGGTCTATGGAGCCACGCCCAGAAAGTGTAAGTTATTAAAATAGTATACATACACAACGCCATTTTTCTTTATGGTATTTTGTTTATTGAGTAAATCAATAACCAAAACAGGTAATGGACACTTATTTATTTCTTTGTAACCAGCAACCAGGAACCAAGAGCTGGATGAGCTCCTGGTCAACCTCGTTGTGAAGGATACACATCCCTTCAGCATTGTCGATGGGGTTGGATTCAGGGCATTTGTTTCAAAATTTGATCCAAATTATGTTCTTCCAATTCGGCAGGTATATATGGATGCATTCATTAAATGAAAGATAACTTTGTTTTCCTCATAATTTAGCTCTATGTTTTTTTAATTTTTTATTTTAGGCTTTAAAGGCCATGGTGGAAGAAGAATTTGAGTCTGCTAAACAGAAGGCCAAGGCTAAAGTAGGAGAGGTTCCTGCTGTTAGCTTTACAACTGATATGTGGACATCCATCAACATGGATGCCTATCTGGCTGTAATGTGTCATTTTCTGGATTACAAAACAAGGCTCAATACTGTACTGCCGGGAGTGCAGTCATTCCCCCAGTCACATAGTGCTGAAAATATAGCATGTGTGAAAAAATCCATGATGGAGTGGGGGATATCCAACAAGGGGACTTGTATGGTGAGTGATGGTGCTCCTAATATGGTTGCCTGTGTGAGGGAGCTGAAGCTTTGGCATCATATTTGTGTCGCCCACACAATGAATCTGGTGGTGAAGAAGTCCCTTGACCAGCACGCTGTGCTCTCTGGCATCCGGGCTAAAGCACAGAAGCTGGTTGGCTACTTTAGAGGCAGCACCACTGCTAAGGTATGCCCTTTCCCATTATTACAGATTATCATAAATCAAATTATTTTGTTATTACTACAGTGATTTGTCTTTTTATCTGTGTATTTAACAGGAGAAGCTTTCACAACTACAGCACCATCTGGGGCTACAAGAGCTGAAGCTGATGCAAGAAGTGGAAACCAGATGGAACAGCACCTATTTAATGTTGCAGCGTCTGATAGTTACACGAGCCAGTTGGAGCAGCGTTAGCTGGACTGTAGACTGACATTCCCGTTCTAACATCAGAGGAGTTCGACATCTTTCAAGGGTGCCTTTCTTTGCTAAAGCCCTTCTACTATGCTACTGTTGAGCTGTCTGCAGAGGAGACTGTTTTTGCCTTCAAAGTCATTCCCCTCTTAAAGATGTTGGAGCAGAGCCTTCAGAAGAAGATGACAAAACCAGCACCACCTGCTTCACTTGAAGTTGGAGACCACCTCATCAGGCAACTACGGAGAAGACAAGCTTCAAATGTTACAATCTCTGAGCATTTTAGCTCTAGCTACCCTTCTTGATCCCAGATTCAAAGTGATTGGTTTTTTCAGCCACACTAAAGCCACTAAGGCAATTAAGAGACTGACCTCCGAATGTGCCACAATGATGCGTTCTAGACCAAGCTTTGATGAAACACCCCAGGCTTCCACTTCTCAAGATGCTACTGGAGGTAATTATTTTTTGACCAGTCTTTTTTGTTTTGTACTTTTACATATTACTTTTGCTAACATCTGCTTTTCTCTTGTAGGTAGCAAACAGTGGCATCATTTGGATGCAAGCATGATGGAGGCCATAAAACCCAGAAATGTGACTGTAGATGCCACTGTAAGTCCAGCCCTACCTTTTATAGGCCAACACAAGCAGAATGGAAAATCCATTGGAGTACTGGGTTTGAAAGAAAAAAAAACTCCAGTATCCCAATTTATACAGACTTGTACATGTCTTTTTATGCACGTCAGCATCTTTAGTGCCTTGTAAACGTGTGTTTTCAAAGGCAGGTGAAGTTGTGTGTAAAAAAAAGAAATAGACCGAAGCCCAAAACTGTGGGGAAATTATTTCTGAATAAAAATGAACACCTTTAATTTTGCTCATCATTGCCCAAGTTGAACAAGCCCTTTCACTGTATCACTCTTTGAGCTTACATCACTAAAATGACAGAAAATGGTATACCTTAAGAGATTCTTCTTTTCCAAGAAATGGGACACACACAAAACTTTCCAAATGATATTATAAACAATCATAAACAATAAAAAAAAACATTGCAAACATAACAGATTTTATTACTAACTGCAGTGCTGCACTCCACCAGTAGGTGGTGACATGTTCACATGAGGCATCATGAACTGTGGGGATCGTTGAAGCAAATGGAAAAAAACGGTTCAATGCCTCATGAGGCTTCATCTCACCATCACTACTAATCATGCTATTATAACAAAGCAAAAGTCTAAACAACAAATAGTTTAAGCAGCATCTAGTGTTGTTGTGCCATATACTGTATCATGTAAAAGAAATAACACCTGCAATTTATGCCTAAACTGTGTCAGAGGGTCGAAAAAAGTAAATAGCAATGAAATATTCATAAATACTGAATAGGTTCAGTTTGAAATTACAATTTTTTTTTTTTTGCAGAAATTGATTCCTCCGCACACAACCATTTCATATTAATTACAAAGATCATAGGAGTGTTTTTTGTGCAGCGCTGACCCCTCCTGCATTGTATTTTTTGAAACATATCAATCTGTCATTACATAAAAAAAGGTTTTTTGCAAGGTATGTGCACAAGTATGAGACAGTAAGTATTGCCTCATCTTGAAATTATTATATTGTCCTGAAGCCTCATTTTCTCACAAGCAAATTACTGTCTAATTCAACAAATGTATGTATTCAGACCAGACGCTGTGGATTCACATTAGAATTCCTATACAAATCCGCATGGGGAATCTGCCTGCGTTGAATCCAAGGACGGAGATTGCTTAAGTTGAAACAAGCTGAACTTTTCTATGAAATGACGACACGAGGTAAATATTAACAAAGGTAGAAATAAAGAATACAACAGTTCTTTAGGTCGCTTTGAAAAAAGCAGTTTTTAATCCTAGAGTTAATCATCCTCCCTTACCTCTAGCATGGACCATGGACAATTGGATTAATTATGATTAAACGATTATTGAAATGATTGTCAGCTGATTTAGCAAATGATTATTTATTTACTAGAGTATAGAGACTGTAAAATATGACTTTATATTGCAACGCAACCCTCCTCGAGCAGCAATTATACCAAAATAGTAAAAAAACAACAAAAAAAAAAAAAACAAACAAACATCCATCTGTCAATATGGTCTATCCAGAACTCCTCAAGTGGAAAATTTTGTTTCAGCTGGCTTAATTTTGCAAATTATCTTTAAGGAACCATTTGCTATCTGATTATTATTCAATTAATAATCTCTGAAAAATTATCAGATTAATCGATTTGCAAAATAATCATTTGTTACAATCCTAGTAGATTTTAAAGCAAGTCCCGCAGAATACAACCCTCATACAAACGCAACTCTGGATGAAGCAAAGTGGTCTCCCCAAGTCATTTCAAAAGTTATATAGTTTATAGCAGGGGTCATCAAGGTTTTCCAGGCCAAGGACCCCCAAACTGATGGCCAGATCGAGCGGGGACCCCCTATTTATATATATTGCATGAAATTGTGTAATATCAAACTGGTCCTATAGTCAATCTATTTCATATAGTGTCATGTAACGATAGTAATTTCACCCTGGGATTATTAAAGTCTGATTCTGATTCCTTGTTGATGGGACAGGTGTTGTGAATGAAATGGTGCCCAGCTTGAAAGAGCTCCTGTGTGCATTGATGACTGAAAGACATCTTCTGCCTCCATTTATCTGTTTATTACAGTCTGTTGAATTCATGTTAATGTGTATTTATAAGACATTTCAATTAATGGAAAAAAAAATTCCAGGGGGGAATATAAAAAAAAAGTGTAATCAACCAAAACTTTTGCGACCCCATGCAGTACCTCTGAGGACCCCCTGTTGAAGACCTCCGGTTTATAGTTATAGAGAACAATTTAGCAGCAGTCCTTGCTACATTTCACCTGTGCTTTTATTGTAAAATGCCAACAGAAAGACTTTTGGTTGCCAGGTGTAATGGTAGGTCCAAATCAGAGGGTCTGGGAGGGGTTATATTCCGTATCAGCACAGGTATGACGTCATGTTATGCAATAACTTTATATCAGGAACGAGCATGGTACTATTATCTGCTTGGATGGTAATGTCAGCCGTAATTAAAAGTATTCTATCTTTATAACCAAACCACCACAAACTGTTTTATCTGCACAAATGAAGTAGCACTGAAAAAGTAGGCTAGATATTTTGGTTCACTTTGTTTGTTGTATAATTGTAATATGAAGCTAGCTGGAAAGAAAAAAAAGCGCAAATTGTAAGAAGATCCTTCGCATCACAATATGAGGGATGCAGGTTTTTACATGATGGACTGGCAGATGTACAGTATGCCAGTTCTAAGAACTGAGTGTTGGCAAACCAGCCAGAGAGTTGCCCCATTATACATTTTTCTTTTGTTGTGCCAACAAAAATCCCCCCAAAGTATGTTGATTTGAAATTAAAAAGGTTTGCTGCTTTGTCAGAAAAAACTTATACTCTGATACAGAACCCAAAATGAAGCCAGACACAAAACAGAGAGGCATGAACAGTTCATTAAACTTCCTGCTGCAGCAGGTTAGAAGGAAAACTCCAACTAATTTAGAAAAGCCTGTCTGCCAGACAAGCGGCTTTAAAGGCAGTAGGACAGGTGCATGGAATGAGCTGATTGCAACTGCAGCCACCAGAGGCACAGGTGGAGCTGATGAACTTGATTGCAGCAGGGAGACAATCATGACAGATTTTTACATTTACTAAAGCAACAAAACTACATATAAAAACATGACATTTTAATTCAAATTATAATTTTAACCGACTGAACACTGCATCTTATTACATTAATCGGATACATCACAACAGCAATGTAAAATGATAATCAAAGTTTACTAAAAGATACCTTCTAATTTAAGCCTCCTCATAATATTATTAAAGAACAAAAGAAAATCTCTCAATAGACTTCTTGGAAGTTATTAGACATGTTTTATATCAAAATTTATATTTTTAACAAGTGTCAATGGCTCAAGATGGTTTTAAAAAACAACAATCTGAAATGAAATAATTGTAAAAATGACACTATGTCTGTATCAGAAAATCAATCTGCAGATTTAAGGACAGGATTTTTCCCCCCTATAATTAATATATTAGTTCCAAGTCATAAATTTGACCTATTTAAACATTTATAGTCTATTAATTTGACAATTGCCTGTACAATAAAATAAACACAAACATCTTTCCTCATATTTTTTTCTGCATGAACTTTTTTTTATTCTAAATACTGATCAGTACACAGTTTCAAGAGTACAAAAACCTGCTGTTTTACTTGTAGTAGTTTGAGCTAACTTGAATGTGTACAGGTCTCCACAGTTAGTTCAACCAACTAAACTTCATTTAACAGCCGTCTTTTGTCTACTTGGAGAAGTTGCCTTTCACCCCAGCAACATCTTTCTCCTTCTTCCTATTTTTGGATAGATCCATCAAGCTTAGCTCCCGTATCTTTAGGTAATGTCCCATATTTTTCGTAGTTGTACTGTTGTAATCTCAAGTTCCAGTACGGTGAATTGGTACTTCCTGTTGTCATGGTGACTCGTTGAATCTGGGATCTTGTGATAATTGACTCTCATGTTATATAAATATATAGAACAAGGCAAGCCTTCATCATGTTTACCGTCAACGGGCTGCAGTCATGTCATAAATTATTTGTTTTACAATCACTTTTGTTGAAATGAACATTTTCCCATTCTCTACCTTTTTCTCTGCCTCATGCTTCTTTTCCTAACATACAGCTTTACAATCAACCAGAAGCAGTTCCGCACAAATATATCGCGGTATAATATATCTGGTGAAATTGTTTTTATAATCGCAATTAAAAAAAAATACAAATAAAGCATTTTAAATGCCACATTCAATGAATTTTAATGCCAATTAAGGCCCAAATTAAAAATAATAATAATAATTCAATGTCTTTTAATTATACTTAGTGACCTGCAGGAACTCCACGCATGGAGTCTGGTATAATAAAAATACAGGCATTTATTTCCTTTTTCTGGCTTTTGTTGCAAAGACTCCTAAGTTAGTTTAATAGACATCAGCTTGTGTTTTTTAGTGATATACTAACAAAATAAAGCTTTCTTTTTTTTTTTTTTTTGGAAAAAGCTACATTTAATCTAATAATTTTATGTTACAGTTCCAAAACCTTTGTTGTAATTGAGGGGTAATTTTGCTTGTAAATTATTTTGTTCAAAACAACGTTCTTACAAAATAAAGGTTATAAAGTATGGACTTCTCATTTTTGTTTTAATTTTATCCAAGTATTGGGTTTCAGAAGTAAAGATAAAATATCAACATATATGCCCAGTCACGAGGTAACTGGGATTGACATGCTTGCGTTGACATTGAAAGACATAGGCCCCAAAGATACGTCTAATCATATAGATGGTGAGTTTTATTTTCACTAACACAAGTTGACAATCCCCCACATCTGTTTGCACAGATGAGCAGATATATCCCAGAAGGCTTTGCAATATTTCTCTCCACAATGTATCGTGAAGAACACAGGGAAGTACCGTAATTTTTGGACTATTAGCCGCAACTGAATATAAGCAGCAGAAGCTAAATTGCATAATTTGTACATATACAAGCCGCACCGGACTATAAGCCGCAGGTTTTTTATGTTAAACACAAACTGTCTTGCGCTCACAATGTCCGTCTTTCTTGCTGTCGTTCTGTCTCGTACCACTCGCAGTAGAAGGCTACTTCCAGCTGACCTCAGTATTCCCGCGTGCGTGGCTACCGTATTTGTGTGTTGAAGCAAATATGATGTCAACATGGTGGATGGTAAAATCCATAGATATAGGTATTACCCTAGTGGCCGTTAGCTGTAAAAGTCCATAGATAAGCTGCATTGTTATATAAGCCGCAAGGTCGAAAAATGGGGAAAAGGTTGCGGCTTATAGTCCGAAAATTACGGTATGTTCTCAGGGAGAAAGGGAACACGCAGAACAAATATTTGCCAGTTTGAAAAGTAGGTACTCGTTTATTTGTGACATCACCAAATGGAAGGCTTACCTGGATATGCGTTTCACCTCCTTTCATTAATAGCCTATAGATAGTAATAAGTTATTTCGCCTTTTATTTTAACATAGCCTATATAAACCATTTCACCCACAATACTACACTTTATTGATAAACTTATAAAAAAATGAAAATATTAACATATTAACCCTCTATGCCATGATTTCTTATTTTGGGAGAAAAAAAAATATTTCACCCTAGGATTTGGGAGCTTGGGCTTCCCTTATAGCTTATCTGTCATAAAATGTGTCATTGGGGGAACGCACATTGGGGAATGGAATGGGTATAGTGGGTCCTCTTCTTTTCTTCATACTCCCCAGCAATTGTGGAACTGAGATGACCTCTCTTATGCTCCAAATTTTTGCCACTTCTGCACAAGCTTTCTGCGATATTTGACTTAAACGTTTAAAGCTTAATTTGTTCCTTTTTTGTCATCCCATTAGTGCTGCAGTCTCTCTCGTAGAGCAACCAGGCAGTCACGATCGTCATGTCAAAAAGGTGGTACATCAGCCGGTGATGCCATTTCTTCAACCTAATTTTGTTGCAGTTCAGTGCAATGAGAGTCCAGCAGGTCCACCCCACCTATCAACCTCGTTGACTGGGTGTGCTCCAATGTAATTACTCAGAAGACTGACTGAACGGTTATCATACCACTTCACAAGCAAGGTGGTTTCTCCAACCATGGCCGTTATCTGCTCAAAGATCCACATCCAGCTCTCTTCAGCGTCACAGATCAAGTTGACACCTGGTAGTCTGTCGCTACGAACAGTACCAGTAGAGTGAATTCCCTGCTGAGCAAGTGTGAGTTTGAGAGGGACACTCGTGAACCAGTTGTCAAAGAACACTTTGTAGTTCTGCTGCTTGGGTATTGGCTGGGCCAAGCGGGGGACAACATTGCCACTTGTTCCTACATCTGGCAGTTCAGTTGGTTTCACAACTCTACCTGTGTAGATCTCAAAATTGTGTGGGACACCATCAGAGCGAGCTAAGACAAGCATCTCGTAGCCCCATTTCTTTGGTTTTGGTGGCAGGTATTGTTTGAGTCTATTTCTTCCTTTGAACGGGACCATCTGCGCATCTACAGCCAGCTTCTCATCCATTGGGATCGTCTGCAGCTTTGAGGCAGAGATAAGTTACTAGTGGTCGGATTTTGTGGAATGGATCCACACTATCTCCTTTTCTCATTTCATTGTTGTTGAAGTGCAGGGATTTTTTTATGAACTCCCATCTGTTTAGTGCCATAGTGTCAACTACCTGGGACACTCGGGTGGCTTTCTTCCAAAACATGTGGGTGCCTGGTAATCCGAACAATGACATGTACACTGCTGTACCCATGAACTGCTCCAGTTCTTTAGCTGTTTCACCCCCAGAGGAAAGGTCAAAGCCATGCCCACCTCAAATTTCATTGGTCACAGACTTATTAACAGACTTTTAAAGTGATGTTTTATTTTAAAAACATTAAAGGGGCAATGTGAGGGCAACAATAGTGGTTTGTTGCCCGAGGGCAACACCATGCCATAGAGGGTTAAAAGGCCTAAAAAATCAGGCTTGTGACTATAAAAGCATCAATTGCTGATAATTCTTTGTTGTGAGTTGCACTGTTAGTAGTTATTGTAGTGGTGAATAGATCCTGAAAGAGAGCCAGCATTTCGCTCCCCTCTAATGGGCTCACACGTCACAACGTTAATAAAAAATTTTGGATTATAAAATTTTAAAATAAAATATATTCAATTGTGATTTTTTTTAAATTAATAATTAATTAGGAAGCATGAATAGAGCGAGGTGTTACATTCACAGCTTGGAAACGGAGTGCGATAATCTAACAGCCAGATAAATAAGACAATGCAAATGTATCGGTCACATCACTAAATTATTATTTTCCTTTTATATTTTTAATTTTTTTTTTTTATTGAATGCCGTGTGTCCAAGGGTCCTGGCATAATTACATGAAGGTAAAATGTCAGAAAAGGAATTCTCCAGAAATTTTGAAAGAGCGTCGAGATATTTCTCCGAAACAGAAGGAAAATTAGGTTAGCGGGGAGCGGATTTTGAGTGCAGCGTTCGGGCCCAACAGAGCGGCGTTCACATGCTCTGGTGATAACCCAAAAAAGCTTTTATCAACCAAAAAGTACATCTTTATTATATATTTGAGTTCACTTTCAGCTTTGACACACATCAACACCAAGCAGAGAAACAGACTGGATGTAGAGAACAGTCTGGTATCAGCTGTTTTTCACACTGTGCTATCACTGTGCTCATCAAAGCAGCTCAGGTGTCTTGATGAAAACAACGCAAAACGAATTACGTCTGTCTCCCTGCCAGCTCCCAGATCAGCTTCTCTGATTGGTTGATGTGGCGCGTTGAGAAGCAAACAGCAGAAAAAAAAAAAAAAGAACCAATTTATCGAATTGAATCGTATCGTGGTTGTATTCTTGAGTATCGAAAATAATCGAATAGTTGGGTCAGGAAAATGATACTGAAACAGATCGCCATGATGGATGTGATTTACACCCCTAGGATCAAATGGACTTGGACTGGTGTTAAATTTAACTCTTAAAGTGTTACTTTAACATGCTATGAATCCCCATAGCAACCACAGAACGAATAGCCTCTGTGTCTCTAAATCATGAACACTTTAAACTCTTAATCTGCCGACAGGAGGGTTGATTTTCCAAAGGTGTTCCTCTGCTTAAAGAGTCTGTTTCACTTCCATCCATTTCTTTCAAAGCCAAAAAGTCACATTAAGAAGCAGAAAAAAGTGGTTTACGTTTGTTAGTTCTGGAGCCTAGAGATCCATCGAGATTCTATCAGCTTTCTAAAAACTGAACCTGTGGGAATGTTGGGAGGGTTTTCTGTAAAGCACAGATTAAAAAGGTAATTTAACATACTTTAACACATAGGTCCAGTCCATAATGTTTGGTCCCATTTTTAAAAGGGACTCCAGATAACAGTTTAACTCTATTTAATCAAATTTCTTAGAAAGTTTCTAAATCCTCTTTAACAAATACCAATCAATCCACAACTTATTAAAAAAAGTAAATTATTGCAGCATGGAATTGCAATCTCACAAATATTGTTTTCTTTTTTTTTTATTTATCCATGTTTTGTATCCATTTTGATTTAAAAAAAATAGTGTTGAATGCAGTTTTTATTTTCCTTAAATAGCTTATTAACAGGAGGGTGGGTTGCAGGGCTTGTGAGGGTCATTGGTCACCCTAGAGTCTTTCCTCAATGAGTGGGTGGGGTGAGGAACAATGTCAAAGCACTGCTCCCCACGCACCACACAATAGCAGACCACTGCTACCCAAGGGGAGGGGTAAATTCAGAGTTAATTTCGTATACTTTACTTGTGACAGTGTAATGATAATAAAACACTGAAAAAAAATGTCAAGAACTATTTACAATGGGGGTGAGTCCTTACTCATAGTTGGGGGTGGGGGCCAGGGGCCGTGAGGGTCACTAGATCCCAAGAGTTCTTCCTCAATGGGTGGGTCGGCAAGCTGCAGGCCAAACTTAATACATCATTATTTCTGTCAAAGCCTGAACTCTCCTTATTGGTTTGACGCTACTCACTTGGCTGTACAACCATGTAAAGAGGCATGGCTGGGGCATTTGAAATAGGTGGGAAAGTGATTCAATATGGTCGTTTGCCTTATGAAGGGTTAATAAAAATGTACCTGACTACTGTCATTGCCACCTGAGGCTGCTGAGGCGGTGGCTGTACTGCGGCATCCTGCGAACTGAAAAGCAATGCCAAAATAGACAGAAGTTAGTACATACTCTTGCCTGGTAAAGAGTGACAAAATGGCTACTGAGCTGTGCTCTTTGCCATGTTGGATATATATTCATGTACATGCTCATACATAGTGACATCAGCTGAAATGGTTTGTTAGACCATAAAAAAACTTACCTGCTAGCATTGCCACCTGAGGCGGCTGCTGAATAGGGGCATCCTGTGAACTGAAAAGAAATGCCAAAATTGACAGACGTTAGTACATACTCTTGCCTGGTGAAGACTGGCAAAATGGCTACTGAACTGTGCTCTTTGCCATGTTGCATATGTATTAATGTACACGTGACATCTGCTGAAACAGTTTGTTAGACCTAAATAAAACTTGGTGTGTATGATGTCTTCCGCGTGCCGGACTGAAGTTGTGACAGGCAGCCGGGCCACAGGGGGCTACGCTCTACCCCTTCTATTCATTCAGCTAGCTAATCTGAATCGTTCAATTCCATTTCCAGAGCGTGATCATCTGTGGTAGTAGCACTAGACATCTTCCAGGCATGTGAATAAAACTAGCAACAGTTCAGCGGACAGGATGAATTAATGGTAGCCGGCACGCGGATGACGTCATACACAATCTGCGTTGTTTTTAAAAAATATAAATAAAAAAAATATAACCGCGGATGTCTGGGGGACAGTGATTCGCCTACATGTTATGAATGCTGGCGTACCATAAATGATACATTATGAACAGTTTAGTTTGTGCCTCTAAGTCGCCGCCACAGGAAGATGTTTCTTGGATACACCTAACCGAATATCTTCAGAACAGCTCCAAATGACACAAAACTCATGTGGGTGAGTAGAAAATGATGTAATAACTTAAAATCAATATAAAAAAAAAAGAAAAAAAAAAAAAAACGCCGTTCCCACTTTAAGTCTGCAGATTGATTTTCTGATGCAGACATAGCGTCATTTATACAATTATTTAATTTCAGATTCTTATTTTATCAAAATTCAATTTCAAAAATTTTGAAAAATTTAAACTTGTTTAAAATATTTTTTTACCAATACAACAAAATGTCTAATAACTTTTAATAAGTCTGTATAGAGAGATTATATTTTGTTCTTCAATATAATGTTATAATGATAATGCAGAGGCTTTAATAAAAAAAATTAGAAGGTATCTTTTAATAAACTTGGGTATTTTTTACGTATATCAAAGCAGTGTCCTCCTTTTAGAAATCAAAATGTGCTCTTCCTAATTCTGATATGACACTACATTGCTGTTGTGATGTAACAGATTAATGTAGTTAGATGCAGCGTCAAGTCGGTTAAACTTATAATTTGAATTAAAATGTCATGTTTTTATATGTAGTTTTGTTGCTTTAGTAAATGTAAAAATCTGTCATGATTGTCTCCCTGCTGTAATCAAGTTCATCAGCTCCACCTGTGCCTCTGGTGGCTGCAGTTGCAATCAGCTCATTCCATGCACCTGTCTTGCTGCCTTTAAATACGCTTCTCTGGCAGACAGGCTTTTCTAAATTAGTTGGAGTTTTCCTTCTGACCTGCGGCAGCAAGACGTTTATTGAACTGTTCATGCTGCTTTTTTTTGTGCCTGGCTTAATTTTGAGTTCTGTATCAAAGTATAATCTTTTTTCTGACAAAAAAAAGCAAACCTTTTTCCTTTCAAACTAAAATGTATATATTTTTGTGTATTAGCATTCCCAGAGGAAAACTTTTTTGCTCAGGATAGTCTTTTCTTGATCTCTCAAGACAGTACGGAGATCTCAATTGAATATCTTTATGAGATTTCTTCAATCTGAATTGTGTATCTTTTTGAGATCACCTCAATCTGAATTATTGCTCCTAAACCCCCCCTTAGGAGCAAAATTGAGATATTGTGAGAATGACTTTTTGAGACTTGTAGGAGAAATGATAGTCATAGATAAGATCTCATCATTGCATCTTTTTTATTTCATTCATGTCTTGCTTATTGCTCCTAAAAAGCCGGTTGGAGCACTAAAGAGTTAAAATACAGATCTCAATTGCCTGTCTTCTTGAGATCACCTCAATCTGAATTATTGCTCCTAAATCACACCTTGGAGAAAAACTGAGATCATAGGAGATCTCAGGATTCCATCTTTAT
This sequence comes from Cyprinodon tularosa, assembly GCF_016077235.1. Lineage (NCBI taxonomy): Eukaryota > Metazoa > Chordata > Actinopteri > Cyprinodontiformes > Cyprinodontidae > Cyprinodon > Cyprinodon tularosa. The sequence continues at coordinate 79,010 of NW_024037835.1, forward strand.
GATCTCATTCATGTCTTACTTATTGCTCCTAAAAAGCCAGGAGGAGCACTAAAGAGTTGTAAGATGGAGCTCAATTGCTTCTCTTCTTGAGATCACCTCAATCTGAATTATTGCTCCTAAACCCCTCCCCTTCGGAGAAAAACTGAGATAATGTCAGAATGACTTTGAGACTAAGGTAAGAGAAAATTGAGATTAAAATCGAAGAAATAAGAAACAACTGTGAATGAACTGCAGCCTCATTTATTTTGCATTAATTCATACCAATGTGCATACCATTTTACAAGAGTGAACCAGGCCATACATTGTAAAAGTGACAGCAATCACATTATCCCAATTGACAACCACTGGTGTAACAACATGTCAATAAACGGTGAAAAAATTCACAATTGCTGAACAAAAGGGCACACTGGTGAACAAGGGGCTGTTGTAAACATTATGCCTGTAAAGCCAGTCACTCTACTGACCTGTGACGGCATTTATTTATGAGGGCCTTTTTAAGCTTGGCCTCCTCTACTGGTTTCCAGTTCTCCATCGTTGCGCACCGCCTCACATAGGCTGCAAAAAAAAAAAAAAAAAAACGGAGAAAAGAGACTTAAATTAGTTTGATATTTTCCCAGCATATTTTAATACATTATTATGTTCATTCAACTATCTGTAAAATGACATTTCTATATAGCAATGGTTCCATCTAAGTGTATAATTTTTTTGATTATTAACATAAGAGGAAATAATGACTAGTGGCAAAGAAAACTTTTAATATTCCTAATATTAAATGTCAAGGGTCAAACGGACAGCAACGGCCCAATACGTCTCAGTTTGAGAAAACAGCTTCAAGTACAGAAACGATGCAAAATCACAAACTCAAACACAAGTCTAAACGAGGTACAAAACTTTAACTTCTAACAGGTACACTGGAAATGGAGAAACGATCTGTAAACCGACAAACGATCTGCAAACGAAAAACGCTGCATGCTCCAAACCTGCAGGGGGAGCCCTCAGCGTAACAGCTCAATAGAGAGACACACGGGATGGAGAGAGACAGAACAGCTGACTAAATCACAACGGTGTATGAAAATACAGCAGGAACGGTAATGTGACTTTTACTTGATTTTATATATATATGTATATACATGTTTGCATGTAGATTAGCCTACTTGATATAAAACACCCGCTTTAATAATACATTAAAAAGCCCTCTTTTCACAGTCTCCCATACCTATTTCAAGCAGGCTAATCTACATGCAAACATATATAAACATATATATAAAATCAAGTAAAAGTCATATTACCGTTCCTGCTGTACAGTGGAAACCACTTATAGTGATCACGTTGGTCTGGAGTCAATGTGATCACAATAAGCAGTTGATTACTATAACTGAATTTTTATTGTTTCACTTAATTTTTTATGCAGAACATCATCTAAATGCCATTTGTATCGTTTTTCAATGAGAAAAATGGAAACAGACAGCTTCAGCATTGATTGAATTTTATTCTGATTTTAAACTCAGTCGTTTCAAATGCTTCTTTTGAGAAGCATCATGCAAGTTTAATTACTTTTGCCTAACACCAAGTTCACTTCTTTTTCAAAACCATGTAAAAGGTCAAAGTTTTTAAAACCAACATGCAGGAGACCAGTCTTTAAAATGTGAACTGCATTCCTCAGCTCTGGATGGGACAGCTGCACTGTGTCCTACTGCGAGTAAAAAATAAAATACACGTAGTTTTAAAATAGTTTTTGCTTGTTTTCATTCATAAAATTCCCAAAAATGAAACTATAAGTGGATTTCTTGATCACTATAACCAAATTATTTAAACAGCCTTTGTATAGAAATGATTCTGTCCTCTGGATCCTAAAGCAGCTGATTACTATATCCGTGATCACTATAAGCGGTTCCTGCTGTATTTTCATAGTGATTTAGTCAGCTGTTCTGTCCCTCTCCATCCCGTGTGTCTCTCTATTGAGCTGTTACGCTGAGGGCTCCCCCTGCAGGTTTGGAGCATGCAGCGTTTTTCGTTTGCAGATCTTTTCTCGGTTTACAGATCGTTTCTCCATTTGCAGTGCGTTTGATGATGATGCATTTTTGATGATGCGTTTTTTCATTTGCAACACGTTCCTCGTTTTGTACCTCGTTTAGACTTGTGTTTGATTTTGTGATTTTGCTTCGTTTCTGTACTTGAAGCTGTTTTCTCAAACTGAGACATATTGGGCCGTTGCTGTCCATTTGACCCTTGTCGGCCACTGTAGACTTTCATAATCTAATCATATTAAAAATATATTTACTCAAAAAAAAAAAAAAACAACAACAATCAAGTAACTAGTGTACAACAAATCAAGCAGGCAAAATACTAGAAAGTAGCTAGAACATTGCAGTCATTACACCAGAAAAACTACTCACTCAGAATTCCATCAACTTTGCTTTGGTCAAGCAGCTGCTTCCCCTCTGGTATCTTGCCATGTCGTCCGAAAGCCACTGCATTGGTGCACTCCTCTGCAGTGAAGAAGTGTTCAAAAAGGAGATGGAAAAGTCGAAGGCTGTCATGGTCACATTGGTGCATTATGGAGGCAAGCTTAAAGGATGACAGGAACGGGCCACTATTGGGAAAGAGCTCCTGAAGAGCCTTCTGTGACGGGTGGATCAAGGCTGCAGGGCTCTCCTGGTACAGAGCAACATTTTTAAGAAATCCTTGAGCATCTCTGATGTCTTCTGGCTCTGAAAAACAAAAAGGATAAAAGAAGTGTTGATGTATGTGCTTATCATATGATAAACATTTAGTAATGTGCATTTCACAATATGTAGTGTATTAGCCCGGGAACAGTAAATCTATATCTATTATAGTATTATTTATTTGTTGGTATTTGTTGTGGCCATTGCCCCCCCAATAATAATTTCTGGTGCCGCTGCTGTTTGACAGTGAATTAAGACACATCTTGAGTCTAGCAGCTAAATTTATATTATTATATATTAAATATATATATTAATTGATTGTGCAATTTTTAAAGTGTGAAAAGGTGCTGATACAATTTTAAGGATTTCTAACAAGACAATTTAATGTTTCTGTGGAAAGACCATAGTAGACTCAAATTATTATTCAAGTAGTTTATACTGTATACAGTTTAGCATGTAGGGGATCTTTAAAAATCAGCTATTCTACTTATACTTTCCTTTAATTACCAATTGATAAGTTAAAAGTAAAAAATAACAGTAAGTAAATTAACAATAACTCACCAGCTGCCTCCTCTTCCTCTTCAGTTCCCAGCTGTACATGATCTTTAATTTTGGTTGAAGGTAACCTCTGTCTTTTTAAGTTGGAACCAGATGTCATTCTGTAAATGGCAGTTTAAAAAACATGATGTTAGCAATCTAATACTTTCATATATCACATACAAGATAAGAAATCCAAGACAAACCAAACCCTCTAGGCTTCATGCCCAAATGATCGCATCTGGATATTGAACCCAAATATCTCGATATCGATATGACTATGATTTCATGCAAAGTGCAGCAACAGTGAAAATTACACACACTCAAACACTACATATACATACATTTACGTATATATAGTCAGTCCATATTGGGCTTATTAAACTAAACATGTCTTCTTCAGATCATGTTTCCTCAAATAACTAAACTGTCTTTACTCATCAATAAAAGACTCTACTTCTAGATGTCTTGTGCTGTTGAACGTAACCGCTGTAAACCAATCATAAACTGACGTCTTATTGATCTGATTCACCGGCTTTCTTACCGTCACCGCTGCTAATGACCATGGTGAAGTTAGTTTCAGGTTGGTTAGTCAGACATACTGTAGTCGCGTAGATTCAGCAGTGTCGAATATCCAACCTGAAACTAACTTCACCATGGTCACAAGCTTTTATACAGAACAGAGAAATGTATTTTATTTTTTTTAGCGTGAAAAATGAAATACATGGCGTGGCGGGAGTGCGTGACAAAAAGACAGAAAACTGGTGACGCAGCAGAGTCTCTACTTTCATATGACACCTTGTTTGTGTGGTTAGCATCATTTTGGTATGCTACATGTTAGCTTACTAGCTTCCTAATGATCGTCTATGCAGCAAGCATCTCACGCAGCCCTTTGTACAGTGGGCGCTCTTACTTAAAAGGTTAATTTATATGGACATTTTCACAAACACAACATTGATACCAATTTCCAAGTGTGCTAAAAATCAAAGGAAACCATGCTACTTGTAATGTTAGTAGCTAGCTTGATTCGAGACTGCATGGTCGTTCAAAATTCACCGCCCAAAATTAAAATAAATTGACTACTGATATCCGTGCATTTTTATCAAGTTATCAATGTATAATGCTGTCGACGGTTACAAAACTAACTTATATGTAAGAAGTTCAAAACTTACCTTCACTCCAGACAACTTCCACTGCACAATGTCAACAGGTGCCACTTCAGAGACTGCAGACCTAATTGGTCCCGACTGGACTGTCCCGCTCAAAGTGTCAGTTTGAAATTCAAACCTCCAGTCAGCTGCTCTGGACGTCCGACCCAGCCCGCTCTCGTCTTTGGCCCAGTGAATATTTTATTTCCATTATTACTACCTTACTTACAAATTATTTGAAATATAGTTCATTCTCACTGTATGTGCACTGAGGATTCATGTTTCTTAACCACATTTTTTTTTTCTTTTTTCTGTATGATTTCTGTACAGTACTGACATGCATCCTTAATGAATTTGCATTAATCTCTAAAGATAATACTGAAACGGTTGGTTGTCTAGTTATGTTGACTTTTATTATTTTATTAATAAATTGGAAAACTTGGAATTTAAAAGTGCATTATTTTCTGTCTTGTTTTCTTGTAAGTTACAAGGTAATGAACTTACAGTAATATAATACAATAATTACAATGCAGAATTTGAAATGTAGAATGTCCAGTAAAATCAAAATACTCATGCAAGTAACTCTATTTATGAGATTTGATGGAGCTTCTCTTATCCATGTTCGGGAGACTTAAATGAGACTTATTTAATATCATTTAGAGATCTCTTCTTTTGATCAGAGTAAGACACACTCTGGTTGTTTATTCTGAGGTCACTATGAGAAAACTGAGACATATTTGAGAAGAATAATGAGATCTTGGGAGTCATAGCTGAGTTTTCTTTGAGTTCTTTCTTTGATCTCATGGTGTCATGTTTAGGAGGCTGAAATTAGACATATTTCAGATCATATAGAGATCTCTTGTTTTGATCAAACATGAGATTATATGTGATTGTTTCTCCTGAGTTGAATTTGAGAAGCAGGAGAAAAAACCTTTGGTCTCACCTTAGTATCAAAAATAGCTCATTTGTGTCTAGGAGAAATGAAAGAAACAACAATGAGATCTCTTCTTGGATTTTGCTTTCCTATGGGTTGTGGTATTTACAATCCATTCACAAAATCATATGCTTTTGCATCCCTTTATTTATCCTTATTTCTTGAATATTAGTGATACTGACGTTGACTGTGCCAGCCCTGTAAACCCAATTGGACAATGGTGTGGACACAGCTTTATACCATCCAAAAACCTTCAGAGGCCACTGAATGATGCATCATTGGCTATCCAGAAAAGAGGATTTAGTCTGTTGCAGCTAGTGATGGGTTGATGAGGCGTCATGAAACGTTTCGACACATTACCAAACTGTATTGATACTGTCGATACTGTGTCACTGAATACTGACACCTGCTGGACATTAAAAATCCCTACAGGCAACCTAGTTGACAGAGTTAACTGACACTGATTTGATGACCTATTATATACACTAATATGATGCAATTCATTGTATGATGCATTGTATTATTATTAAAACATATTTAATATTTTAGACACAGCCAATGAATAATGAGAACCTGCATCATAATGTAGTAATCTCCAAGTAAACATGTAGTAAATGAAGATGCTTGTTCACTGGTATTTTTTTAACAAATTTTTATTCAAAAAAATAAGTTGTTGCAACGTTTTGAAATTCAGTCTGTTGCGCTTTTTTGATATTAGTTCTCCAGCTGTGGAAAACTCCTGCTCACACGGCACAGTTGAAGCTGGAGTGCACAAAAATTTTAAGGCCGGGCGGAAGAGGTTTGGATAAACCGTCCTTTGGTTTTTCCAATATACAAGAGGATACTGGGACCTTGCAATATTGCCCTCTGCCATGTATCTCTGCACCTCAAGGATGGCATCAGCTGTGGCACTTTTGGTCTGCCTCCCCACTTTGAGATCAAAATATTCCCTAAGGTCATCTTAAAAAAAAAGAAAAAAAAAAAGTATTTTAGTAGATGATTTACAAACGACAAAGAAATGATGCTCAATATCATGCCTGAAGTGGGGGCAGACAGCTGTTGTGAAGATGTTCCCGGCTGGGGCTCATTTGAGCTTCCAACTATTGAGGCACATTCTGTCTGCAGTCTGCTGAGGGCCTCATTGCACTTAGAGGAACTGTGGAACCCAAGTGATTTAAATCTGGGGTCTAGAAGTGTTGCCAGGGTCAACACACTTAATGACTCCAGGTTGGAAGCAGTGTCTGTAACTCGACGCTTCAGGTGTTCATGTAGGTGTCGTGCTGTGTCAGTGTGCAAGGTTGAAGCATTACGCTCAAGTGCAATATAGAGCATTTTCATCATTGGGATGACCTTTGATCCTGACACACGCCTCTCTGCAGACAACTCCACTGTAGCTTGATGGAAAAGAACCAGGCACAAATAGTGTTTCTCCTATGATGGTAAACTCATCAGCTGTAAGTGGAGTCAAATCTGTTTTTAGAGAGGCCAGAGATACCCACACTTCTTCCTTCTCATCATGCAGCCTTGACAGCATTTCATACGTGCTGTTCCAGCGTGTTGGCACCTCATTGATAAGTTTCAGGGTTGGTCGCCCCATCTGTTACTGCACTTAAGCAAGCTTCTCCTTGGCTGTGGTGCTTGATCTGAAGTATGTGACAATGTGCCTGGCTTTGTGTCTGATGGATGTAAGAGTGGCGATCTGATCACATGATTTTCTAACTAATAAATTGAGACTATGTGCAATGCAAATTGAGTGCCGAATTTGGAGCTGTCTAGCGCATGCAATCATGTTTGGTGCTGCATCGGTCACAAGACACTTTATTTTATTTGTTATAGCCCAGTCCTCCATCATGGCCCTTTTCACTTGGGCCAAATTGTCAGCAGTGTGACTTTGTGGAAAGTATTGCACACCTAACACAGATGTACACAGCTGCAAATTTTTATTAATGTAGTGACAGGTTAGAGCCAAGTAAGCCTCCATGTTCACAGATGTCCACATGTCAGCGGTTATACTCACTGCCACAGCCTGCTGTACTTCCATTTTCACTCGTTCCCGTTCCTCCCCGTACTTTTTGGCCAACAGTTGTTTGATGGTCTGAAAACCATACCAAGTCAAACCAGAAGAAAATCAATATATGTAAAATAAATTTGATGAATAAACTACCACTTTAGATAATTTCCACACAAACCTTTCTGGTTGGCAAAACATATGAGGGCTCAAGGAGCAGAACCAGCTCCCTGAACCCTTCATTCTCCACAACAGCGAGGGGCTGGCAGTCCTTTACAATGAAATTAAGCACAGCCTCATCAAGCATCTGCTTCCTGGAAGCTTGATGGTTAAAAATGAGAGTGTAAATTATTCAGAATTATCAATAAAATAAAGTCAGTAAGTTGTAAAATACCTGTATACTTGAGTTCATCATGGGTGTATCATGGATTTCACTCTCATGCTTGGCCCTATAATGCCTCAGCATTGAGGATGTGCTGTTATTTAAATATGCAAGCTCTGTTGAGCAATTGCGACATTTAACCTGCAGAAAATAACACGAACAGTAAACTAAAGGTCACTTTGAAATGAATTACTACTCAGAAAATCAAGTGGAAACTCTGAGAGGAACAGGATGAAACAAGGAAATTAAAACAAATACCTTATTTTCCGAAATGACATCAAAGTGGTCCCACACGGCAGAAACCTTTCTTTTTGCTTGAGGAAGCTCCATAATTTTTGATGAATTTTATATTCGCAAAACACGCAAGATTGTTTTGGCAGATGCATCTCGTTGGCAGATGCGCTTCCTTATAAAGGCTTGTCAATCAGTTCGAAACATCGGTCACGTGACCGATACAGGAACTGTTTCGGTCGTGTGACTTTTCTGTAGCGATACACACATCGACACAGGTTTCGCTCTATGAGACCGACACATGCGCCGACACATCGGTGTTGCCCGACCCATCACTAGTTGCAGCAACCCATCCATGTCTCCGGTCTTATCAAAGCAGAAGACACACTACCAAAGTTAAACATTACTGTTACCCTTTATAGAAAGATGCAGAGTCGGATCAATGAGGTCAGTCCTGTATGTTTGATATTGGATATATCTTGAATATATCATTTTGTATTAAATTCCTGCCTACTCCATTATGAGTCACTTGCAGTGTGGAAAATACCTGTCAATATTTGAGGGGGCCTCCTTCTCCCGATTGTTGCTCAATACCGATCTAAATTTTCTCAATATGCAGTAGGCCTATAACATTGCAATGTCAAAGTCAGCTTTAATGTCAATTCTTCACATTCACCAGACATACATGGGCTCGAGAGGACGTTTCTCATTCACCAACAGTGAAACAGATAAAGTGCAGAGGCAGAACAGATAAGATCAGTTCCTAATACTAAAATTTAAACATTCAGTTTCACAAGAATATAAAATATACAATACCTATGCTAGTGCAAAAAGGCAGATGGCAATGGCAGCAGAAAAAAATATTATAATTATTATAACCAGCTTTCTAACAGCCTGGAGGATGAAGCTTTTTGTGAATCTGGTGGAGCGAGCAAGAGCTTGAACAGTCAGTCTATGACACAACACGTGCGCACAGACTGTCTGTCTCTCTCACTGCCTGTCTCTCTCTTTCATACACACACGCATGCACACACATATACAATCACTCTCCAACTCCAAGGCTAGGTTGCTTCACTAAGACTACAACCAAACACAAGGCCTACATACAGGACAATTTATAAAATAGCCTGCTACCATAAGTTATATTCGACAAAAGATGCCTCTGCTCGACTTCTTGTGGTTGCTGTCCTGGTTTCCAGGAAGAAGAGAGGCGATGTCCTGCTTTAATCCAGTTTCTGACAATGGAACTGGGTCGAATTTGTCCAAAAGAGTGAATACCTGCTGTCTTCGCGCAATCTCTTCCGCATCTGATTTCCTGTGTTATAAACTGCGGGAACGCACATGGCTAATTTGCATACGCAAACAGTATTGGCTGGCTCCACTTGGCAAAAAAATAGAACATATTTGTGAATAAATGTGTTGAATTTTAAATACTGGACATGTTGAGCTTAAACATTTTAGTGACCATTAGTGACAAATGTTTAATTTTGACACAATTTAAGACCCCCTTTAAATTTTGCTTTTGAGGCTTTCAGGGGGTCTCATGGATTAATCGGGTCGAGCCCTTCCGGATCCCCCCGTATTTTGCACTCTGGTCACTTGGCTTGGAGTTGGCTTGAAAACAAAACCCAGTTCAAAAATAAAAGGTCAACACCAGATGGCATGTGTTTATTTATTTTTGTTTGTCAAAGCAAAGCTAACATACTTTATAATTTGTTTTCAGGTTGTCCCACTTTTTCTTGGCCAATATTTGTTTTTAATACTTGTATTCCATTAAAGTGTACTTATAACTTTCGCCACCATTAGTCGCCATCTTTGATTTTTCCTTCGAGCGCGGGGCATCTATAGGGCTTGGTTCGATTCAAAATGAATCCTGGGATATCCAAGGATAGCTAGGATAAATAGGACCAATCCTTCAAATTGGGCTAAAAAAGATGCATTTGTAGGCAGCATAATGGGGACTCTTGGAATCTAACAAGACCTCAGCTCCCTGCTATGAGATAAGCGTCCTTCGAATCTGGCCTTCGAGGATGCGTCCCTTAAATTCGAACAAAGCAAATGTCTGGGGTTCAAAGGGAGAACTTCATCCAGGACCTTACGTCGTCGCCATCATGGATAATGGTGCATTGTGACAAACACCAGATTTAGCTCTGTGACTTGATCAACAGCTGATACCGCACTATGACGTCACAAATATATTTTGATATATTTTGTTATCAGGTTGTCCCACTTTTTCTTGGCCTGCTAGGGGCTCAACTTTCCCTGCAGCCCCATCTTCTCCAGAATGATTCTAGAACATACAGAACAATTACTGGATCAACAGCCAGATATAGCACTGTGACTTGATCAACAGCTGATACCGCAAACTGGTAGGTAGGTGGAAGTAGTGCTTTGACAAACATGGATGCCTCCGGTAAAACACATTCAAATGAAATTACACTTAATTAAAAACATTTATTTATTAAAAAGTATTACAGAAGTTTTTATTCTGAATGTGACTGGACTTTTTCTTCAAGCAGAGAAGCCCAGGCTTCCTGATCCACACACACCACCTCCAGCTGCGCTGGGGGGACCTCAAAGCGACGCCAGGTCAGAGACTTACCCCCAGATACCATGTACCCGTCAGCGCTCCGCCCTGTTCGCGTACTTCGTGCGGAGTGATTGTCTTTCCTGTAAATCAATGAGAGCTGTTCCCCATCCACCGCTACGCCTCCGCACATCAGTCAAAATACGGAACCGAGCTAACCCGGCCATGTCAAAATCCACAATTGTAGTCACACCAAACAGGTAAGAGAACATAGAGAACATCTGTTTTGTCAAATAAAAATATAGTAACGACAGATCACAGATTATTTGACTCTTTAATCGACAACAGAATGCAGGTTTCACACCATTCTATCTTGCCATGGAACACTCCCTCCTGGAGAGTTGAAGTGCAGAAGGTATCCCTGACAGCTCTGGCTTCAGCCGTCATGTGTCTTCCAGCCATATTGCCAACAGGTACAGGTCGCATCCTACGTCCTTCCTCCTGGGCCTCATCCAGCAGCTGCTGGTTCTCCCTCCTATTCAGCAGGAAGTTGCTGCTACCCAAGGCTGATCCTGCATAAATGCCTCCATCACTCGATCGCCCATGGTTCCCCACACTGATAACACGAAATCTCTAGTCTGCATCCACCAATGCCATCAGTATCATGGAGAATGTTTTTTGTAGCTGAAGTACAGACTTCCAGATCGTGGTGGTTTTTCTATCACCACATCCCATCAAGTGCTCCAAAAACAATTGGGGAGGTTCCATTTTTCCCTGAAACCATTTGCGATTTCCCTCCATGTGTCTTCTGTTGCGGGTGGCAAATACTGCTCCATCATGACTCTTTCAATGGCTGAGCAGACCATGTAGACAGTTACAATCAGTTGTCATGCCAAGACGATAGCTGAAGGCAAGGCTCACAAATGAGTTAAGGAAATGTTGGAAACAGGTTTATACCTGATAATGTGAACTATTCAATGAACACTACATGTGTAAAAAATAACTAAAGGTTTACACGTTCTCAAGCCTGGCTTGCAGGAGGAAAATTAAGTTGAGAGATTAGACCCAGTGGTTATAATTTCTTTATAATAAAAATTAGCAGTCAGATAAATTCTTCAGTTTGAAAGATGAGTCTGACAACATTTTTATAGCTTCTGCTCAATAATAATGTCCAAGGAGGAAGAGAAACTACTATTAGTTGTGTTGGAGTTGCCAGAGACTTTCATGTCTGCTGGTACCTCGTCATCTAACCTTGTATCAGTTGAAGAAGATTCTCCAGGATCGTTTGCATCAGTTGAAGAAGATTCTCCAGGATCTTTTGCATCAGTTGAAGAAGATTCTCCAGGATCTTTTGCGGTCAAGGAACTAGAAGTGGTCAGTCGCGTTCTCTTAAGTGGTTGGACTTCCAGAGAAGAATTATTTTTCTGGACTCTTTTCTTCCTCTTCTTGAGCTGTTTAAGATCTACTGAACTGTCACTGTCGTTTAGACTGTCACTCTCAGATTCCTCAGAATCGGTAACATACTCTTCCTCAGTGACGTCAGAACTTGATAGAGATGCTTCTGAGTAGTAAAGCATTTGTTTGTTTAGCTGAAATACCTTTTAAAAAAGAACTTTCAGATTATTTCTTAAACATATAAACAAATCAGAAGAAGTTAAATATGTACAACTAGTTTTAAAAAGTTCATTAAAAAATAAATACTCCCAATACTAGTATGATTTTTTTTTTTTTTTTTTTTTTTTTTTTTTTTTTGTGCTTGTTAGGTGAAATGTTTTTCCAACATTTTGAAGCATCCCTAAAAAGTGACAGATTTACCTGCATAAGGCGACTGAGTTCTTGGATAGTTTGGTTTTAAATAATACAAAAAAAAATTATTTCTAACCTAGTCTTAACATTAGAAGAAATAGTGATAGTGAAAATTGTGACCAAATACCTCTTAGGTTGGACTATCATATTTATAGATAAACTTACAATCACACTGTCGGTTCTTGTGAGCTCAGGCAGGCTCATGTCCCGTACATCCAGTCCAGTTGGTGCTGGACCAAGGATGATGGTATCGTCGCTCTCATCAGATGACTGTTTTGACTCATAAAAATTCATAAGTTTAACAGTTAAAATACTGATGCACATCATTGGTGAAGACAACTGGGCAGCAACATTTCCAGATTTTAATTTAGAAAAATATTTAAATTAGCTATGCAGTATTAAGAGTAGCCTACATGTGAGCTAAAATGAAACTGAAATACTGTCACATTCTTTGAACTTATCCATAGGCACACTTACCATTTGCCTCTGCTCTGGATCAAGTCCATATTTTTCATCTGTAGCTGAAATTTAAAAAGAAAAAAGGTTCATATCACCTTTAAACAATTCAGAGGTTCTGCATCTCATATATTTGGTCTTCTCGAAATATTTCCGGGTCTTATCACTAGGTTACAAATGTTAAATATGGAATTAGAAATAAATATCTGTGGTCCTCTTCCTTGCTCTCTTTGGCCCTCTTACTTGTGGGACTGTTACAGTGTTAGGAGATCTGACAGCCATAATTCTTGAAGTCTGCAGTGTGGTGGCATCTTGTGTGTAGTGGTGGCAAATGAGCTCAGGGAGGGAAACCTTCATATGTCTTCTGCAGACATGACTCCCAGAACCTGACATCTGGTATGACTCGGACAATAACAAGATCTTTCTGTGTCCACACCACAAAGTCACAGTATTTGGATTCAGTCACAAATATCTGTGTCTGCACCTGTGTGTAGTATCTGTGGCCTTGTTTAAGTTATGTGTTGTCCACAAGGTGGAGACAGAAGTCCCTGTCACCATCACAAGCCTCCTGGACAGTGTTGTTCTTGTGCTTTGCCGGACACTTTATTTCCATGCAGCCCTTCCCACAGCAGATACAGTGAATTAATCCATCAGGTGAAGCGCCTATGTGAGGAAACTCAGGGTTGATGCAGAAACCAGACAGCTCAATTTTCAGGTCAATGTGGTGTGGTTGCTGGTTGGCCTGATACACACTCCTTGCAGTCTCCTCATGCTCAATTCCCCATCTTGTGTGTTGGGTAGCACACTTTTCGCACCGTGGACACAGCCGGCTTCTCAATGTTGCAAACAACAACTGCATGCATTGCTGAGGCTGTTACTCTCCCTGCCAGTACTCCATACCAGGGAGATGACTTGTGTGGCTGCTGATGATGTTGGCTTGTTCCTTTGACACAGGTACAATGTCTTTCAATGTCTCACAGTGCTGGAGAAGGACAGCTAGTGGAGAATTATTAAACTGTGGGTCACGCAGACAATCTTGCAGGGGTTTTGGCATCACAGCTGGCTGGCCCGTGTCCGTAGGCCAGGCATGGGACTTTTGTCATTGATGACTCTATCCAGAGCAATCCTCTGCGCTTTTGTTGAAGTAAAGTCCATCTTGTGGGCGACTTCTCCGTGGACTTCCTTAATTCCTGCTGGTATTTTCTAGTAAGCTGGCACATCTGTCACTGTGTTTTTTTCCATGTATGCGGACTGCTGCCTCAATCTTAAACAACAGAGCCCCAACATGTGTACATGCCTCTGCAATGCCAGCCATGCATGTACAGTGTGCACAGCAAACCTGGCCATCGTTGGCAATGATGACCCATGGCTTCAGGGGAGTCTCATTAATGTGCTGAGAGTGCAACACCTGAGGAGAAATAAATGGACATACATTATGCTTCATTCTATGCAGGAAACAAAACATTAACCTCAACCCCTCAGTAATGTGTATACATGACATATATACGACAGTAAAGTATAACATCAACATTCATCTTTCTGTTGCTACCCCTCTGCTGACAGCAAAAATTCGTACTACAAAACAGCTGTATTAACTAAGTGAGTTGTGAAGCTAAGTCTGATGTAATTTTGCTTACAGATTGGCGTGAAATCATGCTCTCACAACAACCATGCTGTTATCTTAAAAAGGACATCACGCAAAGGTTGAGATCTTTTACAGGAAAATAATAAAAGCAGCAGTGGGAAAAGACTCAAATACGTGAGAAACCCGGAGGGTTTAGGGAGGGTTGGCAGTTAACGTTACTAACTACACCTTTGAAACACATAGCAGCTAGTTAAAAGTACATTACATGCGTAAGTGGTCGCTAGCACTAATGGTTAGCAGTTACTAAACTAGCAGGTTCCAGAGCCCGTCTGAGCACAGCTTACCTTTGTACTGATTACTGTTCCCACTGTTTGCTGGCTTTATGATCTGCAGCTCCTTAACCCATCCATTCACGAACTGCACATGAGACTCCAAGGACTTGTAGCTTCGGAACTGTTTTGAAGTATAGGCGCTCATACCACAAACAAGGTAGCAGATGACGTCTGATATACAAAACCTTTGCAAAAAGACGTTGTCGGTGCTCCACTCATTGTTTGGAACTTCATAAGGATCCAAATAATTAATAATGCTGATTTTGTCAACATACCGGTCCCTGGTTTCAATATTTAATGTGTCCCGGTAAATTCCAGATCCTTTTCGGGATTTTACCATCTTTTTTCTCTCTATTTCTACATCTCTTCGTTCAACAACGTTGTATCAGAGCGTAGCCATCAACATGGCCACCACATCCCACTATGCAACGCGCATCCCAAGCCCCATTAAGTTATAAAACTAGGAAATTAATCAGTTAACTTTTATTATCTCCCAAAGTAATGCTTCAGGAGAAAAACATATTCTTTATAATGGACATTTTGTAGGTTTCACACCACTCAAATCTGCAAAGTTTGAGAGCAAGCTATGGAGGAATGTTGTGGGGGGATGGGCATGGGTGAAGTGGGGACGCAAAATCTCAGGATGTGTTTGAGATTGCACCCATTATGGAGAAACTGGGTGGAGGACTGTAGTAGATAAGAAAAACTATATGTGGATAAATAAATATATAAATGTGAGCCAGTCAACCTGTTTGAGTAGCATGATGATTACTGCTTCTTCAACCATTCTTTGTCTTCAACCAAGCACTGTATTGTATTCAAACTTTTTGAATTAAAAGTTCAAACACGCTACACTTTATAGTTCAGCATGTTTTCCTACAATCCATGGATGGAATGTTGAGGGGGGATGGGCATCGGTGAGGTGGGGACGCAAAATCTCAGGATGTGTGAGAGATGGCAGCCATACAGAGAAACTGGTCAGAGGGGCTATAGCAAATCAGAAAGATTTGCAGAAAGAGACTGAAGAATTGTAAGCCAGTCAACCAACCTCCTTGAGTAGCATACTGATTCTTGAATCCTCTTATCTTCAAACATTGTGCATCAAAAGTTCAAACATTCTAAACTTTATAGTTCAGCATGTTTCCCTCCAATCCATGGAGGAATGTTGTGGGGGGATTGGCATGGGTGAGGTGAGGATGCAAAATCTCAGGATGTGTGTGAGATGGCACCCATTATGGAGAAACTGGGTGGAGGGCTGTAGTAGATGAGAAAAACTATATGTGGATAAATGTGAGTCAGTCAACCTGCTTGAGTAACATGCTGATTCTTGAATCCTCTTCTTCAACCATTCTTTGTCTTCAACCAAGTGTGTGTGCGTACTTACGCACCTATCCAACAGGGGACAGTCGCGTCGCTTCAAACTCACAAACGGGATCCTCCGGCCAAGAGGGGAAATTTTTTAGGTCCCCTCCTGGACATGCTCTAAATCAAGTTAAAAACATGTTAAAATCCATCTGGAAAATTTTTAAACCTTTTGCCAAGAGGGGACATAAGTGTGTGTAGAGTTAATGCTCAACAGCGCCACAGCAGGTTGGGGCATGAATTACAATGACCCTTTTACACACGTCGCTTTTGTGCTTTTCACACACTCCACTTAACAATACAAAGGAGCCTAGAGAACCCTTTCAGACTGTGGAGTGGCTGAAAAACAGGCTACTATGAGAATAAACCAGGATCTAGAAACACACTTTAGTATTTTTTAAAGCAAAATATAAAAGTTTTACTTAAAGAGGAATTTAAAGACAGGACTTGGAAAAAGCAAAAAGAATAAAATGTAATGTACAAAGGTCAGAAGTAAATAGTTTTCTTCTTTTGTATTTTCATGAATAAATTTTCTTCAGTTCCAAAACATTCATTAGCCACTTTTAAAACGTACTTCAACCAAATTTGAAATTAACATTTGTCCTTCATCTTTATTTAAACGAGTGCAATTTGTGTTACAATTTGAATTACAGAAAAAAAAATTTCTCTGAGGCCACCCAATATACCTTATGAATGATTCCATGTGAGACATATCAACAAATGTCTACTTTTTAATTGTGTGAATTGTTAATACTTGTTGCTTCGCTCTATATTTATAGGAATGGATTTTATTTATTGATTTGCAATACAGAAAGGAAGTCCCCATTTGGTCTGTATAGAACGACACAAGTCCCCTCTTGGATAGGATGGAGTGACATACACACTCCAGATAAATAAGAAAATTACCTTTTATCAAATATCTTTACTTCTGAACTTCTTAATGAAGTAGGGATGGACAAACAGACAGAAATAAATTAATAAATGTGTGTATATTTTTTTTAGTTCCAGAACATGTCAAAGGCAAGACAAGAAAAATGAAGGTCCCCACTTAGTCTGTATAGAACGACACAAGTCCCCTCTTGGATAGGATGGAGCGACATACACACTCCAGATAAAGAAGAAAATGACCTTTTATCAAATAGTTTTACTGCTGAACTTAATGAAGAATGGATGGATGGACAGACAGACAGACGGGCAGATAGACACATAAATAGTAGGATTTGAATCTGGTGGACAATAAGTTTCGCCAATAATGAGATTCTTGTTCATTTAGACAGACATAAATAAATAAATCTGTGTATATTGTTTTAGTTCCAGAACATGTCAAAGGCATTACAAGAAAAATAAAGGTCCCCTCTTGGTCTGTACAGAATGACACAGGTCCCCTGTTGGCTGGTGAAGAACGACACAGGTCCCCTCTTAGATAGGATGGAGCGACATACACACTCCAGGATGGGTGGATAAAGAAGAAATTAACTGAATTATTTTGAAGACAAAAAACATGTAAGCTGAAAAAACAACTTAAAGGAATAGTACACCCAAAACATGATTAGCCTTCATTTTCTACTCACCTCCATGCTGAACAACACTCTGGAGTACTTTTTTGATATCTCAAATGCATCTGGAGATCTGGGAGGCTTCTTGCTGTCTGCTGACATTCAAATAATGGAGGTCCATGGCGCCCGAGACAGAAAGGTCCATAAAAGTCCACAAAAACGTGTCAATATTCCTCCATACTGCTCGTCCAATGTAATCCAAGTGTCCTGAGTGGGTAGCATCCAGAATTTACTCGAAACGAAGTCATTTAGAATGTTTTTAGAGCCTAAACAGTAGTGTATAGGATTTCCTAATAGCGCCCCCATGCGCGCTCACGATTCTACGGAAGCCGGCAGACCAAACCGGAAGAGAGTGCGCATTCAGCGTCTGGTCTGCCGATAATGCAAGCGTAGAAGAAGAAATGTGCTGTTTACCTGTGCAAAGAAAGAAACAACGAAAGAAAAATGTCTGAGGACTTCAGTGTTGAGGAAGAGCATGAGTTCTTTGCCGAGCTGAATGCGCTGGTTTGGTCTGCCGGCTTCCGTAGAATCGCGAGCGCGCATGGGGGCGCTATTAGGAAATCCTATACACTACTGTTTATGCTCTAAAAACATTCTAAATGACTTCGTTTCGAGTAAATTCTGGATGCTACCCACTCAGGACACTTGGATTACATTGGACGAGCAGTATGGAGGAATATTGACACGTTTTTGTGGACTTTTATGGACCTTTCTGTCTCGGGCGCCATGGACCTCCATTATTTGAATGTCAGCAGACAGCAAGAAGCCTCCCAGATCTCCAGATGCATTTGAGATATCAAAAAAGTACTCCAGAGTGTTGTTCAGCATGGGGGTGAGTAGAAAATGAAGGCTAATCATGTTTTGGGTGTACTATTCCTTTAAGGTGAACTATTTCAGTTGATATAAGATCCCAACATTTGTCTGACATGTTTCCTCTGCATGGAAAGGGGAAACTGTTTATGAACTGCCATTCTAATAGTGAAGGGATCTTCAGCACAAAATGGTCAGAATAAAGAGTAAAATATTATTTACAGAGCACATTTTTGGAGACAAATTTACAACAGCCTATGTCAAAAATATTAGAAAATAAAAGGTCCCCACTTGGTCTGTACAGAACGACACAAGTCCCCTCTTGGATAGGATGGAGCAACATACATACACACTCCAGATATAGAAGAAAATGACCTTTTATCAAATATCTTTACTTCTGAACTTCTTAATGAAGAATGGATGGAAAGACGGACGGAGGAACAGACAGACACATAAATAGTAGGATTTGAATCTGGTGGACAATAAGTTTCGCCACTGATGAAATTCTTGTTCATTTAAACAGACAGACATAAATAAATAAATGTGTCCACATTTTTTTAGTTTCAGCCCATGTCAAAGGCATTACAAGAAAAATAAAGGTCCCCACTTGGTCTGTACAGAACGACACAAGTCCCCTCTTGGATAGGATGGAGCAACATACACACTCCAGATATAGAAGAAAATGACCTTTTATCAAATAGCTTTACTTATGAACTTAATGAAGTAGGGATGGACAGATGAAAATCTTCAAATTTGATTGTTCACCAGGAAACTTGTCATAGAAATTGTTAACTGTTGTAATTGATAACCAGAAATTCTTATATTGATCTCATTATGTGCATTTGAAATGATAAACATGATCATCTAAATAACATTACACCAGCACATTTCTTTCAGCTTTAAACACAGGCACTACTTGCATACTTACTGATAGCTAATTTATCACATACATATTTTTTGTTAAAGTTAGCAAAACTGAAGAAAGAAGTCAACAAATGCAGAGTAGTTTGTATTTTCAGTCAAAGTTTACTTTAAAAGGTAACAATAGATGAAGTACTTAAACAGTTGTTTTGACATTTTGTCAATAGTGCAATGTTTATATGAATATCTTATGAATGCACAAAAACAAAAATAAAATGAGTAAAACAAAATATCAGGACAGGACAGTAAGGTAAATATCTTGACTCCAAACATTATATTAAAATTATTTGTCTAGTGCCAACCAACATTCTCCTTGGGCACTGTACAACATTCACATAAAAGGCAATTAGTTACAGTTATAAGTCTAAGAAACCCAGAAGAATGCGATGAATCTTCACTTTATCGCAGTCTCCCATCCTGAGCAAGCACATTGGCAACAGTGGAGAGGAAAAACTTCCTTTTAACAGGAAGAAACCTCCAGCACAACCAGACTCAGGATGAGCAGCCCTCTGCCTTGACTGGCTGGGTTTGAGCACAGCTCATATTTCAAAATCAGTATGTTAAAGCTCCATTTAGATGGACGAGCATCACTGGGACCCTTAGACTGACGCTCCGTAGTGCGAGCTCCCAGCATTCAGGCACAAAACACTGACGCTCCGTAATGGTAGTGGTTAACATTGTCTGTCCATCATGTGAGGTGTCGGGATTCTGGTTCCAAGCATTTGTGGTGTTATTCTTGGCACAAGCTCCTCTTTACAACTGCAATTTTGTTGTGCACAAAATATTTAACTGCTTTCCAGTCTCTCCCATTGTCCCTTAGGATCGGATTCTCTTTTATGCATCTTTCACAGTCCACTTTTCCAGGGATCTTCAGTTCCTTCAGATGGTCCTTGAAATGCTGCATGATGACTTTTCTTTCTGTCTCTGACCAGGGCCTTTTGGATTTCCCTGTAAGCAAATGAGGGAAGAGAAGGAATAAATTGATTAATAAAAAGCACCAACACCAAATTTAGGAAATGAAAGTCAAGGTTTTTCATTTGCAGTATTTTATAGAGATAACTGAAAAACATACCCTTTTGACTTGATGCCAATGATGACTTTTTATTGCCCTCAGCTGCCTTGCATGATGAAGTTCTCTCCTTGCAGTGTTTATCCTTCGACGTTTCTGAAATATGTGTCAATGAGAAGTTTACATCAGATTGAAACAATATGATTTTAAAACTATTCATTAAGTTCAGATTTTTTTCCTTTACCATTACTATACAGGAGCAAAAAAAAATTACCTTTTTGAGTTCTGTTAACAGTCCCTTCAGATTGGACATCTGCTTCTGAGTCACTAGACTCCTCCTCAGCTGCAACAAAATGTTTTCAGTAAATATTTAAATACAACATTTTTTTTTTTTTTTGCCGACAGTGTCCAAATTGCATATTTCATTCAAAATAGACGTATTTGAAATCCTTTACTTACAGTTGATGTTTGGTGTGATGTCTTCCAGGGATTTTCCTTTGAATTTACCCATTCCACCTTGCAGAGCAAAAAGAAGTCTGACTTTTGCCATTTGGATTGTTTCCTCTGGCAGTCTGTAAAATTCCCTGTGGACCTCAATATCATGTCCCATGAAAGTTGCCAGCTGGTCTAGTTCGTGGGTTTGTAGGTTTAAGAGTTGTGAAACTGTGGCTACATGTTTCCGTATTTTGGTTGATGTGAGATTCTGTGGGAGTTTAGCTCCACAGCTTTCTGCAAACCATCTTAAACAGTCACATCCACGA
Source organism: Cyprinodon tularosa (assembly GCF_016077235.1). Taxonomy (NCBI): domain Eukaryota; kingdom Metazoa; phylum Chordata; class Actinopteri; order Cyprinodontiformes; family Cyprinodontidae; genus Cyprinodon; species Cyprinodon tularosa. The sequence continues at coordinate 100,041 of NW_024037835.1, forward strand.
AAGCTCTCTTGGGATCCATTATATGGACGAGCAAAGATGTAGGGATTGGTGGGGGAAATCCCAGCCTCTTCTCTAGTTTTAATCAGAAGTTCCACAGACTATTTTACATTTGTTGGGAACAGGACAGGCACTTTGCGGCCCCTTTTCCCCCGTATCTCTACTCTGGTGAGATTCTCACAAAGTTTTTTTTCAAACTTTGAAAGGCTCTCTAAAACTTCATCATGCATGTCGTGTTGGCTCCTTTGTAAATATGTGCTGAGTTCCATTCTTGAAACTTCTCCTTCACGACGACGATTGAACAGTATTAGCTGTGTCAGAGTGACTTGAGCGAGTTCACTACATGATTTTGCTGTTGGTTTATCTGTGAGATTTCTTTTGTAGACCACCTGGAGGTTTTTCAGATGGTCCTGGAGCTTTTTGATGTCTTCTGACAAAGGCAGTATTTGTGGCATATTCCATTTTTTCTGGTAAAGCGTTTTCAGGGCATTGGATGATACATGTGTTGTCCATTCTAGTTCAATTAACTTGTTGAATTCCTCTGCTTTTGATTTTAAATCAACATTCTGTTGACGCAGTGCCTCTCCTTGCAAAATATGTGACACTTTCACAAGAGAATGCCGCAGTTTTAGTGCTGTGGAAGGCACTTTGAATCTGTTGGATAACTCATTAAACCCAGTCATCTGTTTTACAGCCTCAAGGACTGTGTTGAATTTTCCTGGACAGATCAAGTCCTTCAAAAAAACAACATCCTTGTCAATGTTTCTTGCCATCAGAACAAGTCTGGCAAGTTCCCTCATCTTATTTCTGATGTCTGCTTGATGTCGTCCAACTTCTCCGTTTCTGAGGTACATTCTCTCACCCAGTGAAATAATAAGGGAGTCTGCCTTTACTAACTGAGTTACATTGTCATATGACATGTCCTGGAGAACCCTCTGAAGTCCAGTGGAAATCGCAATATCCATGGGCAACATCATGGAAGAACTTGCCTGAACTTTTCTTGTGACCATGTCTCCTTTTGACCGGAGTTTGCAACGCTTATAATGCCTCCAGAGATCTGTCTTGACATACATAGCAAAACAAAACTTGCAAGGTAGGTAGTTGGTTCCAGCTGATTGACGGGTTGCTTGCCTTTTTGGGATGATTAGTCCTTCCCCAGAGGTCAGGACAGAACAGTTGTGCTGATAGTTTCCCATGTTTGCTACTTTGGCCAATAGCAAGGAGTGCATGATGATCCTTTCCTGTGTGCGAGTGCCTTGGCCACATCAGGTTTGTCTGAATGCTTCTGTTTCAGATGTCTTGTAATTTTTGCATAAGGCTTCTCACAGAAAAGACAATAATTCTTCTTGTCATAGATACGTTGATGGGCAGTGTTTGAAGACATTTTTACTGTGATCTTACATTGTTGAGAGTTACTGCCATTTGAGTGCTGCTCAGTTTTAGAAGATGGTTTTCTGTGGATTACTTCAGTTTTTGTAGTTTCTTCTTCCTCCAATTGTGGGTCATCATTCACTTCTTGATCTGAAATTTCCAGAGTAGGGGAAACTTGTTCTTCAGTATTCTGAAAGAAAATGTAGTTTATTTATTAATTACTTTGCAAACAAGATAATAATATCATACATGCATATTTCTTTTATACATTTATAACTATCTTTACCACTACTTAAGTAATTAAACACTTCATTACCATTTCACACTCAGAAAATTCCTCTTCTGTCGGCAGAGATGAAGGCAGCGGGTTACTGACAGTGATGCCAGGCAGATCTGTGACCAAACTCTCTGGAATGTTCATGTCATTAAAGGTTTCAGGGCAGGAATTTGTTGAAGGCGGTCCATCCTGTAATAATAACAACAACAAATAGTGAATACATGTCTGTATCAGGTGACAATAAACATATTTAGGCAGTGGAATACAAAGTAAGACAAAATCTCTACTGTGGAAAAATCTTTAGTCTCTTACAGATAACTAACGTTATATTAGCCTACCCTACTTGAAAGAATTACTTACTTTATTTTGATTCTCACATCCACCGTTGTTCATGGTTGTGTGGCACCCGAGAAGTGCGATCGTCTTAAAAAAACAACAACCATAAAACCAAACAGACTGCGGCGATTGTGAGCAGAGCCTTAAAAAGTTTAATCGGTTAAAATCCAATAAAAAAAAGATAAAAAGACAAGTTAAAAGGAAAGAGATTAAAAAAAAATAATAAAAATACGGATGGTGAAGAGCAGCAGAGTCAATGGGCGAGTCTGTTAAAAGACGTGCACTTGGCGGGTATAGTGGAGGGCACCGTCCACCCCAGCGCTGGATCCTAGTTCCGGTGCGCTGCACGTGTGGGCCTCTCCAGCATAGCTGGCCTTAGCGAGGTCGCCTCCAACACGCGCATCCACCCCAGCGCTGGATCCTCGTTCTGGCACGTTGCGCATGTGGGCCTCTCCAGCATAGCTGGCCTGCGAGATCACCTCCAACACGCGCCTCTGCGCCTCGCTCCATGACGGGCCTCTCTGCACCCCGCTCCGGTGCGCGTCTCTGCACCTCGCTCCGGTGCGCGTCTCAGCACCTCGCTCCGGTGCGCGTCCCTGCACCTCGCTCCGGTTCGTGTCCCTGCACCCCGCTCCGGTGTGAGTCTCTGCCCCTCGCTCCGGTGCGCGTCTCTCCGGCGCGCGTCTCTGCACCTCGCTCCGGTGCGCGTCTCTGCACCTCGCTCCAGCGGGCCTCCGGCCGTCAGTTCCCAAACCTCTCCCGCTGCTTCTCTTTCACCCGCTCCGTCCGGCTCCCTCCAAGATCGGCCTTCCCATGTCCGGTGCGTCTCCCCAACCAAACCTTCCCATGTCCGGTGTGTCTCCCCAACCAAACAGCTGCCTTTTTAATCAGCGTCCCAGTCGGCACGCTGCTTGGTTGATTGGGAACACCTGTGCCGTTGCTGTGGGCGTGTCCAGGTGTGAGTGGCAATGTGGCCTCCAAACAAAATCCAAACAAAAACATGCAATACACAAAATTGAAAACAAGCAAACGAGTTCAAAAATAAACATCAAAAATTAGAAAACATGCAACAACTTAACAAAAAGGCCACATTACCACATCCCCCCACACTTTAACAAGGCCCGTCCCGGCCGACCCATTGTCCCAAGGGAAAGCAGATTCCCATCTGATCTTAAAAAAAAAAAATAAATAAAATAAAATCCGTTAAAACACTGCTCACAACCCCGCAATCCTACCAGCAACGCCAAATTCTGTGGCACCCAAGAGGTGCGATTGTCTTAAAAAAACAACCATAAAACCAAACAGACTGCGGCGATTGTGAGCAGAGCCTTAAAAAGTTTAATCGGTTAAAATCCAATAAAAAAAGATAAAAAGACAATTTAAAAGGAAAGAGATTATAAAGAAAAATAAAAATACGGATGGTGAACAGCAGCAGAGTCATTGGGCGAGTCTGTTAAAAGACGTGCACTTGGCGGGTATAGTGGAGGGCACCGTCCACCCCAGCGCTGGATCCTAGTTCCGGCACGCTGCGCGTGTGGGCCTCTCCAGCATAGCTGGCCTTAGCGAGGTCGCCTCCAACACGCGCATCCACCCCAGCGCTGGATCCTCGTTCTGGCACGTTGCGCATGTGGGCCTCTCCAGCGTAGCTGGCCTGCGAGGTCACCTCCAACACGCGCCTCTGCGCCTCGCTCCATGACGGGCCTCTCTGCACCCTGCTCCGGTGCGCGTCTCTGCACCTCGCTCCGGTGCGCGTCTCTGCACCTCGCTCCGGTGCGCGTCCCTGCAGCTCGCTCCGGTGCGCGTCCCTGCACCTCCCTCCGGTGCGCGTCCCTGCACCTCGCTCCGGTGCGCGTCCCTGCACCTCGCTCCGGTGCGCGTCCCTGCACCTCGCTCCGGTGCGCGTCCCTGCACCTCGCTCCGGTGCGCGTCCCTGCACCCCGCTCCGGTGCGCGTCTCTGCACCTCGCTCCGGTGCGCGTCTCTGCACCTCGCTCCGGTGCGCGTCTCTGCACCTCGCTCCGGTGCGCGTCTCTCCGGCGCGCGTCTCTGCACCTCGCTCCGGCGCGCGTCTCTGCACCTCGCTCCGGTGCGCGTCTCTGCACCTCACTCCAGCGGGCCTCCGGCCGTCAGTTCCCAAACCTCTCCCGCTGCTTCTCTTTCACCCGCTCCGTCCGGCTCCCTCCAAGATCGGCCTTCCCATGTCCGGTGTGTCTCCCCAACCAAACCTTCCCATGTCCGGTGTGTCTCCCCAACCAAACCTTCCCATGTCCGGTGTGTCTCCCCAACCAAACAGCTGCCTTTTTAATCAGCGTCCCAGTCGGCACGCTGCTTGGTTGATTGGGAACACCTGTGCCGTTGCTGTGGGCGTGTCCAGGTGTGAGTGGCAATGTGGCCTCCAAACAAAAACATGCAATACACAAAATTGAAAACAAGCAAACGAGTTCAAAAATAAAGAACATCAAAAATTTGAAAACATGCAACAACTTAACAAAAAGGCCACATTACCACAGTTGCAGTATAATAATCAGGTTGATGTGCCAAACCTGTAAATACAGTTAATCAGTTGTCATGAGTTGCATAAGATAGTGCTTTCAGCCCATAAGATTAGATAATATATTTAAAGCAATAGTACTCACACATGAATGCCTGAAGAGCTTCTTCAATGGTGGGACGTTCTTCGAGTGATCTACTCAGCATCCGGGAAATCATATCTCTTTGGCTGCTCCATCTTTCCTCACAGTGAAGATTGAAATTGCCATTTTTGACATTTTCATATATCCCAAAGGCATTCTTGTAGTATGGTGTTGTTTGTTGAAAGGGATGTTGACCATCTGTGAGGATGTAATGCATCAAGCATCCAGCGATCTAAAATGTAACAAATTACATTAAAACAATGCTCTTTCACAGTTGTAGTCATAAGCTTTTAATAGTAACTCTTGACAATTAACTAGCCAAATCAGAATGAAAAATAACAATAATAAATAATAACAATAATAATAATAAAAGAATCATGATATGCAGTTTAATTAGTATTTTCAAGGTCAACATACTTGGACTTCTGACTCTTTCTTGTACTTGTGCTCTTGAGCTTGCTCGTAACTCAACCAGGACAAAGTTACAGATATTTGTGAAGAAGTGGTGAATTTTGTTGGATCTAGTTTTCCGCTTGCCCCAAAGTCTCCAATATACAATTTATTGTTTACACCTGTAGACAAATAAAATATAATTTGTCATATAATTATCATGACATAAATGTACAGTACAGTTTGCCCATTAACCTTAACTTACCAAACAAGATGTTTTGAGGCTTCAAATCTCTGTGCAAAATTCTGTGTGAGTGGAGTTCCTGAAGTCCCAGCAATAACTCCTTGCAGATTCCCAGTCTCCACTGCTCAGTCAGGTTTTGTCTCTCAGGAAAATCTTTATTTTCAATAAGGTCTCTGAGATTATACTCACAAAGAGGGGAGACAAAATAAGCAAAGCACGAGTCTTCCAACACTTCAAGGGGCTGCAACAAATGTTTCACCATTAATTTTTCTGAACATAGTAATTTTGCCATTTCCATTTCTTTGTTGGCAACATGTTTAACAACTCGTTTCACTGCCACATGGCAGTTGCCAAAGAGTCCTGGAAAGACTTCTGCCCCATTGCATCCATCTGCAATCTTAGTTTTTGGATTGAAGAGAAGACCATCGATTTTCGTCACGTCAGGGTCAGACTCGAGATTTTCTAGTGAGCTCTTCCATCGGGATTCCTTTAATATTGAGGAGGGGGGGGGGGGAGATCTCAATTAGATAATAGAAAACCAATCAAATACACAGAACAAGCACACTATAACCTGGACTTAGTAGGAAAATGTTTAGAATTTCTTCACTCAATGTAGCTGAACAAAGAAACTTCCATGCATCTTTACCTTCTTTTCCGTCTGCTCATTGCAAGAGGATGCAGCAGTCTTCTAAAAAAAAAATTGAATTACAGGATTAAATTTATTAATTATACACAATTATGACAAAGGTTTGTTTAACCATTGACAGTATTTTAAAAATCTACTTTGCATTTAGAGTTTTAAGATGTTTAAAGAAATTTGTGGAGGTTTGCATAGCACATGTACAACATAGTAAAAATCAAAGATGAAGATATAATCTCTAAGATTCATGGTATTTGGAAAAACATGCCGTGAAAAAAATAGAAATTTATGTAATTAAAAGTTACATACCTGTCGCCATTTGCACGCATCATCCCCATAGTTAAAGGAATAGTACACCCAAAACATGATTAGCCTTCATTTTCTACTCACCTCCATGCTGAACAACACTCCGGAGTACTTTTTTGATATCTCAAATGCATCTGGAGATCTGGGAGGCTTCTTGCTGTCTGCTGACATTCAAATAATGGAGGTCCATGGCGCCCGAGACAGAAAGGTCCATAAAAGTCCACAAAAACGTGTCAATATTCCTCCATACTGCTCGTCCAATGTAATCCAAGTGTCCTGAGTGGGTAGCATCCAGAATTTACTCGAAACGAAGTCATTTAGAATGTTTTTAGAGCATAAACAGTAGTGTATAGGATTTCCTAATAGCGCCCCCATGACCAAACCGGAAGAAAGTGCGCATTCAGCGTCTGGTCTGCCGATAATGCAAGCGTAGAAGAAGAAATGTGCTGTTTACCTGTGCAAAGAAAGAAACAACGAAAGAAAAATGTCTGAGGACTTCAGTGTTGAGGAAGAGCATGAGTTCTTTGCCGAGCTGAATGCGCTGGTTTGGTCTGCCGGCTTCCGTAGAATCGTGAGCGCGCATGGGGGCGCTATTAGGAAATCCTATACACTACTGTTTAGGCTCTAAAACGTTCTAAATGACTTCGTTTCGAGTAAATTCTGGATGCTACCCACTCAGGACACTTGGATTACATTGGACGAGCAGTATGGAGGAATATTGACAAGTTTTTGTGGACTTTTGTGGACCTTTCTGTCTCGGGCGCCATAGACCTCCATTATTTGAATGTCAGCAGACAGCAAGAAGCCTCCCAGATCTCCAGATGCATTTGAGATATCAAAAAAGTACTCCAGAGTTTTGTTCAGCATGGGGGTGAGTAGAAAATGAAGGCTAATCATGTTTTGGGTGTACTATTCCTTTAAATACAACTTCTTCTCCTGCCAGTATTTTTCTGATAGCAAATGCACACAGATGTGGTCTTTTTTGCTCGTCCAATACCTGGTTGGTCACAAAGTCACAAAAACAAATTAATTTTTTTCAATGAAACAGTTAATAAATTAATAAATAGTGACTTCTGGCTGTGATACTTACGATTTTAACTTTGCTGTTTGGTTTGATGTTATCATCATTCATGAATCTTCCAAGTCTTGCTGTATCTTTACTACCATCAACGCTAAAAAAACAAATGGACAAAATTACAATTACACCTGGGCTTAGATTCATAGTTTGGAGGTTCATGCAATTTTACTTACCAGTAGCTTTTTCCTTGAAATTTGTAAAAAAACAAAAATGCTGCATCTACTTCTGAATACTCATTAAGCAGGTTCTCTCCTTCAAAGCCAGTGATGTGTGTTCCAACATATTCCAGCAGGAATTGTTGTGGCTCAATGTCTTCAGTAGCAAAAACTCCATAACCTGATAAACATAAGGAATGAATTTAGCTTTCCATATGCATTTCACATGAAAGCAAGTAAATATTTTCAAACAATGTTGAACTGGCTAAACCTTACATAAAAAAAAAAAAAAAACATAATGAAGATTATATGCACAGACTGCAGCAATATGCAGTTCAGTGTTGTAACACAAATGGAGTCCTTTAAAATTTAACCTACTTGAGGGTTTTGAAAAGAAAATGTGGTACCGAAAAAGTTATATTCTCAAGCAAAACATACCTTTGTCTTTGTTAATAAATGTCTTCTGAAATATGGCTTTGTCCTGATCTGAAGAGATGAAGTACAAGGCTTCCTTCTCAGGAGAAAGTCTTTTGGTCCTCATTTTTTCTGTGGAAAAAAAAAGCATATTATAAAATGTTAACTATTTTGGGAAAAAATTTTTTTCCCAAAATCACTCGTTTAAAACAAAAGAAAATAAAAAAACATGGAACAAAGGATGAAAATCCCCAAAAAAATTAAAAAAAAAAAGGTGGGAACTTACCCGTTTTTAAAAACAAAAAAAGAGTAAAAAGAAAATCTCAAGGTTGGGTTTTCCCTTTCCTTCCCAGAATTTTTTAAAAAATGCCTCAACCCCCTTCCAAAATCACCAAAACTGGTTAAGGGGTTGGACGGCCCCACGGGACCCAGGTTATATAAAACCCAAAATGTGTTGTTTGGGTTTCATTTTCATCTACAAAGCTTTGTTTGGTCCCCCGCCCCCCAATTACGGGGGGAAAATGGGGGCCCGTTTGGCCCAAATTTGTCTTTAAATTTTTCAAAGTTTTTGGGGCCCGGGTGTCGTTCTATACAAAACCCAAAAGGGGGGGCCCCTTTATTTGCATTACCAAAATTTTGGGGGGCCCCACTTGGGGTTTTTATTAAAAAACACAGGGGTCCCCCTGTTTGGGCTTTGTAGATCCCCTCTTAGATAGGAAGGAGGACCCTACACATTTCCCGGATGGGTTGGGTACAGCAGACAAAGAACCCCAAATTTCAGGGATTTTCCCTTTTAATTTATCCATTTCCCCCTTGCACCCGGGAAAAAAAGTATTTACCCGTTTTGACTTAAATTTGAATTAAATTCATTCACAACCTTTTTTTAATTGATGCTTAGTGTGAATATTCAGTATTCATGTTTAATATTACACTTCTGCATTTGTTTTGCAAGATTTTCTGTCCAGAAAAAGACTTTTCCCCAAAAAAGGCCCCCCCAGCACTTGTTAGAACTAGAGAAACCAGTTTTTTATTGAGGAATTTGGGGTTTCAAAAACAAACAAAGGCCCTTTAGGCCCGGGGACCCTTCCCCCACCACCGAGGAGCTGAAACAGGTTTCGGGGTGAAAGGGGGCCTCTTTTTTAAGGGTACCAGAAGGAAAAAGATTCAAAGGGGGAAAAAAAAGCCATGCCCACGTTTTCCCTTCATAGAGCCATTCAAAAATTGGGAACAATTTTGATCATTTTTGATTCTGGTTTAACTTTTCCCTTTTTCCCCCTTTAATTTTGTCCAATTTCACTCAGCGGCAAAGCTTACAAACCACAACATGGGAAAAAAGGGGAACATCTTACATGTTATAGGGGGGGAGATCTGCATTGGGGTTTTCTAGTAAATTTAAACTTATGGGTTTTCCCAAAATTTAATCATCTTTTTTGCTATCGGTACAAATTTAGCGTTTCAATCTAGAAAGTGTTGCAAATATCTTAGGGAAAATTTAAAACAAATCTTGAAAACCCGCAAATGCCCGCCAAGTTAAAAAAAAAAATATTTCAAGCCCTTTTGGAAGCAATGGTATAAAAAAAAATCCTTTAAGCGCCCGTATTTAAATTCTACAGGGCGGTTCCCCCGTTCACCCCAAAAAAAAACTAATTTGAAAATATTTCTATATTTTAAAAAAATTTAAAAATTTAAATAAGTTTATTTTTTTAAAGTTATTTTTTGGAAGTGGGCAACCTAAACCTTTTGGTTTTCATGTCTTTTGACGGGGTTTTTTAAATGTTTCCCGCTGTAGCTCTGGCTAGGAAGCTCATAGAAATATGAAATATAGCTTAAAACATTCCTTAAAGCTTCCCCCTTTTTTTCATTTGAATTTTCGGTTGGGGAAATGAAACGGGGGGCCCGCGGTTCCGAAGTTTCGGGCGAAAGTTCCCACCACCGTTTTTAGGCCCTGTGCAAAATTTTTGCTACTGGCTCCCAAAAAGGCATAAGTTTTTTCTGCTGTAGCTCTGGTAGGATCCCCAAAATTTGGGGAAAAAGGGTTTTTCCCCTTCAAAAGGGGAAAAAACCTTTTTTTTAAAGGGTTTTTTTGCCCGCTATTTTTTTAAAGCCTCTTTGGGAAGGAAATTTAAAGCAATTCCATCTCTTCCCTTTTGTATTTGGGCTGTAGGGGGGTTTTTTTTTTTTTTTTTTTTTTTATAAATCACTGTGTCATACTATATAAAAATTATTTTAAAATATGTTTACTATAATTTAAATAAAATGTAAAATATTTTATATATTGTATAAATTTTATAAATTATATTTATATATGTATATTATAAAATAAGGATTTTATAAATATATAAATTATGTAATAATATAATGTAGTAATAATTTTATATATGTTTTGTAAAATTTAAAAAAAAAGGGGTATATATAAAATACTATATTGTAAAAAATATATGTATATATTTTTCAAAAATGTATATATTTTATTTTTATTTTATAAAAATTTATATATATAAATATATTTATTATATAAAAAATTTTATTTATATTTTATATATATAAAATTATATTATAAAATTATAAATTATTTTATTATGTTTTATATGTATAAAAAATAAAATGTATTTTATGTAAAATAAAATATATTTTTTATGGGGTTTTATATATTTTGTATTATTTTGTATATATATATATATAATAAAAATTTTAAAAATAAAAGTATATTATATGTTATTTTAAAATGTTTATAATAAATTTAATTTTATATTATATTTAAAAGTATTTTATATATTTGTATAAAATTATTATATTTTATATATACATATATGTAAAATTTTTATAATTAAATTAAAATCTTTATATATTATTTATAATATATGTAATTTTGGGATATTTTTTTTATTAAAATGTATATAAATTTTAAAATATATATGTAACTAAATTATATATATTTTATAAATATAAAACATATTTGTAAAAATTTTTAATATGTATAATATAAATATGAAAAATATTTAAATATTTTAAAAATAAATGTTTAAAAAATGGGATATTGTGTTATATATTTTAAAAATTTAATATGTTTTATATATTGTTATATCTTTTAAAATTTTTATATATAAATTTTTAAAAAATATATTTTATATATTTATATGAAAGTATATTAAAAAATATTTTTGTTTTGTTTTAATATATATATTTGTAATTTTAAAATAAAAATATATAACTTAATATATGTATATAAAAAAATATTTTATTTGTATGGGATTTTATGTATATATGTAATTTATATATATGTTTATTAAATTTTATATAATATATGTATTATATAATGTATATATGTATAAAATGGGATATATATATATTTTGTATATATGTTTTAAAAAGGGGTTTTATTGTATAAAATTTGGTTTTATATGTATATATGTTAAAAAATAATATAAAGTATATAAGGTATAAAGTATTATTATCTTTTTATTATGTATTAAAATATTTTGTATATAAAATATTGTATATATAAAATTTTAAAATATAAAAAATGTTTTATAAAAAATATATAAAAATATCTATTAAAATATATATATTTAATAATATGGAAGTTTTTTTTATAATTATGTGTATAGGGTTTTAATAATATATATTAATTTTGATAAAATATATATATATATATTATATGTAAATTAATATGTAAATATATATATATGTGTATAAAATTATATATGGAAAATATATATTATATATATGTATAAAATGTGTATTTAAAATAAATTTATATATATATATATATTTGTAAAACTTTTAAATATGGGTTTTTATATGTATATATTTTATTTTATATATATATATATATGTATAATTTTGTATATTATGTTTTATATATCTTTAATTTTGTTATATATTTAATATATTTTAAAATATAGTTTTATATTTATTTATAATTTTAAAATTTTATAAAAAAGTAATATAAATTTTTATTAAAATTTTTAAAAAATTATGTTTATATATTTTATCCTTTTTTATTTATTTGTTATATATAATATTTGTATTTTGTATGGTTTTTATTAAGGGATTCTTTTTGTATTTTTGTTGGGCATTAAAATTTTAAATAATGAAAGATAATAACCCTGTAATTTTAAAATTAAAAAGGTTAATTTTAGGTTTTTTGTTTTTTGGGGGAATTTTTGAAAGAATTATTAAAGGGGGAAAATTTCCCGGGTTTTTTAAAACCTTTTTAAACCCTTTTCTGTGGGGTCCAAGGGTGAAAATCGAATGATTTGAAAACCAAAATTTTGACAATTTTTGGGCCCGTCTCTTTCCTTTTTTTGGCTCATTTGAATCCACCTCTGGCTTGCTTTCAGAAATTTCTTCCATAAGCATTGGGCCGATAATGTCCCTTTAAAAAACCTTTAAAAAGTTCTTTTTTTTAAAATTTTGCCCCCTCCCCCCGGGTCTCCCGCGCTGTTCAATACCCCTTCCAAAAAAAGTTTCGTGAAGAAAAAACCGGGTTCCCCGTAAATGTTTTTATTTAAGCATTTTGTAAAACCCCTTTGAGTTCCCGTTTTGGAAAAATTAAAATTCCCCTGGGCCCCCGGGAAAAAAGAAAAGAGGCCTATTTAAAACAGTTTGTATCTTTTCCCCTTCACTGGGGTTACTGACGTCGAGAAATTTAAGGGGAAACCCCCCTTTCGAAATTCCCTTTTCAGAGTTTTTTTTAAAGTGTTTTAACCAAAACGTTTGCACCCAACGAGCTCGAAACTTTCAGAAAAAAGGGTTAAAATGTTTTAAAAAACCGAACTTCTCCTTTAAAGTTTTTTTAAAGAAAACATGTATTTTTAAATTTGTATTCCCTCCTTAGAGCTAATATTCAATTTCCCAAATGAAAAACCCAAAAAGGTGCCAAACCCCGGGGTCTGGGGCCCGGTTTTCCGGGGGTTTTCCCTTGGGCAGGGGGTCGCTGCGGGGCCCGGGGTGGCCCGCCGGGCTGGGAAAATTTTGCCCCTCCCCAAAGGGGGATGGAGGGAGGGGCGGGGTAGCAAATCTGGGGGGGAAAATGGCTGGGTTGAAATTTGTTAGAGGGGAAAAGGGGGGCTCTGGTTGAGGGTTTGTGAGGGCCATGTGGGCCCCCCAAAAACCCGGGGAAAGGGGTTTTTCTGGGCGGGGGTCCAGGTGCGAGGTGGGGGGGGGAGGGGGGATGTGTTTTCCCCCGGCTTTCCGGGGGTGGGGGGGCCCCTGGGGTCTGGATCCCCGGGGCCCATGGCCCCGGATTTTACTTTCCCGGGGGCTGGCTTGTCGGGGAGAGCCCAAGGCTTTTCCCCCGGCTCCCGGGGTTTGGCCCCCCCGGGCAAATTTTTCGGGGGGCTGAGGGACTTCCCCAAGGGGGTGTCTTCTTCCCACCTAGGTGGGGGTCGGATTTTTGGGTTGGCCCCTTCCCCCGGGGTCGGGGCCTTTTTTTTTTCCCGTCGCTGGACTCAGTGCTCTCGGCTCTTCACAACCACTATTGATTATTTTTTCTTTGGATAAACTTAACACACACAACTGCCTCTCACAAACAACTACAGGTGCTTGGTTCCAGGTACTTAGAGATTCACTTCCATATAGAAAGCCCATATTCTTATCTTCAGGTAACAGAGTACATGTCAGACTAAATAACACTACATATTCTTCAGCGATAGTATCTAGGTGTTACTTTATTGTATATCTTGTACCATGTCCGTTGGTTGCGCTGTTCTTTTTACATCTCTTTGCAGGTCATGAAGCAGACTGAAAATGTTTTATCATAATCTCCTTTTTATCTCCTCTTCCTTTCATCTTTTTTCCTTTTTTTCAGTTTTGCCTTTCCTGTTCTGCTTACATTGCAGTCTCCATATACATGTAATCTGTAAAACTCCCTACATAATTATAATAAAGCAATTTATATGCATAAAACAAGCTGAAGACTATGGCCATAGCCCTACTGCTCCAGTTGTGAAAGTAAAATGTGTTCTTTTTGGGCTCTTTTTGGCATCAAAACAATTATTCTTATTGCCACATTGCCAGACAGGACACTATAAAAAACGGGCCTTTACTCTGTAACTTTACCAATTTCATGAGCTTAATCTCCATTAAGAAAATATCAATATTAACACTCTTCACAACACATTGGTTCTCGGTTAGATGAATATTGTCCGACGGGAGCTGAATGAACTTTCTGCCCTGTTAAAAGAAAAAAAAAGAACATTTATTACTACAGCTGGAATTGAAAGCCAGTGCTTTTGATTCACACCTTATTCAGTTTATCTGTGTTATTACTTCTGTCAAACCAAAAGTATGAACCTTGCTGCAGCTAAATTTAATTTTAAAAAAAAATACAGAAGCAACCTCTTATATTTACTACTGCAACATAATTTGTTCTACTTTGTTTCCTTGTAAAGACTGTGGTTGTTTAAGAAAACTGAGGGGCCCCTTATTACAGCCTGTGGTTTTAATGTGTCTCCTCTAACTGATGTAAAAATTACTCTCCTTGTTGCTTTAAATGAAAATATGTGTTAGCTGTTGTGTTACATTTAACACATTGCTAAAATTATATGAATGCAAGTGTATCACAGCACTGTTGAGGCAAGTTAAATAAGCCACCACTATCATCAATGCAATAAAAAAGTACCTGTCATCTTGTTCTCAGCCGAAGCATACGTGTCTTGGTCTGGTTGGTTAGCAGTTTTTCCACCTAACACTTTGAAGACACAAAAATTGAATCTCTTTAAAAAGGTTTAGACAATTGCAAAGACAACACACGAAAAATTGATATTTTATTTTACTTGGTTTGTTGACAATATAGATTATCAAAAAAGGTTGAGTTAATTTAATCTACATAAATGTGTGTTTTCAATCATTTTTATCTTATTGAAAGCAAATAAATCTATTAATGTTTTTTAAAGTGACAGAGAATATGTGCAAGCCATAAAGAAATAGTGAGGTGGTTTAGCGGTACCTTTGCATGTCATGAGAAAGATCAGCCCAATCAAAAGGAAGAGGAAAACCAATGTGCGCGAAAGTAAGCTCATTACAGGGGTCAGATACTGAGTCTCCTCAATCACAAAAGAACCTGAAAAAAGTACATAGTTCAGCAACTGCAAATAATTTCAAATTAGCCATTTTGAATCAGATGATTTACACATTGAAAAAGTTTTGAGTCAAAATTATACAGTAAGTATTTGGCACTCTGAGCCCTGCAGTAGATGTTGGTGCTAAATGTAGTTGATCTATTTAGGCTAGAGATGTCTGCCCACCATCTCAGTCTGACACTGGTGATGGAACTAATGCTGGAGAAAGAGGAAGGCCATCTTTGCTCCTGTTCATGCATATCTATCAAAAGTAAGTGCTATGTTTCCTGCCGAGGTATGTGCGCCAAAGACAAAGTCATTTTATCAATAAATTTCTCCTAATTGTCTTTTCTCTTGGTCTGAGTTTTTCCAGATTGAAATGTTGAACAGTTTTTAATCACAAAGATTATTCTGTTTCACCTTGCATGATATAAAAGGCTTCAAGGGGGCTCTAGCTGAAGATCCTTTGTGTTCTATAAGGCCATAAATCTACAATTATTAAAATATTGAAAACTTAAATTTCTTAGGCAAATTTCATCCAAAAGATCAAGCAATGTTTAGGAATCTCATGAAGGCTTTTATTTTAGCCAAATAATATCCCATCAGTTTTGTATCAAACTTACCTTCTTCACTTGGTTTGACGACAGCCAGCCAGCTTTCAGGAGATTCTACTTGTAGAGTCCTTCATCAGCCTTGGAGACCTTGGAAATTGACATACCACTTTTATAGAAGGTTTCAAGGTGTTTGCCATTTTTGTAAAAATCGCTAATGTGTGTCCTCTCTCCATTCTTAGTAATACAATGAAGTGTTATTTCAGATCCTTCCTTCACTGGTTGAGCAGGAATATTCAGGATCACTGGACCAGCTGTGGGAATGGAGAACAGTTTAAACATGTTATACTCCTGTTTATGACAGATTTGGACCTTGGCTAAAATAATTAACATGTTTATTTTTATAACTGTCACAGCCCTTCTAAACAATTATTGATGAAAATTTTTTTATAAATAAAAGAGACCAACGTAAATGCAGTGCACTGTCAGGCAACTACTCCTGACAGATTTTTTTTTATTTTCTCATAAGTTATTAATTTATCATGAAAGTGAAAAGATGTTCAAATATATAAATATATATAAATCATAGCATATTGCAATATTATATGCATATTGTAAAAACAAAATCTAAAATATAATCTTTTATTATTTAAAAACTTAAAGAAATCATTCCATACTCAAACCTGTAACAGCAATCTTGAGAGAATAGCTTTTTATTCCCCAATCATTTTCACACCAGTATTCTCTACTGTGAGATTCAGATATAAGATCGAATTTGCAGGATGGAGCTGGGATGCTGCAGTCTTCAGACTCATTTGTGGGAATAATTTTGTTAAGTTTTCTCATAACTCTCCATGCATCCACGTTTCCAATATTTCCTTAATTTTATTGAACTAAACAAATGGCAGTCAAGTTTTGGATACTGTATGTTCATGGATACATATCAATGAAAACATTTCATTTATGTATATGTTAAATATACATAACATACTGAAAGTTGTGCAATAAAATTGTTCACATACAACCAGAAAATGGAGTCCAGTATTGATGGTTGGTATTAATCATGTTACCAGGTACTTAAAAATAACTTTAAACAAAAACAAATCTGATATAACGCAGTTTATTGACTTAAAAGTACTAGGATTGCTCATATTTGACAAACTGTGTTCCCAAAAATTACACAGTGCCACCTGGTGGTAGTTGGTGATGGACACGTCCCGACATGGTGCCAAAAACCTGACAGATTTTTGTTTTCTAAATTTGATTAATTTTTATATTAAAATATTTCATGTTCCAATGTCCCTAAAAAAAAATCCAAAACTAAAACCAAACCTTTAGCTCATTTAGAAAGTTGGGTCCTCACGTGTAACCACCTGGTCACACGCAAAAAAAGTCCTCACGTTTCGGGAAATACAAGTAGGCCTATGTGTATACACACGTGTATACAAGCACACACACACATATATATATATATATATATATATATATACACCGTATATATATATATATATACACCGTGTATATATATATATATATATACACCGTATATATATATATATATATATATATACACTCGCATGGCATAGCCTTCATTTTTAAGAACAAGAATAGACTGTCGAGTTTCATATGAAAGTTCTTTTTGTGGACATTGTGAGTGTTTAATAGACCCCACAAATGTGATGCTCCATAAACTCATTCTGCTCAAATGAAGGTCAGTATGGCTGTGGCTGGCTGCCGGACTCGTCCCCGCAGCTCCTGGAGGCTTCGGCATTACGGTGGCTGAGGGACTTCCTCGGGGCCGTCTCTCCTCCTCCTAGGTGGGGGTCGGATTTCTTTGGTTGGCCCCTCCTTGGCCTCTTCACTCTAGGGGTCCCTTTGGGAGTCTGGGTTTTGGGTCTCCCAGCGCTGGACTCTTCAGCTCTTCACGACCACTATTGAGTATTTTTTCTTTGGATAAACTTTACACGCACAAGTGCACTTTCATAAACAACTACAGGTGCTTGGTTCCATGTACTTAGAGATTGACGTCCATATAGAAAGCCCAAATTCTTATCTTGACGTAACACAGAGTGCATGTCAGACTAAATAATACTACATATACTTTAGTGATAGTATCTAGGTGTTAGTTTATTGCATGCCTCGTACCATATCTGTTGGTTGTGCTGTTCTTTTTACATCTCTTTGCAGGTGATGAAGCAAACTGAAAATGTTTTTATCGTTATCTCCCTTTTATCTTTCTTTCATCTTCTCTCCTTTTTTCACTTTTGCCTTTCCTGTTCTACCTACATTGCAGTGTCCATATAATCTGTAAAACTCCCTACATATTTATAATAAAGCAATTTATATGCATAAAACAAGCGGAAGACTATGGCCATAGCCCTACTGCTCCAGTTGTAAAAGTAAAATCTGTTGGGCTCTTTTTGGCATCAAGACAATTATTCTTATTGTCACATTGCCAGACATGACACTGTAAAAAAAAAAAAAAAAAAAAAAAAATCTGTGAATCTGGATGTGTTTTTACCCACTATCAGGCGCAGCTCGAAGTGTGCACAGTCCACTAAAGTATGTAGGTAACTTTACCAATTTCATGAGCTTAATCTCCATTAAGAAAAGATCAATATTAACACTCTTCACAACACATTGGTCCTCGGTTAGATGAATATTGTCCGACGGGAACTGAATGAACTTTCTGCCCTGTTAAAAGAAAAAAAAAAGAACATTTACTACTTACTACAGCTGGAATTGAAAGCCAGTGCTTTTGATTCACACCTTATTCAGTATATATGTGTTATTACTTCTGTCAAACCAAAAGTATGAACCTTGGTCCAGCTAAATTTTTTTGATAAAAAAAATGACAGAAGCAACCTCATATTTACTACTGAAACAACATAATTTTTTATACTTTGTTTCCTTGTAAAGACATTGGTTGTTTAAGGAAGAAAAGAGAGGGGCCCCTTATAACAGCCTGTGGTTTTACTGTGTCTCCTCTAACTGGCGATGTAAAAATTACTCTCCTTGTTCCTTTAAATGAATATATCTGAAAATATGTGTTAGCTGTTGTTACATTGCTAAAATTATATAAATGCAAGTGTATCACAGCACTGTTGAGGCAAGTTAAATAAGCCACCACTATCATCAATGCAATAAAAAAGTACCTCACATCTTGTTCTCAGCCGAAGCATACGAGTCTTGGTCTGGTTGGTTAGCAGTTTTTCCACCTAACACTTTGAAGAAACAAGAAATGAAACTCCTTAAACAATGTTTAGACATTTGCAAAGACAACACACAAAAAACTGACATTTTGTTTTACTTGGTTTGTTGACAATATAGGATTATTATCAAAATAGGTTTGAGTTCATTTTATCTACATAAATGTGTGTTTTCAATCCTTTTTTTTCTTATTGAAAATAAACAGATCTATTAATGTATTTTCCACTGAACAAAAGCCATGAATAAATAGTGAGGTGGTTTAGGGGTACCTTTCCATCTCATGAGAAAGATCAGCCCAATCACAAGGAAGAGGAAAACCAATGTGCGCAAAAGTAAGCTCATTACAGGGGTCAGATACTGAGTCTCCTCAATCACAAAAGAACCTGAAAAAAAGTACATAGTTCAGCACCTGCAAATAATTTCAAATTAGCTATTTTGAATCAAACTATCTTAGCGCTCTCAGATTTTGGTAAATATTTTGTCCAAAACACATTTGAGTCTGAAGACTCACATTGAAAAAAAAAAGTTTTGATTCAAAATTATACAGTAAGTATTTGGCGCTCTGACCCCAGCAGTAGATGTTGGTGCTAAATATAGTTGATCTATTTAGGCTAGAGATGTCTCCCCACCATTCCAGAGTCTGACACTGGTGATGGGAGGAAGGCCATAAGGAGGCCGGTGGAAAGAAGGTGGTTATGGGGCAGAGGGTTGCAGTTCAACTGGAATGTGAGGACGTGCTGCTGGAGATTTAAATACAATCTTGAACAATGACTTGCTGAGGCAATGGTGAGGAATTGTGCTGCTGGAGCAAAAGTGTATGAAAAGCCAAATTTGGGGAACATGAGTCTTGGTTAAATCTATGACTAGGCTTAATAACAGCTGTATGTTAAACAGCTAAATGTTAGCATATAAATTGAACTCTAAAATCCCTCAGAAGATATAAAACATGATTTAGGGCAGTTCTCAAGTTCAATTAATTGTGGCTGTGCCAATTTTAGATGCTCTATCTCCCTAACATGTAGCTCAACTGAATAAATATAAATTCTGTTAAGTTTTGTTTCTTTAACCAGCAACAGTTGAAAAAAAAAAAAGGAATTTAAAAGAAGTTTCTGCGAAGTCGTTGACGTGTATGCAGATTTTACCATCCGTGGCAAGCATGTAGATAAGTGGAAAATTCTTCTTTAACAGAAAAAAGCCTCAAACAAAACCAGGCTCATTGTGAATGGCCGTCTGCTTCAACAAACTGGGGTTTAAGAAGACAGAGCAGATGCATAAAAGCAACATTGAAGCAGTAATCCAGAAATACTTTTTAAGTATAGAAAGGTAATCTAGCTCCATAAGGCATAAGCTTGAAAGCTCAAAAACAAAATGCATCTGGTTATTTAATAATATAATAAATTTACTTTGGTAACTTGCCCTTACTTCAGTCACCATAGTGTTCCTCCAAAAGGCCTCAGAATGCCCCCCCCCCCCCCCCTTTTTTTTTTTTACAACTGTTGTAATGTACGGTAGTAGACTCCTATGTATGCATTTATTTTACATACTTGCTTAATTTAGCATATAATATCTTGTTTCTTTAATATTTATAGCTAGTTCCACGATTTTACACATTGCTGGCCGTGCTCCGGCCAGTTCATTTTCCCTTGCAAGGATCAGTAAATACTGCGTGAGTTAAGCCCAGCAATCTCTTATTGCTAAATAAACTAAAGTTTCTTCTGCTGGACCTTTTGGAGATGTTAAACAATTTTTAAACAAAGATTAATCTGTTTCACCTTGCATGCTATGAAGACTTTAAGATGACATCAAGTCTGTTTTCTAAAGCTTCTAAAGCTCTAGCTGAAGATCCTTTGTGTTCTATAAGGCCATACATCTACAAATATTCTTGGACAATCGTATCCAAAAGATCAAGCAATGTTTAGGAATCTTATGAAGGCTTTTATTTTAGCCAAATAATATACCATCAGTTTTGTATCAAACATACCTTCTTCGCTTGGTTTGACAACAGCCAGCCAGCTTTCAGGAGATTCTCCTGCACTGGAAATGCTGCACTTGTAGAGTCCTTCATCAGCCTTGGAGACCTTGGAAATGGACATACCGCTTTCATAGAAGGTTTCGAGGTATTTGCCATTTTTGTAAAAATCACCAATGTGTGTCCTCTCTCCATTCTTAGTAATACAATGAAGTGTTATTTCAGATCCTTCCTTCACTGGTTCAGCAGGAATATTCAGGATCACTGGACCAGCTGTGGGAATGGAGGACAGATTTGGACCTTGGCTAAAACAATCATGTTTATTTTTATAATTTTCACAGCCCTTATAAACTCTTAATTATTGATGAAAAAAATAGACTAAGGTAAATGCAGTGCACTGTCAGGCAACTACTTCTCCAGAGATTCTTTTTAAAAATCTTTTCATAAGTTATTAATTTATTATTAAAGTAAAAATAGTTCAAAATGTGATTTTTCCCTAATTTACTATGTAAAAAAAACATAGCATATTGTAATAATGTGTACTGCAAAAACAAATCTAAAATATTTTTTTTTTCTAATTATAAAACTTAAAGAAATCATTCCATACTCAAACCTGTAACAGCAATCTTGAGAGAATGGCCTTTTATTCCCCAATCATTTTCACACCAGTATTCTCCACTGTGTATTTCAGATATTAGATTGAATGTGCACGATGGAGCTGTGATGCTGCAGTCTTCAGACTCATTTGTTGAAATACTTTTCAGTTTTCTCATAACTCTCCATGCATCCATGTCTTTGTCTCCACCACAATTAACACAGACAGACTCATACTCAAAAAATTGAAGCCTGTCTGGAGTGATAACAGGAAAGGCTGTAATGATCAAACAAAAACATTTTTAAAATACAATAAAGAGTCTTAATCTCAAACAAGTAAACTTGCTTTTGAACAGCTTATAAGGACAGTTCAAGTTACACATTTGGTTATGAAAAGCAATGGATTTCTACTGGAGTTTTTTTTAAAGACATTTTAGAATAATTAGAAGTAATGATTATATACACGCCAACAATGTTAGAAAAATAAATAATATCAATAAATGTTCCTAACTCACCAGGTATCTGAATAGTGTTATGCAAAGGATGTTGGGTTGACTGCAAGACTGCAGAGACACAAGGAAAAACTTTACATGTAAAGTAAAGTGTCTGCATTATTCACTGTAAATTGGTAAAGGCTTTAATGAGGCATAGAATGATAAAGACTATTTTCTAAAGAAGTGACTCTCGCTAAAGCATGAATATCCTTCAATGTTCTATAAGGCCATACATCTACAAATATTACAATTTTTAAAACTTTCAATTCTGGGTCCAAATTCATCCAATTTAATCATCAAAAAGCTCCAGGATTGTTTAGAAATCTTTTCTGTAGGCTTTTATTTTAATCAAATATTATCCCATCAGTTTTGTATCAAACATACCTTCTTCTTCGCTTGGTTTGACAACAGCCAGCCAGCTTTCAGGAGATTCTCCTGCAGTGGAAATGCTGCACTTGTAGAGTCCTTCATCTGCCTTAGAGACCTTGGAGAGGTTCATAACACTTTTATAGTAGGTTTTAATGTATATGCCGTCTTTGTAAAAATCACTTATGCGTGTCTTCTCTGCGTTCTTTGCAATACAATGAAGAGCCACATCGGACCCTTCCCTCACTGGCTGAACAGAAATATTCAGGATAACTTGACCAGCTGTGGGAATGGAGAACAGTTTAAACATCTTATACTCGTGTTTATGATGAATTTTCACCACTTCTTGAAATTTCACATCCCTTCTGAGTGCCAGATATTTAAATGGCTATCAAGTCTCCCGTTTTGGCTAGTAAAATACTGTATTTTACCGCTTTCCCAACGTCCTCCCATCTTAGCATTATACATTTCCTCTATTATGATATTCTAAAATAAAATTAAAAAACATTTATGTTCCTCTACAAATGGAACTGTCACTAGCACCATGTGTCAAATTTTTTTCACCTTATTATACTTTCAACTTGTGGATAAATGTTATATATATATATATATATATATATATATATATATATATATATATATATATATATAATCTATTTTTTTGTGTGCACATCTACAAAATGTTATGGATACTGGAGCTTGACTGTGGTAGTTTGGTAGATAAGTTTGCAGTGGTATGTACACTGTAAAAAGTCTAAAAGACCATTTTCTTTTGGTCCAAATTTTTAAATGTTTTAAAGACAACATTTCATACTCAAACCTGTAACAGAAATAATGACTGAGCGGCTTCTCAGTCCATCATCATTTTCACACCAGTATTCTCCACTGTGTTTTTCAAAGCTCGTATCAATAGTGCAGGATGGAGCTGGGATGCTGCATTCTTTAGGCACATTTGTTGGACTCATTTTTTTAAGTTTTCTCATTACTCTCCATACATCCATACCTGCTCCTCCACCACAATTTAAAAAGACAGACTCATACTCAAAGAACTGAAGTCTGTCTGGAGTGATAATGGGAAAAGCTGCAATGACAAAAGAATAAATTCTTAAATTAATGAAATAAAATTAGAATTTTGATCGGCAACAAGCAAACATGCTTTTCAGCAGCTCTAAAGTGCAGTTGAAGCTACCCATTTGATTATGATTAGCAATATGTTTTTTTTTAGATTTTCTCTAAAGCAATTTTAATTCATTGGGGGATCATTATTAAAGGCATTAAAAACATAATGTTGGAGAAATAAATAATTTCAACAGAAGGTCCTAACTCACCAGGTATCTGAATAGTGTAACTCAAAACATGTTCGGTTGACAGCATGACAGCCGTGACTGTAGAGCGAAGCATAAGCAAAAGCTTTACATGAAAACTCAGTAAGTGCAATTCAGAAAAAAAATAAAATAAAACAAGTACAGCTAAGAAAACAAAACCCTGCTCGTTATTCCTGTACTCACAGATTTGGAGGCAGAGAGCTCTGAGATCCATGACTGGTTCTATATTATGACTGTCTATTGTCTCACATTTATAGCTAGGGTGGTAACAAGCTTAGAACTTCCTCTTCCTGCTTGAACTATAATTCAGTTCAGTAAAAAAACAGAGTTTTTATTGTAAAACCTTATCATATTGCTGTAAGATCTAATGTTTTAAAAGTATGTGTAGCTTATCCAAGCACAGAAATATCTAGGCTCTTGATAAGATCTTGTAACAAAACCAGATATTTGTGGTAATAAGTTCAATAGTTGATCAGTCTTTTTATATCAATGCAACTTAAGTATAGCGAACCAAAACTGATTTTATTAAAACTAGAGGCAGGAATGAATATATATAACACACAAATGAAACCTTCTGCTTTAATGACTTACTGGTACATTTCTAATCAGATTGTTTATCAGATTATACAGTACACTACTCAAAAAAAATTAAAGGGACACTTTGTAATCAGAGTATAGCATCAAGTTAATTAAACTTCTGGGATATTGATTTGGTCAGGTAAGTAGCAGAGGGGGTTAATCAGTTTCAGCTGCTTTGGTGTTAATGAAATTAACAACAGGTGCACTAGAGGGGCAACAACGAGACAACCATCAAAACAGGAATGGTTTTACAGGTGGAGGCCACTGACATTTTTTCCCCTCCTAATCTTTTAAGACTATTTTTCACCAGTTTTGCATTTGGCTAGGGTCACTGTCACTACTGTTGAGGCTCTACCTGGACCCTACTGAGGTTGCACTTAAAACTAGATAGAGGGATAACGTTGGACCCACAGGAGTAAAAGAGCAGACTGTCACCTGGTTTTCCAGAAGTGGACTTGAACGGATCATGTGGAGGTATCCCCTTGATCAGTATGACTCAGATAATCCTTCCAGGGATGTAGAAGGCCCAGGCTTAACCAGTGTTTCAGGAAGGCATCCTACCAAAGAACACAGACAAAGCAAGCTTAGGCTCAGAGAGACAAGGCTAAGGTTAGACTCTGCTAATTTCAGTATGGCTAAAGTACTTAATACTGGCAAACACTCTGCCGTCGAGGTAGTGACAGCCCGCTGCTCAAACACTCCTCTGGTAATGACCCAACGAGGACAGGGCACCATCTGGTGGTGGAGAGAAAAAAAACCCCAAAACAACCCACACAAACTGGAATCCTAACAGGTATTTATTATAGTACCTTATTTAGCTCTTTATATACATTTTAGCGACTACTTAGAGCCACTGTGAAGAGTTAAATAGCCTTATGTGGCCCTGTAGATGCGAGTCGCAGACGCCTACAGCATAACATTTTTACATTGGAAGCAGTGATTGGTTTATTTTCAAACTGATATTGGCGAAAGTGTTATCTGCAGTATGATTGGTGACCTGTTTGGAATTCAAAGCTATTGGTCCATAGGTTAGAGCATATCAGCTGTTTCAGCTGTGTTTCGTTGTCTGAACTGTAGAGGCTCTGATTGAGCTTCTTGCTTTATTAAAACTTTCACTTTTTAGACCAAAAAGCAGAGTTCACTAAGGACATTTGCATTTTTCTCTAAAACAGTGGATTATCCATTAAAGGACTTCATTTCTTTCGAGGTAAAAGTTTGTTTTTTGTTTTTGTATTGACATATTTCGAGGCACAGGCTAATTGCTGGAGATTGCAATTAGCTTGTTCCTCATAGCATTAGTTTTGTAGATGGGATATTTTCTGTGTTTGTTGGAGAATAAAGGCTTTTAAATGCAGGAAGGGGGTGGCCTGTCTACTTGTATATTGTGCTGATAACTTGAAAGCTGGCATAATAGACATAAGGTTAACGTCTTGATGTAAAAAAAATGACTTAACATTTTTTTAAGCCCCATTTACACTACCCTTTGAAAACTGATTCATGCTGAGCTTGGATCAGTACACCATACCAAGTTCTGTTTCATAAGACCATTTACACACCACGGTGGAATGGGTCCTCGCCTCCTATTGACAATGTACGGTATGACTGTTCTCTAACTTAAACAAATTAACATGCAGCGCCCGTAACATTCAGGAGTTTGCAGAGTCAGGGGAAGAAGGCAGACTTTGGTGAATTTAGTTGACAGAGTCGGCTTTTGGGAAGTGGATACGACAAACAATAGCCTAATCAGGGAGCAGGAAAAAAAAGACGTTGAAGTTCATCACACTGCTAAGCAGAATTATCACTGGAAATCGTGTGGCAGGGTATGGAAGCTTTTATGATTACAGATGCTGACTGTAAGGAGATAACGCGGTCTGCCAATGCGCTCTGTTATCTCAGAACCATGTCAGAATCTTCTGATGAACTAGTACCATGTTAGCGTGGTGTGTTTGCATCTGACACAGTCCAATGTGATAGATTAATTGGTTAGAATCTATGCGCACTCCAGATGTTAATGGAGCATAGTTGGCTGTGTCAATGCCTGAGGGAAAATATCCCTAAAGCAAAAAAACTGTTCACAAAACTCAACCAGACATATCGAACAAATGAATTACTGCTTCTTTCAGATTAGAACAGTGTGGCAAAGAACTTATATCAACAAAAAAAGTGTTTACTACAGAAAATCCCACCCAAATAACAGCATCATTCACAAGCCCATATCTACTTGTGAAACAAATTACGGGCATACACCTATAGCAGTAATGTTACGTGAAATTGGAACTGTTCCAAGTGTACAGGAAAAAAAAAAATAAAAATCAGAGTGCACTGAGTTTATGGTGTCAACTCCAGCCCCCATGTGACATTGTGACACCTTTCACTGTTATTCTCTTGTCTTTACATTATTTCTTTGTGTTGTTCTGAATAGTGTGTTGATATACTGATTTAATAAAAACAAAGAACGTGTTTCACTCTTCTTTAGCATATTAAAAAAATATGCAGGCTGTTCAATGTCACTGCGAGAACTAAATATAATATTCAGGTATTCGATCTGATGAGAAACACCGTAGCAGTAAGTCATTAAAGCAGGGGGTAAGTGATTAAAATGTGAAACGCACCTACACTGTGTGCAGAATTATTAGTCAAATGAGTATTTTAACCACATGTCGTACTCCAAGCTGTATAGGCTTGATAGCCATCTTTCAATTAAGTAAACCAGAGCTGCGTCTCAATATTTTGGAGGCCCAGCCTACCTAGCCTCCGTAGGATCCTCAGCCATTGTTAAATGGGACGGTCTAGCCTTTGGAGCACTTCCTGGTTATGACACAACATCATCACGTCTACACAAAGCCCGGGAAAAACAGCGGCATTAAAAATTTAGAAATTTAACAGAAGAATCAACCGAAATACGGAAATGGACATTTTTATTTTATTTTATTTACTTGCTGTTGGAGGAGGAGAGTCGGATTCAGCGGCAGCAAAACCGGCGACAGATTTTTTTGAGACTGGCAGAGTGCAGTGGAGAGGTAACATTTACCTGCTATTATTTTCCCCCACTAGGGTCTGCTAATGATCATAATATACTAGTTATTAATCAAACGCTTGTCAGCAGATTGAGGAATATTAAATATTACATTTTAGATTTATTTTTAAGACTTGGTATAAGCTTATGTTTGTAACTTTAGTAATTTGAATTGAATAGTTAAATGTGTACAAACCCTGTAAATAACTGACTTAAATCACTACTTTCACTATCACTAATGTGTTGAGAAGCCAAACTGTAATTTTGAGAAATAAATCATTATTCGTCTAAATTGTTATCCACTTACTGCCTGATTTTATTTGCATTTATATAACAAAAAAATAATACAGGAAAAATAAATATAAAAAAGAAAAAAAAAAGCTTAATAGTGGATCTAGACGAAGTAAAATAAGTAAAGACCAGAATTGTTTGGTCACAAATTAGGAACACTGGGCGTTAAGGGGTTAACATTCACTAGAATTATCAGCTAAAATGAAATGGCTTTCATCTCTCTATCCAGACAAGGCCGATGTACTGCCGCATCAATCTTAATGTTTCTGTTCTCCAAATATTCTTCAGTAATCATGACACAAGACCAGATTTTCGGCTGAGCAGTTTCTGGCTGTGCTGCTGGAGCTTCTCTGCCAGGAAAGAAGACAAGAATGGGGGGCTACAATAGAGACCTTGGTCTAAGTCCTATTGCAGTTGAAATTGTTTGTATAAGTATATATATATATATATATAAATATAGATGTGTATATATAAATATATATGTATATATATATATATATATATATATATATACAGGTGCTGGTCATAAAATTAGAATATCATGAAAAAGTAGATTGATTTCAGTAATTCCATTTAAAAAGTGAAACTTGTATATTATAATTATACATTACATACAAACTCATATATTTCAGATGTTTATTTTGTTTAATTTTGATGATTACAAATGACAACAAATGAAAATCTCAAATTCATCATATCAGAAAATTAGAATATTGTGAAAAGGTTCAAAATTGATGGCCCCTGGTGCCACACTCTAATCAGCTAATTAACTCAAACCACCTGCAAAAGCCTTTAAATGGTCTTTCAGTCTAGTTCTATAGGCTACACAATCATGGGGAAGACTGCTGACTTGACAGTTGTCCAAAAGACGACCATCGACACCTTGCACAAGGAGGGCAAGACACAAAAGGTCATCGCTAAAGAGGCTGGCTGTTCACAGAGCTCAGTGTCCAAGCACATTAATAGAGAGGCGAAGGGAAGGAAAAGATGTGGTCGAAAAAAGTGTACAAGCAAGAGAGATAACCGCACCCTGGAGAGGATTGTGAAACAAAACCCATTCAAAAATGTGGGGGAGATTCACAAAGAGTGGACTGCAGCTGGAGTGAGTGCTTCAAGAACCACCACACACAGACGTATGAAAGACATGGGTTTCTGCTGTCGCATTCCTTGTGTCAAGCCACTCTTGAACCACAGACAGCGTCAGAAGCGTCTTGCCTGGGCTAAAGAGAAACAGGACTGGACTGCTGGTGAGTGGTCCAAAGTCATGTTCTCTGATGAAAGTAAATTTTGCATTTCCTTTGGAAATCAAGGTCCCAGAGTCTGGAGGAAAAGAAGAGAGGCACTTCATCCACGTTGCTTGAAGTCCAGTGTAAAGTTTCCACAGTCAGTGATGGTTTGGGGTGCCATGTCATCTGCTGGTGTTGGTCCATTGTGTTTTCTGAGGTCCAGGGTCAACGCAGCCACATACCAGGAAGTTTTAGAGCACTTCATGCTTCCTGCAGCTGACCAACTTTTTGGAGATGCAGATTTCATTTTCCAACAGGACTTGGCACCTGCACACAGTGCCAAAGCTACCAGTACCTGGTTGAAGGACCATGGTATCCCTGTTCTTAATTGGCCAGCAAACTCTCCTGACCTTAACCCCATAGAAAATCTATGGGGTATTGTGAAGAAGAAGATGCAATACACCAGACCCAACAATTCAGAAGAGCTAAAAGCCACTATTAGAGCAACCTGGGCTATCATAACACCTGAGCAGTGCCACAGACTGATCGACTCCATGCCACGCCGCATTGCTGCAGTAATACAGGCCAAAGGAGGCCCAACTAAATACTGAGTGCTGTACATGCTCATACTTTTCATGTTCATACTTTTCAGTTGGCCAACATTTCTATAAATCCTTTGTTTTTATTGGTCTTCAGTAATATTCTAATTTTCTGATATGATGACTTTGAGATTTTCATTTGTTGTCATTTATCAACTTCATTTATCAACTTCCACCATTAGGTAAGGCTAAACCGCTGTGCGTGTTTGAGGAAGGCGAGCTGGATCTCTGGAAGGACAACTTTCAAATGGTTGAACTTACAGAGATTATGCGGCAGAAAGACGATCGGGTCTTTGCTGAGCTGCTGAACAGAATCAGAGTCAAGCAAAGGGACCATCGTCTGAGCGACCAGGATAGATCCCTGCTCGCTCAGGCAGTCTGCGACCCGCAGGACTGTCCTGTGGATGTTCTCCACATTTTTGCCACAAATAAACAGGTTGATCGCCACAATTCGGCCACAGTTGCTGCCCTCTGCTCTGATGCCATTGACGTCAAGGCAGAGGATTATAAGAAATGTCCACGCACAGGAGTAATGAAATCTGTGGGTCCATTGAAGGGGAAAAAAAGAGACTTACCAGATAACATCCAAGCAGCAACGGATGTCCGCGTCATGATTGTTAGAAATCTGGACGTGGAGGACGGTATGGTAAATGGGACATTTGGCACAATCAAACACATTGTTAAAAATGAGAGTGTGTTTCCCAGCACAGTCAGGCTCATCGGGCTTAAGCTTGACAATCCAACTGCGGGTCAGAGGTTCCGCCAAAAGATTTTGGGGCCCTCGGATGATCTGGTCTACGTTGAACGGTCCGAGGAGAGCCTGAGAACTTATGCTACATTCACACCGGACGCAGCAAAATCGCGTCTGCTGCTTCCTTTTTGCTGCTTGTACCAGTGACGCATGGCTGAAGCAGCTTTGCTGCTCTGGCTGCGCGGTCGAAAAGTGGGTCTGATGCGCGTTGGGCAGAGCTACTCTATCCTGTCTTTACCTGGATCAATGGTGGATGAAATTTAGAGTCGCCTGGCTTATTTTAATAAATAAAGCTAGAGAATGCGCACATGTAGGGCGCGTCGTCGCCATATCTGGATTCACCAAATAATTCAGAGGCGTTCAGTTTGTCGAGAGTTTCACCATCTACTCCAGGAACTCAGAGCCGACGAGGGTCGCTTCCAGCGCTACCATCGTCTCACCCCAGCCCAGTTTGATGACCTGCTGTCCCGCATTGGTGCCCGCATCACCTTCCAGGACACAAACTACAAACGGTCAATTTCAGCTGAAGAGCGCCTGTCCATCTGTTTAAGGTTAGTGAGCATTATTAAAGAAGGCTCGTTATTATTTTATCGGTGCTGTAAAAAATAATTATTTAATTGCTGTGATAACAATATTTTAGTTAAAGTATAACATGCTCAAGGTATCTTTTTAAAAGCTCATATATATATATATATATATATATATATATATATATATATAAATAAAATATATGTGTGTGTGTAATTATCAGCATTTTCTTAAAATAAATGAGATATACTGTGTTTTTTTTTTCTCTTTATTTAAAGCTACAGTGTGTAATTTTCAGCGACATCTGACGTCCAGACTGCAGACCGCAGCAACATGAACATCTCCCTCCCACCGCTTCTCCCCCCGAACAGTACGGCAAGCGTTACGGGACAAAATGTCTTCCTTGACGTCCGCATCACCTACCTTCTCAAGTGATGAGGTTTGTTTACATAGATAATTTTACAGATAGTATTTCATTAGTCTGTGTAGGGTATAGATTTCAGTACCGTCTCAGTTCATCTCTCTCAACTTGCCGTAGTTACTTTCGAGTGGGCGATCTCGCAATCGCTAGTTTGTTGGCTCTGCGCTGCCGTAGCGCAAAGATGTCTGCCTCCATGGCTGCAAGACCCGCTCCTATGTAATTATAAATAACGAATTCTAAGGCAACGCAAATATTAAGGTTAAGAGGCTGAGCTCGTAGATGATGATAAATAACATAGTTATGTATAATATATTACATTTCTGACTGTATGTCCCTGTAATCATTACACACTGTAACTTTAATTCAAGTTTCTTGCAACCGGTGACTCATACAGGTCAATTGCCTGCAGCTTCCAGGTGGGTACTTCCACTGTCTCCATCATTGTCTTAGATGTTGTTACAGCCACCTGGAACTGCCTTGTGGGAGAGTTTATGGCTGTGCCTGGAGAAGATGAGTGGAGGTCCATTGCTGAGGATTTTTGGAGGTGGTGGAACTTCCCTCTCTGCTGTGGTGCTCTGGATGGAAAACACGTGAAGCTAAAAGCACCCCCCAACTCAGGTTATCTCTTTTTTTAACTACAAGGGAGACTACTCATTGGTCCATCTAGCCCTTGTTGATGCCCATTACAGGTTCCGGGTGATAGATGTTGGGGGTTATGGGAGAACAAGTGATGGTGGGATCTTGGCCAATTCCACGTTTGGCCAGGCTCTGCATAAGGGAACACTGAATTTTCCACCTGACCAGCACCTCCCCAGAGCTGACCACCGAGGACCCCAGCCCCATGTGATTTTGGCAGATGAGGCGTTCCCACTGCGGCGAAATTAGATGCTGCCCTTTCCTGGACGCGGTGGCCTCACCAAAGAGCAGCACATGTTCAATTATCGTCTGTCACGGGCTCGTCTGGTGGTGGAAGATGCGTTCAAGATTTGGTCTGGCCAGTGGAGGATGTTTCGCCGTCAGCTGGAGATCTACCCAGAGGTTGTGGAGAAATGTGTGAAGGCTACTTGTGTTCTTTTCACAATTTCATTAGGGCAAATGGGCAGGTACCTGCACTGAGTGGAGCCGGAACAACGGAAGATCCTCTTCCAGATGTGGGGCGCATGGGAGCAAACTATGCAGCAAGAGAGGCCATTCATGGCCTACTTCTGTCAGGAGGGAGCAGTTCCATGGCAGCCGACTGAGTAGTCATGTCCTCCACAGGACTGACGCACAACTGATCTTTTAAGAGCCACCCACAGAAACTTCAAGAGCCTAGTTTCTATATAACTTAATCATTTTCCTTGCTTGTTAACATGATTGTGTTTAAAACATTTATGTTATGATGTTTGCAGAAAGTAGCTGCTTGGAACTGTTTCTGACTCCTGCTCCTGGTTAATCACAGCATAACCACAAGCACAACCAAGACCGTTGTTACAGTTCACTTAAAAGATTTTGGGAAAATTAATTAAATACAATGTTAGTGATTTGTGGCTCCTGAATCTATCATTCTATCAAAATGTTTCATCTTTACATGAATAAATGATACTTTAAAAATATAAATATTTTCCTTCACTTCCACTATTTAAAAGAACTAACATATGATAAAATTGATAGTTTAAACAATCAAACCAAATGTAAATTCATAAAATATTTATTACAACAGATTTTGAACAAACATTAAATCAACACATACATACAACATCAACAAAAAGGGAAAAAAAACAAACATGAGAATGTCTGTTTCCTCTCCTGCAAAAAGTGCAACCTATGTTATTTAAAAAATATCTACTCTGTGGGCTCTGATGGTTCCAGATTAAGTGTGACTGTGCTGCTTTCATACAATAATTTATGAATTTGTAATTTTACAAAGTCCTTTGAATTAGGTGGAACCTTTTTCAGGAGAGGAAGCAGAGGACGCAGAAAATAATCGTCCTCCCAACAGGGGTCAGATGTGGCTTTTGAATTCAGGACCTCCAACATCTCCCCCTCAAGGTCTGTGGGCTCATCATGCTGCCTTTTCCGGACCCTCTTCTTCGATGGACCTTAAAAGCAGACAGTATAATGAGACCAGAATATAGGGTTTTGGTGATCACAAAATAAGGTTTCATTTTATCTGGTGTTTCACTGATTCCATACACACCTGATGATGCAGGAGCAGAGGATGGTCCAGCCAGCTCAGAAGAAGAGGCAGACAGCTCAGCAAGCTGGTTCTGAGACACTGTTGTTGCGGTATCTGTTAATATAT
Source organism: Cyprinodon tularosa (assembly GCF_016077235.1). NCBI lineage: Eukaryota > Metazoa > Chordata > Actinopteri > Cyprinodontiformes > Cyprinodontidae > Cyprinodon > Cyprinodon tularosa. Next base: position 133,149 of record NW_024037835.1, read on the forward strand.
TTATTAAAACAATTTAATATGAACCACTATGAATCAAACTGAGGAAATGAAACCTGGTATTTTTTTAACGGTCTCACTAAACAAACCTCTGGCATCAGGTAGCCCTGAATACTCTTCTGGCTCCTCTGGGTGGCTGTACTCAGCGGCCTGCACCTCCTCGACCCTTCCCTGCATGTTGCTGGTGGTCTCTCGCGGAGTGACGAAGGGTTCAAGAAAGGACAGGACCGCTTGGTATTTCCACCTCTGTGCTGTCCCTGCTGCTGCACCACTTCTCTCTTTTTTTACCTCCCTCACATGTGTCCCTCAAGGTTTTCCACCTCTTCCTGCATACATCCTCTGAATGAACATTTATTGAGCAGCGTGAAATTAGCAATATGTTGAAAGTGTATGTTTACCATTGTAAAAGCCTGGATAACTTACCAGAGATTCCGATTTCCTCGCTAATACTTTTCCATGCAAGGTCCTTTCTGCTCTTGTCTCTGTATTGGTAACTCGAGTGGTCATAAATTACTGGATGAGAGCAAACAGCGATGATTAATTTTTCGTCCATCCTTGTGAATTCCCGGGTTTTCTCCGTCTTTCCCTCCAATCTGAAAACAAAGCTACAGTGGGTACTGGTTGGAAATGGACAGTTTCCTGTATGATTCCTGTGTGATTCCCATGTGAATCACGATGTATTTCCTGAGGCCAGTTTTTTTATTTCAAAAAGAACTGCAATGTACCCGGACAACCACCAGGTGGTGCTTGGGACCTCTGCCGTGCTGAGGGTGACGTTTGTGGGCCTGCAGTCAACTGAAAAGCAGGTTTATTGGGGATCTTGGTGTGATACTGTGCTATTTTATCTTGTTTTTGATTAAAATAAAGTTAATGAATTAATTTAACATAGTGACTGCATAATCTTATTTTATGAAAATGGTTGCGTAGTTATAGATACACCTCCGATCTTATCTGAGATCTGTTTATTTCTATTTATTTGCATCTCTATTTTTTAATGAAAAATAAAATTAATTAAGTTGGAACCAGGGATACGGACTGAGGCGCAACCAGAGAAAGGCGACAGACAGTGCTGCTGCTGGTGATATTGAAATTAAAATCATATCCAAAATTGATTCCTCATTAAGATAAGCCAAAGTTAATCAACAGGGTATGTAAGAAAATATATTTTCTTTAGTTTTGTAAAATATAAGTGCCGTAGCGTCACTGCATTATTTATCAAGTAACTTTCCAGTAGTGACGTTATTTTTTTTATCAAGTAGCAACGTAGCGTCCACAAACACTACAACATCCAGGGCAAAACTAAGTAATGAAACCAGGTTTTCTATTTTTGAAACAACAATTGGAGTTATTCGTTGGACATTCACGCATGAGCCTCCCATGTATAAAAAGAGGAGCTGAGCAGCTCCTTTAGTCAGAGACTTACAGTAGACACCCTGTCTGTAAGAAGGAGCGCTACCGCAGGTCATTCGTTCCTGCTGCCACCAGACTCTATAATAATGCACTATATCAACAATAACTCCTGTAAAAACCACTGTGCAGCTACATTATAGTGTTGTATTTATTGACTGTGAACAATATGCTGTGCAATATGTTGAATGTGCAATATTTCTCCTCCTGTATATAAGCCATCCGGATTGCACATATCTTTATTTCTTTTTTTTTTTTATTTCCTATTTTTGTTTTGTTTTTCATTGTGTGCGATACATGTACACATGCACCTTAATTCTATTTATCTTGATATACTGTATATACCTGGATATACGGTATATATATTGCTTATTCTTAATGCACCTTTTTCCTCCATGTTTGCACCTTCAGTAACTTCTATGCCAATATGTGACGAGTGAATTTCTCCGCTGTGAGATCAATAAAGCTCATCTAATCACATCTAATCCAATCTAAATAAATACATAAATATATACATGTTCAATAAATAAATAAGCATTCAATTAATTACCCCCAATAAATGGTGAAATGATATGTTCTTATAATAAATCATTTATTTAAAAAATGCTGTTATGTTCCTCTTTTGTAAAATTGCTTTTAAAATGCTTAACTATTTTTATTCTTTTATTTTCTTTCAAAGAATCACTAGATTTTAAAAACACTCATAGGTTTTGAAAGGTATTTTATATATATATATATAGCAACTAAAACGCTTTCTGTCATTTTGTGTGCGTGTGAGGCATTTGCAATGTTTTCGTTAAATATTCAAATAAATAAGATGGACTTTAAACTAGCAGACACGTTTGGATTTTTGCCATTTAATTTTTTTATTTAATTTTAAAAACGAAAGAAATGGAAATGGGGTTTTTATGTCATGATCTTGGCGCTGATGGTTTTTTTCCTTTTCTCCTTGGTTCTGCGGTTCTAAGTTGTGTGTTTGCCTCCCATCAGCGGCAGGTTATTTGTGTGTTTTGGTGAGACGTTTCCTAGCTTTCTTTAGTCTGTCTGCTTCCCTGATTATGACCAGTTTTCTGTCCTATGGATCAGCGGCGTCTGCTGCTCGCTCTCTAGAAACTCTGGGTGCGTGGCCGCCGCAACTGCGGTCAAATCTCCCTTCTGGATTCTGCTGAGTTTCTCCGCGAATGAACTGAACTTTGAATCAAGTCAGTGACTTTGCTCCAAGTCGCATTCAGCTCCACATCCAGTCTCTGGCCTGTATTCTCCTATCCATGCAGAGATCAGCCCCGCAGCAGACGAGCAGCCCCGCGCATCTGTTTTGATTAATAAACGCTTTGAACTTTCCCACTGCCTGTCTCGCCTTGAATTCTGGGTCCAATATTCTGAGATCATTACAGAATAACCTGGCAGTGGCGAAATGATGTGGATCAAAGAATCAGGCATGCAGGAGATCCTTGATTATTAATCAGGCTGCTCCAGCTGCCCCGCCCATGACAGCTGCTGCGCCCACGTCTGCTACTGATAGTCCAGCTTCTCTTGAACCCCGTCTGTCCCCTCCTGAAGCGTTTAAAGGGGATCCTGATCAATGCAGAGCCTTCTTGACTCAGTGCGAAATTCATTTTGAATTACAGCCTTCTGCGTTTCCTTCTGATCGAGCCAAGGTGGCCTATGTAATCTCTCTGTTAGCGGGAAAGGCCAAATTATGGGGAGCGTCAGAGTGGTTGAATAATCCTGAACTCTGCAGCTCTTATAATAATTTTTTGCCCAGTATTCTCCTATCCCTGCAGAGATCTGCCCCGCAGCAGACGAGCAGCCCCGCGCACCTGTTGGTGTTTAATAAACGTTTTGAACTTTCCCACTGCCTGTCTCGCCTCGAATTCTGGGTCCAATATTCTGACATCATTACATTTTTACAGGTTTGCTTAAAAAGATTTATATAGTAGCCCATAATATAATAGTGAAACATAAAGTCAGGAAAATGTCTCATAGAAAATGTTTTTTATTTGCATTTCAAATCAATATATTACTGATAGCAAATTACATGTATCTCTTGGCCCTGGGAATATTACATGCCAGTCGCTGCTCCATTCAAGGCTATGACCTCATCGTTGTCTTGGAAAAACCGATGTGTAGACATTTACCCTCTTGTTCTCTGACAATAGAGTTCAAGCACCGCTATAGTAGTAGCGGCATTCCTGCATTAAGTGGTTTGCTTAATGAATTGGTGATGTTTAGAACAGGATGACATACAAAAGAGGAACCCATTATATCCAGATTACGTTCTGGTCATACGTTGATAAAATAGTACATGATTTAAAATAGGAATAAACCGGATTAGCTCACTGACTTGCGCGTTGATCACATAACTATGTTCTTCTCTCCAAAACACGCAGCTGCACCGCAGGCTTTGGAATAAAAATCCAATCCATCACGGCGGGGCGGTGCTGATCCCCGCAATATTAACCCTTTATTTTGTATTGATGATTAAAAGTATTTATAACTACATTATTTTACAGTACAGTACAGTAGTTAACATTTATACCGTACTTTTATTTGTTGAAACAAATGCTTGGGCCTGTATAAAGTTTTTATTCCCAGATTTCAATGTTGTATGGAGTATTTCATCGTATGATAACTCTAAAAAAAAAAAAAAAAAAAGGTTTCTACTTCACGTATTTCACCTATCGCGGGTTCTTTTTGGAACGTAACCTCCGCGATAAACGAGGGTTCACTGTATTTTAAAATGGGAATACTCCGAATTAGCTCACTGACTTTTGGGTGGGTCACAACCATCCCTGACAACAGTTTAGAAACGCCGCTATTCATCGCGGCAGCAAGCAGCATTCTTGCATAATGTGCCCAAAAAGCCTGGGGGGTTGGGCCTTTCATGCTTGTCGTATCAGGCATCATAGCGTCCTTTTCCAGATCAAACTGAAAATTTTACCAGCTAGATGATAATAAAAATAACAAAAATAGTATAACAATACGCCTATTATTATCAGAGTAAGATATTGAGGCTGTAGAATGATAATCCCTATGGTCTAATGTAATTCCTTGGAAAGGTGGAGCGCACATCAGCTGATCTAAATAAAAGAAAGATGCCATAAAGTCAAACAGCATAATAGGCTACTATCCGTAATATATATAAATAAGTTAAAGAAGTTATTGTACAATTTCTGATATCATAGGCCATCAAGTGATTAAAAAAAAAAAGAAAAACATTTAAGGCAACATTAATAACTTGACCACAGCTGGGACAGAACCCTTAGATTATCCCTGAGCGTGGAGCAGCAAAATTTCAATTTTTTCATTTCGTGCAGCAGCACGTTTGCGGCGCATCAGATGCTTAAACTCTCCCAATGCGCTGCGCCTGCTGCTCAAAACACGCCGCGGGACATTTTGCTGCGCCTTGACGCGCGTCAACCATTGACTTTGCATGTAAACTCGCTGCGCCCGGTGTGAAAATATTATAAGGGTGTTTTAGGAAGGCAGTTTCCAATTAAACTGGCCTTTGCCTGCACGGCCCATAAGGTCCAAGGCATGACGATGCCGTCAGCTGTGGTCAGTTTAGAGCGCGTTTTTGAACCGGGCATGGCCTACGTATATCATGCGGAGGAAATCATTGAGAGCTGTTCTACATTCACCGCTACTCCTCCGCACAACTCATTCCATGTAAGTCTTCTTCGTTCTTCACTGTCAGAATACGGAGCCAAGCTATTTTTAGCTCCGCTCCGGTCCGGCCAGGTCAAGATCCGTAACTCCAATCACACCACAGAGGAAAAAGAACGTCGAAAAGATCCGGTTTGTCAAATTAAAACAGACATCCCAAGTCTCCCTGAAGTCTCCTTGATATAAGTAGTTGTTCACGGATGCCTGCGAGTCGGATAAATTATCCTGGATTTTACACTCTGCGAGGTGATGGTTTTTAATGCGAGTGAGAGCAGACAGGCAATAATTCGTGCATCATGTGCGGATAAGAACTACTTCAATTGCGCAGACAGAAGAGAGCGCGGGGTGTGGGGAGGAGGTTACATGTAAAAACTGTGCAGTGTGTCTGTCCAAAAGGTCAAACACTACAGACACCCTATATCTCTCTATATCCATATTTACATCTATCCATACCTATGTATCCATCTCTATATCTATCCATATATATTTACATAACACTTTTTTTCATTGTGTGTGATACATGTACACTTGCACCTTAATTCTTATTCTTATCTTGATATACTATATATACAGTGCTTGCTTGTTTATTCTTAATGCACCTTTTCCTCCTTGTTTGCATCTTCTTTAATTACTATGCCAACATGTGACCAGTGAATTTCTCCGTTGTGAGATCAGTAAAGCTCATCTAATCTAATGACTACTGTTTCTAAATCATATATTTACCACCCAGTTTACATCAGAACAGAAAACACAGCAGGTTAATGAGCTTCGCGCATGTCACTACCTGATCTGTCCCAGAAGCACGATCAGTTCTGCACATCCGCAAATAGATATGCATCTGGGTGTTCATAAATAATGTAATTATGGTACTAAAACTACCCATTTCTATCCTTAACTCACTAAAGAATACTAATGCACATCTGTAAAAAATGTTTTGACTTTGTTTATGCTTCTTACATTTTCTTCCCTGACAGACATGTTCAGAACAGTCCAGCAAAATATGATTTTACAATGTTTGTCTGCATTTTAGTGTTTTCTTTCTTCACCCCGAAATCCCACATACTCCGTCAGCGCTCAACTCCGCTCCGCCCTGCTGCGCTCCAGACTGCCTGCGGAAAGCAAAGCCTACAGCCTCTGCTGTTGCCCCCATCCACTCAGAGTTCCTTGGAGATCGTAGAGGGCATGCGCAAGATGATTAAATTCAAAGCAGAAAAACATGCAGAAATGAACCAGGGTTTCCGCGGATCATTAAAAATAATTACAATTCATTTTTTTTTTTTTTTTATTAAGGCCTTAAGTGGCACTAAAATTAATTAAATATGTTTATCTTGGCATTTATAATTCTTTAATAAAAAATTTTTAGAAAAACAATTTCGTCAGATATATTGCGATTAATTTGCGTGGAACTGATCATAAAGCCGTGTGTTCGGAAAGGAAGCTCGAGGCAGAAAAAAGCTTTTCTTGTAGTCTTTTCGCTTCACTCTGTGTACTCCGACGTCGAGGTGCTAACGTCTCTGTTAAACACTTTAAAAAACTCTGAAAATGGAATACGAAAGGTGGATTCTTGATTCTCGACGTCGGAGTACACAGAGTGAAGCGAAAAGACTACAACTGTGTAAACAGGCCCCATTTCCGTTTCCGGTGGCAGGGGAATATTGACTATTCCAACAGAACTCAATTGGATTTACAAAATGCTAAATAAAACACTACAGGAACGTTTTTTCTTCACAAAACTTTTTTTGGAACGTCATTGAACAGCGCTGACGACCCGGTGAGTAGCATATTTTAAAAAAAGAACGTTTAAGGTTGTTTTAAGGACATTATCGGACATGCTCTATGGAAGCCATTCTGAAGCAGCCAGAGGTGGATTCTAAATGAGCCAAAAAGCAGAGACAGGACCAATTGTCAAAATTTTGGTGTCGATCATTCGATTTCATCCTGGACACTGCAGAAAATGGGCTTAAAGTGTTAAAAACCGAACTTCTCCTTTAATGCAGCTGAAGAAATAACATTAGTCCAGCTGTACTGGGCTGTTAATACTGTAAACATCTTGTTTTAATACTCAATAATGTATAGTTAATTTACAGTACAGTAAAATAAGGTTTAGAGTATAATTCACTTGAAGAACAATGCCGGCGTAATTATACAGAACAGTAATTTTGCCTGTTGACATAACAGAAATATGCTTTACATGTCATTTTGTTCCAGGGAGCAGACAGAGGAGTTGATCAAACTCCGTGGGCAAAATGACTACCTTTTTACCGGCGCCAAAAATACTGCTGCAGTCGGATGGAGGGAAGAGTTGAGGCAGAATTCCATCTACATGTTGCATTTTTATGTAAAAGTCACACAAGTTAAAAGAAGTCCTGTTCAAACACCAACGTACAAATATAATCTTCTGATCACATGATATGATGCCCAGATGCCACTTTTTAACAATCTTATATTTGTGATAGAAGTGATCCTAGTGTGTTTATCTCTTCTCATTTCTCTTGTTTAGAACAATCCTGCAGAAAATGGACCTGGAGGGAAAAGTTGAGCCACAACAGGCCAAAAAAAAGTGGGACAACCTAAATATAGATATACACACATAGATAGATAGATATACACACATAGATAGATGGATAGATAGATGTGTGTGTAAATGTGTAGGGAAATGACATCTTACATACATTATATTCAGGTTCATTTACACTTTGAATTAGCTTGAAAAGAGTAATCTCAAAGTTATTATTCCAAAGTCGTCTCTTTTTCTGTAGAATTTCATTAATCTATCCAAATCATGAAACACTCCTTTTTTCTAGCTTTAAAGAAACACTACAGAAAATTGCAGCTGTTGACAAAAATTGTTTTCCTCTACTATAGGAATGCAAAGATCCAGGGACAGGGCAGGGGGTCAGTGGGAAGCCTACTGCTGCCATCTGGCCCTGGTTTGTCCTCATGGATGAGGTATTAGGACAGAGGCCCTCTGTTGCCCCACCTGTCCTAATTGCCTCCATCCCTGAGGACACACCAGTGCCAGGTGCTGCAGAGGCTGGGCAGCATCAGGGCGATGACGAGGAAGAGAATGAGGATGAGAGGCCAGGAGAGAGGAGGGAAAGGAGGAAGAGAAGAGGGAGTGACGAGTTGCTTGATTTGATCAGGGAGGATATGAGATGGCAGAGGGAGGCGGAGGAGAGAAGAGAAAGAGAGAGCCGGGAAAGGATGGACAGACTGTTTAATTTATTGGAGAGGATGGTGGACAGAAGTTAATTTTTGTTGGTGTGTTCTTTTTTTTTTGGTTGTTGCTGTTTTTACAAGTTCAAGTTATGTGTTGCTGTTTTTTAATTATATTATTAAATCGTTTATCAAAGTTATTGTTGTTGGTGTGTTCTTAAAGTCTTCTAACCTTTTTACATCATCTGTTTCATCACTTCTTGACAATTTAAGTAAACGTGGAACAACTTCTCAGTGACAACATCAATTTATTTTTTGAGATGCAATTATAAACAAACTATTAAAAAAAAATTAAACTATTTACAGTCAATTTTAACTACTATTTACAGAAGATATAAAAGAAAATATATATACAATTTCGACTGAGCAGGAGTCCCTGGTGGTGCTGCTGGACTGGATGGGATGCCACACAGATGACCTTGGGAGTCTTCTGACTGCGAGAGGGACATCATCTGGAGGGTGGGGGGGATGCCTCTCTCCACTGTTCACCACATCGTCCATCAGGGTTTGAAGGGCTGACCCAATCGACGGCTGCCATGTTAGTAAAAATGTTTAAGAAGACGCAGAAAATGACTTTTGTAGTGTTTTCAACCTCGAAGATGTTGGTGACACCGAGTTAAACCGCTAATGAAGACCCAGGTGCGATTCAAGCGTGTTTATTGCCTTCATCGAAATGCGGTGAAAACTGTAATAACAGAAAATAAACTCAATCTCTATACATAGAGTCGTTGCATACAAATTAAAAGTCCATCAAACTGAATAAAGTGACATTTCAGCATAAACAACAACATAATGCAACTTACGGCATTCCTGTCTGATAATTCAGCGTGGATGGCATCAGATTTCACATTTCCATACCGTTTGCAGCACATGGACCTCTCTGTTTGCTAGCGAAACCCGGAACCGGAAGTGCGTCACCGCAAACCGGAAGTAGATTTTACCGATAATATTTTTCTATAAAAACGTAAATAAACTATGAATTATACATCTATTCAACTTCTAATCACTTTTAGCAGCATTAAAACATTTTTTAATATTATTTCTTTAACCCATGAACTTATCTATTTAACAAAATGCCTTAAAGGCAACACACTCCCCGCCTGGCCTCCTGAGGCCACTGTACTAAACAAACATTATACATTCAGTCCTTTGGCATGAGAAGAATAACCTCGGTAACCGGTCGCATAAAAGTCTTTACACAGCCTTGGTCCCATGCCTTCACCTCGATCTTCCTTACTCGATCGTCCTTGCCTGGGAAAGTGGCAGTGACTCTTGCCATGGGCCAGCTGTTCCGTGTGACCTGCTTGTCCTTAAGCAGAACCAGATCACCGACTTGGAGGTTTCTGCGGGATACGGTCCATTTCTGCCTTTGTTGCAGTGTGGGCAAATACTCTTGCCTCCAGCGGGTCCAAAACTGATTTGAAAGAGCTTGGACCTGCCTCCATTGCTTGGTGTAAAGGTCTTTGTCCAGGAAGTCTCCAGGGGGTGGTAAAAGGCAAGATTTCTGTGTAAGGAGTGTTGAGGGAGATAGGATAAAGGGGTTCTCTGGATCAGAGGAAACTTGGAGAAGTGGTCTTGCATTTATGATGGCTGTGATTTCGGCCATGAGTGTGGACAACACTTCGTGAGTCAGTTGCGACTTATTTTGAAGTAGCATGGAGTCCAGGATTCTGCGGGCGACGCCGATCATGCGCTCCCAAGAGCCTCCCATGTGTGAGGCATGTGGCGGATTAAATTCCCAGGTACAACCTTGATCTGATAGATATTGTTGCATTGATTTGTCCATTCCTAGTTCTTTCGAAGCTCCAATGAAATTGGTGCCACGATCGGATAGCAGCTGTATTGCGGGGCCTCTTAGTGCAAAGAAACGACGTAGGGCGTTAATGCAGCTGGATGTGTCTAGAGATTCGATCACCTCTATATGCACAGCTCTCGAACTCATGCAGGTGAACATGATAGCCCAACGCTTGCTTTCGGCATGTCCGCCCCTGGTACGCCTTGTCGTTATAGTCCAAGGCCCAAAAACATCAAGGCCGACGTAGGTGAAAGGAGGACATGTTTTGAGGCGTTCGGGTGGTAGGTCTGCCATGCGTTGTTGTTCCTGTTTTCCGCGCAGCTTGCGGCAGATTATGCATTTGTGGATTACTGAGTTTACTAGTCTTTTGCCGCCAATGAGCCACAAACCTGCAGCCCTGATTGCTCCTTCCGTCAGATGACGGCCTTGGTGTTTCACCAACTCGTGGTGGTGACGAGTGAGCAGAAGGGAGATGTGACTGTCTTTGGGGAGAATTACTGGGCTTTTCTCAAAGTTCTCAATTTCGGAGTGTTTGAGTCTGCCTCCCACGGTAATGAGACCGTTCTGTAAGACTGGGCTGAGCTTTTGTAGGGGGCTCTGTTTTGAGACTGGCTTTCCAGTGTTAAGAGCAGAAAGCTCCTTTTGAAAGTGAGCCTTTTGTGTCTCTTTGAGAATAACGTTCTTTGCTTGAGCTATTTCCTCTGCAGTACGTGGGAGGTGGCATCTGTGCCAGCCTTTGCATACACTGTTTGGGTTAGTCCCATTGAAGGATTTTGCAATGTGGACAAGATTTGCTATTGCTCTGACCAACGACTTGAATGTTGAAAACATCTCGAAGCGTTTACTGCTTAGTACTTGGAGATGAGTGGCGTAAGTTTTGACTTGTGGCCTGATTTCAGAGTCTTTGTCTGGTTCAATCAGCTCAAATGTTTCACTGACATGTGTTGTTTCCACAGAAGAATGGTGTATGAAGGATGGTCCAGTGAACCATGTGGACTTTGTGAGTTGAGCTGCTGGCAAGGACCTTGACGCATGGTCTGCCGGGTTTTCCTCTGTGCGCACATAATACCACTGCTCCGGCTTTGAAGACTGGCGAATGCGCTGTACTCTGTTGTGGACATATGTGTAGAATCTTTTTGACTCGTTACAGATGTAGCCTAGTACTACCTTACTGTCTGAATAAAAGCGCACTGCGTCGAACTGTAGATCTAACTCATCTTGAATGAGATCAGCCATTTCTACTGCCAAGACGGCTGCGCACAGTTCTAGTCTCGGAATAGTAGGTTCTGACAAGGGAGCTAGCTTTGCTTTGCCCATTATGAATCCGACCTCAACTTTGCCATCTGTTTGAACTGCTTTCAAGTAGGCTACGGCTCCTATCGCCTTAGTTGATGCGTCTGAGAATAGGCATAGTTCTTTGTGCGTTGTTTTACTGAGTGAGGTAGAAGTGTAGGTCCTAGGAACATGTAGATCCTTTAGGTCCTGAAGGGAATTTCTCCATGTTTCCCATTTACCTTGTTTGTCCACTGGAAGGGGTGTGTCCCAATCCGAGTTTTCTGAAGTGAGTAGAGCTCTTCCTTGGATTGTGATAGGTGCTAATAGGCCCAGAGGATCAAAGACACTATTAACAGCCGACAGAACGCCACGCCGAGTGAATGGTTTGTTTGTGGTGGCCACTGAGTAAGTGAACGTGTCCGTTGTTATTTCCCAGATGAGGCCAAGGCTTCGCTGAGATTGTGTTTCTTCACCACCTAAATCTAGATCCTTAATGACTGGTGCACAATCTTCAGGGCAAAAGGCCTGCATGACTGCCTGTGAGTTAGACGCAAACTTATGCAGGCGCAGGTTGGATTCTGCGAGTGAGGCTTGTGTTCTTTGCAACAAGTCTATAGCCTCAGCAGGAGAGGGCAAAGAGATCAAGCCATCATCTACATAAAAGTGCCTCTCCACAAAGTTGACTGTGTCAGCACCATATTCCTTTGCACCTGCTTTAATGGCTTTGCGTAGTCCGTAAACGGCAACTGCGGGAGATGGTGAGTTGCCAAATACATGAACTTTCATGCGATAGTCAATAACTTCCTTGTTTACATCATTGTCCTTATGCCACAGAAAACGGAGGAAGTTACGGTGGTCCTCACGCACCATAAAGCAGTGGAACATTTGCTGTATATCCGCCATGACAGCAATGCTCTCTGTCCTGAAGCGGAGAAGGACTCCAATGAGCGTGTTGTTTAGATCGGGACCAGTGAGGAGAACACTGTTGAGTGAGACACCGGTGTACTGGGCACTAGAATCAAAAACAATCCTGATCTGATTTGGCTTTTTTGGGTGGTAAACTCCGAATGTTGGGAGATACCAACACTCCTCTCCCTGTGTTAGTGGAGGAGCCACTTCTGCGTGACCATTGGATAAGATCTTTCCCATAAATGCCAAATATTGTCCCTGCATATCAGGTTTCCTATTTAGGTTGCGTTTTAGGGATGAGAACCTACTGACTGCCTGCTCTCTATTGTTTGGCAATCGCTGGCGCGGTTCTTTGAAGGGAAGCGGGGCGACCCAACTGTTGTCCTCGTCTCTGTACATAGCATTGTCCATTATTTCTAGGAACAGAGTGTCTTGTATTGAGAGAGCTGGTTTATTATCATTTTCTGTCCGACTGAACACTGTTTGTCCCAGAGTTTGTTCGGATGCTTTACCTGGCCTATTTGTGTGTGACATTTCTTTGAGTTGCAGAAGGCTGTCACATGGACCGAAAACTGTAGGACGGCCATTTTCCAGAACGACAGTTTTTAGAGTGCTAACTGTGGGCCTATGAACTTTACCCAGACATACCTCCCCAACTACAACCCACCCTAGATCTAAGCGTTGGGCGAAGGGTGCGTTATAGGGGCCATTGACTCTCTGCCTGACCTTGTGAGCACGTAAAACATCTCGCCCTAGCAGCAGGAGTATTTCAGCATTTGGGTCTAGCTCTGGGATGTACTCGGCTATATGCTGAAGGTGTGGCTGGCATAGCACTGCACTAGGGGTTGGGATTTCACTCCTATTGTTGGGAATGTCCTGACACTCAATAAGCGGAGGTAGAGGGATAACCACTGATCCATCTAGTGACTCAACCTGAAAGCCTTCAGCCATTTTACCCCATGTTTCTGCAATACCAGAGCATGTCCTAAGATGGTAGGAGAAGGGTTCAGTTTTGATGTCAAAAAGTTCAAAGAACTCTGGCCTGGCCAAGGAACGATTACTCTGATCGTCTAATATTACATAAGCTTTCATAGCTCTGTCCTTGTAACCTTTAGGGTACACCCATGTGAGACATATCTTAGAACATGAACGACCCCACTGACCTGGACCACACACGTCTGTGCAGCTTGTTGTGACGTTGACTGTGTCGGGACTGTTTTCTCCCTCCCCGCCATTCTCTTGTGCAGGTGGAGGAGCCTTGTTAGCCTGTGGTGGAGGACCAGGATGCATGACTGTGTCGTGTCTTGTACTATCACATTCAGAGCACTTTACTGTAGCCTTACAGTCCTTAGCAAGATGAGTGTCTGAAGAGCAGCATTTGAAGCATATTCCTTTCTCTTTGAGGAAGGCCTTTCTCTCGTCCAGCAGTTTGTTCCTAAATGTTCTGCATTTTTTGAGCGGATGTGGCTTGTTATGCAGCGGGCAGTTCCTGTTGATGTCCTTGTTGGGGGGTGAAACATCGGTTTTGTGCACAGTTATTGGTCTACTTGTATTAAAGTTCTTTAAGTAAGGTTTTTCTGTTTTATAATGTGTTTGGCTGTTTTGTTGGTTGAAACTAGGATCGTTGCGTTTCTTTGCCTCTTTGCTTATGAATTTACAGAAATAGTCAAAAGGTGGGAAACAGCCATTATTTTCCTCCTTGTACTGAGAGCCGTGTGACATCCACTTCTCCTGAAGTCCGAATGGAAGTTTGTCTACGACTGGTCCAATTCCGCGAGAAGTGTCCAGATACAGTAGGCCAGGGAGATATCCGTCTTCCTTGGCACCTTGAATCTCTTGCAAGAGATCCCCTAGCTCACGGAGTTTGACATGATCTTTGACTGTAATTTTGGGAAAACTGTCCAATCGCTGGAAAAGTGACTTTTCGATTATTTCGGGTGCTGCATAACATTCGTTTAGTCTCTCCCATGCTTTGCTCAAGGCTAATGTGGGGTTGTTGACGTATACTGAGCGTATGCGTTTTACCTGGTCACTTGACTCCTTTCCCAACCATTTTGTCATGAGATCCAGCTCTTGAATGGGACTGATTTGAACCTCAGCTGTGGCACTAGTAAATGAAGAGCACCATGCTCTGAAATTCTCTGGCCTATCGTCAAATTGGTAAAGGCCTGAAGTGATGAGATCTCGGCGTGCCATATACTGGGCAAATGGCTCAGCTGGATGTGAGATACTGGCCGGTGCGTTATAGTGAGGCGTGAATGGGGAGCTGAATGGGTTGAGAGAGGTATTTGGTTTCTCTAATTTGAATTTGGTTTCACTTCTAAACTGGCTGGGCATGCTGTGATTAGTCAAGGCAGCAACATTGTCCTTAGTAAGCTTGGGTTCAGAACTAATGGGTGGCGGCTCTAAATTGCCTTCTTCTGGGGGATGCCATGTTACAAAGGTGTTGGGTGAGCTTACTTGTGGGCGCGAGGTGGTCGGTATTTCTGGAGCAGACTGTGATTGTTCAATGTCCCTTTGAGATCGCACATATTCGCTTGTACGTTCTAATTTGACTTTTCCAGATGATTTCCTGCTCTCTGGCTCCTCTTGTATTGCCTCAGCTTCTTCTAGCACTTGTGCCTCAGCTACTGCAGCATCGGCTTCTCTTTGCAACGTTAACATTTCCAATTCTGCATCTATTTTAGCCTTTTCCAGATCACTTCGTGCTTTTTCCACTTTCAATTGTGCTTCTTTACTTGCATAGAGAGCTCTAACCTGTTAGGGTTTATTATTTAGACATCATGTGCACTGTTAATTTGTTTGTCAGATTAGACAGAGCAGAAGGCCTTCCTTCACATTGTGGATATCACGGTGTGTACGGAGGTCATCTAATCAAGACAGCCTTTGTGTCTCTAAGAGTACAAAGGATATGGGCACATCTTGGAGCCGGTCTGATAGGAGAGCTGCTGTATCTGTAACCCTGAGACAGAGAGGCAACCTGCATGGAGTTCAAGACATGGATGGCGTGTCAGTTTCTGATACGGACAGCTAAGCATCCACATGATGCGACACAGACTCAGAAGGTATAAGAAGCAGGTGATGACGTTGTTCGGGGCTCAAACTTTGCCGGACGCTTGCGGACGTGATTTTTGAGACCACAGCTGTGCATAGCTCTAAGTATTTTTCTCTGTCCTGTAACGACCTGATCTAGAATAAACTCTGTTACTTTTTTACTCCTGTTTTTATAGTCCTTTTTTATATGGTTTTAACGAGTTTGAGTTAAGAGTAGTAAATAACTTGCTCCCAGGAAAAGAACCGTGTGAGGAGGCCCCGGGGCATTACAGCCTTTACTTTGAAGGGGACAAATCCTTCTCACTTTAACAAATTGGTGTTTCCGCCCGTGACCTGGAAGCAGGACAACAGAGCCACCGACGGAAAAAGCTCCACAGCCTGCGGCCGAAACAACTGATAAGGTGAGGAGATTCCTTATTACAAAATATCTCCAGTGTTTTACTGTTAAAACACTTTGGCTGTGTTGTGATTTTCTGAAGTGAGCTGAAGCTTTTTATGCAAAAGAGGACAGAGAAATTGCTCAGAGTGATTTTAGTTTTTGTTTTTGCGGTTTTTGTTTTGTTGTATTTGTTGGTTTTTAATTTTTTTTTACATTGCGAACGTGTACACATAAAAAAAAAAAAAAAGAAAAAAAAGAAAAAAAAAGGAGAGAGAGAGAGAAAGAAAGTCGTGCGTTCTGCTGTGGGTAGCGGTTGAAAGTCCGACTGAAGGCGACTGCGCAAACGTCTTCAAGAACTATACTATTCACTAGGATAAGTTGGTTGGAGAGCCCAACGGTTTCTGCATGCAGAAAGGGACGGTGATTTTATTCCCGGTCTGCCTGCAGACACGAAAGATGCACTTCTGAAAACAGACGCACAGACAGAAACCAGTCACATAGCCGGCTAGAGTTTGCCAGTATACCTCCCATAAGGACATTTACGAAAAACCGAGACTGGAAATAAGCGAGCGGATCAGGTTGAAACGGACCTTTGAGGTATTTTTCTCTTTTCCTTCTCTTCTCTTATAAAAGGAAAAGAGAGAGATGATAAAATGCTATTCCTCATAAAACTAGAAGAGACTGATGCCCGGATTAGGTAACTTGTTTGTCTAATCCTCAAAGTTGGTGGAGTGAACTAGGCGGAACTATATCTAAATCTTTTCTTTTTCTCTAAATTTCCTTTCTTTTTTCCTTTTCACTGACGGACGCATTTTTTGACGGACACACTTCCTTGACGGACACAGTTGTTGACGGACGCGCTTCCTTAGCAGAAGAGCGGCTCACTGAAGGTTGTAGGGAAAAGGTTTAAAGCCCAGAGGGATCTCACGTAAGACGTCGAAGTCTGATCTTATACACTGTGTGAACGGAAGGTGTTGAAGATGGATGCATGTGGACTAGAAATTGAATCCAGAAACACCTCGTTAAAAGCGAGTCTGGATAAAGGGAGAAGTATGATCATGGCGAGTTATCCATTGAAGGATGCAGAACACCACATTAGAAAATTTGATGAATGGGTTGAAAAAATGAGAGAAGATGGAGTGTTTGGGGAATTAGAGGGGCCCCCTCCAAACACTTCACAACGTGGTTTTTATTTGGATACACTAAAAAATAGATTGTCACAAGCTCGTGAAAAAATGGCTGGTGCTGGTGTGTTCGGACGAGACAAACACCAGAAGGAAGAAACAAAACTTTTGGATTTGATTAGACAAACCAAGTTCAATTTTAGTAACTATTTTTCTGACAAGGACCCTGAACAGGAACAGGTGGAGCAAAACGGGGCTCAGGGAGGTGAGCAGGCACTCGACACTTCAGAGGGTAAGAAAAACCTTTCATGAGTACATCTAATATTGCAGAAACAGAGCCTATTATGGACCCCAGTCCACACCAAGGTGTCAGAGAAATGTTTCGTAAGGCTGGTGATGCAATGATTCCATCAAACCCATGTGTGCAGATGCCTGTTATGGAGTTGCGTGAAGGTCAGATAAATTGTGAAGTAAGGCCTACAGAGGAAGAATTGGGACAAGAGGTACGAAAGGAGTTTCAGATGCAAGATTTAATAGAGGAGGCGGTAAATAAAGCATTTCAGCATTTCAGTTCGCTATTGTTATGAAAATGTCGATGTTTCTGTGATTTTTTGGAGGTGAACCTTGGAAAGGAAAGCTTAAAATATAAGAGGTTGATATATTTACAATTTACGATGTCTTGAAATTAACATTTTAAAGGTAAGAAGATCAATTAGTACATTTTCAGTGCTGTAAACCCCAACCCCGGCCCAACATTGAGCTCCAGAAGGTGGATCACACAGAGCAGCCGTTCACTTAGAGGCAGGAGAGAAAAGAAAAAGAAGACACAGAGAGACTGAGTGCACACAGGGCCGATCACAGCAGAAGCAGGGCCCAGGAGTCTAGAAGCAGTTTTTACCTTAAAGACATCTACCAATTACTACACTAGAATGGTATTGTAATCTGCATTTAGAGTGACTGATTCAGGAGCTTATATTTGAAAATGTTAGACCACACAAGCTAAGTTTGTCAAACTGTAGCAAAGTGAATATAAATTAAACACTGATCACTGAGGATACTCTAAGGTGGATTAAATGGATCTTTACTCAGTCAACTGTTCAGAATAGAGTGGGTTACATCAAATAGATAAATTAGGAAGGGTGAGTTCAGTGGATAAAAGAGAGGCAGACAGCAGTAGATGAAATGGAGGGTGAGTTGGATAGAGAAGGGGAGAAATGGGCAAAGAAGATCGAAGTGCGGGTTCAGTAAGAATTAAAGAAAGGAAGTCAATGCAACAACACTAGGGAGGCCGGGATCCCACTATTTGTTTAGTTATGGAGGTAGTTTTTGAGAAATTTCCAGCAGCAGTGATAGATATTTTGATTGAGGGCAGCAACTGTCCTTTTATGGTTAATACGGGGGCCAGATACAGCCCCATGAATCTTTATGTGCCCACCTGGCAAAAAAAAAAACTACACGGGTAATGGGATTTTCAGGAGAAAAACAAAACATACCACTTTTTCAGAACCCCTTAGAGGTGTTCTCATATTTGAAAATTCAAACATGTCATTTTTGGGGGACGTTTAGAATTAAAAATCATTGGGTGTGAAAAGTTATTTTGGTGTCTAATGTGAGCAAATAAATCTTAGGTTTCCATAAATGTGCACATATAGTTTAACAAGGATCCTAAAATGAGGCTGAAAAGCACCGGTGCAGAGGTCTTAAGACTGGACTGGTGAAAAGATTATGACTTTTTGTTTAAATTGGGAAAAACAATCCTCTAAGAAGATAAATCTACATTGATACTGATGGATTAAACAAACTTTATGTGGCCAATGTCTGTCTGTCTGTCCTAAATGTGGAATGCATGTGAGGTAGAATGTGTGTGGTGAAGTTGGGAATGATTAAGAATATTTTTTGATGTGACATTAACATGATTTGCATTTTTACAGGATTGAGAAGGAGCTCTGGGGGCATAACAGAAGGGTAATCGTATCAAACATGTTGCTCAGGGGCCCCACCTATGAGAGGCCCTGACAAGACCAGAGCAGGTTGCTGTTGTAAGGTGTGAGGTAATTTTTGGGTGTGGAGTGCAGCTGAGATACTGTAGATTAATAGATTATAGATTAGAAAAATAATTAAATATTTAAGTAATTATCAAGAAAGAAGCAGAATGGGTGTTTTTTACTTTTTGGGAAACTAAAATCTCAGACGAGGGCATTACATGATTTAATTTAAAGGTAGTTTCATTTTCAATCATTAGAATTGCATTAGAGATTGATTAGTTTCATTTTTCTCTCATTAGGATTTCATTAGAGATTGATTAGGGACAGGATAAATCACTCTTCGAGCTGGAACTGGACACAGCATATGGCCAAGATACCCGCAGGAGCTCAGCAGATTAGCGGGGTCAACTTTTATAAACAAGGCTGGAGAGTTAAGAACAATTTCAGTGTGACCTGACCCTGGGTTTTTTCGGCCTTCAGTTTTATCCATTATTATTTTTATCTGTGTATAATGCCGTTTGGAAACTGCCTAGGCACGGACTGATTAATTTGCATCTCTAATCATTACTAACACTAACACTTTTCACTGTTCATCTGGGCCTTACCTTCTTTGCATGACTTGTTAAATTCTACTAACTTTACAAATTTCTGTGAATGAAGTGATTAACTATTGACTAATTGATGTACTTTTTGATTGCTTTTTCCTGGTAACAAACCAGAGGGGTCATTTACTTTTTCCCAGCTTGTAGAGAGTGACAGTGCGGCTGTCAGGGAGCAGGCAGGATTATTCAGAGGCCCATTTAAGGAGGATCAGGAGATCATTTTGCTTAAACATGTTCTTTTTTCTTTTTCAGGCTGTGTTTGTAACAATCCTTAAATGTTAACATTTTTTCTTCCAGGACAGGCTGACAAAAGTCTCATCCTTCATTGTGTTTTGTTTAAGATGTGCATTAACCCTTATTTTCCCAACAGCTGCAGAAGTTCTGGCATGTGAAATGGACAACTTGGCTGAGAGTGACTAGAGCAAGAGAGAGAGGGGGGTTCAGATAGTTGAAAACTTTTTGATAGGAGGATTTGAATAGGTTCGAACTGACTGGACTGACTTGGTTAGTAACTGGACTGGATCGGAACCATGGATCAGGACATGAGAGAGATGGTGTGAGAATGCAGCATGCCAGAGACAGGGTGTAGAGATTGTGGCTGCATGTTTTGTTCCTGGCTGAAGGCCATTCTGGTGAGCTCTGAGTTTGTTTTAATTCCTCTCTGGTTCTGATATGACCTATGAGGTACAGATTGATGTGGTGGTTTGAAGCTCACAGACTTTTGTTGGGGTGGAACATTAAGAGCAGTCATGCTGACAGAGGCATTTAACGACTGACAAGATGAACCAACAACTATTTGGAGAAGTCGGAGGCACCACTGGGGTTTTTTGTTGTCTTACATGTTTGTCGTTGTTTGTGTCTGTATGATTGTTTGTTTGTTTTTTCTGTTCGTTTACTAACATCTTAGCCTTTATGAGAAAAAAAAAAAAAGACGTGGCACGCATGTTAAATTTTTTTTTGAATAGTTTTGACTACACTACGGATGGGAATGTTTCAAAATGAACAATGGATCTTTGTTTGGAGAGACATTGGACACTTTCTTTCTTGAGTCGCAGGATGGATTAACCTACAAGGGGCACAGAGACAAACTTGCTCCTAAACTACAGAAGGAGGGATGGTTTGCAGCTGCTGAGATGGGAACATTAAGGAAATGACTGGATGCCCACTGCTTTGGACGAGAAAAGAACACTGGCAGTGATGGGTTGATGGAGGTCATGGGATCATCAGACAAGACGGATGAAAAAAAAAAGTTAAGTGAACTGACACACCAGATTTCTTATTCACAATGAAAAACTATGCTAAATTTTCTTTATATCATCAGGGGGTGGGGTATTCTTAAATAGAGGAATAAAAAAGAGGATTTCGAGATGTTTTACTATGTGATAAATTAGACTGGGTTTTTTGATAAATGGTTTGGTCAGTTGTTAATTAGCATAATATTATTAAAGGGACAACAAGTTGAAACTTTAACTTTTGGGAATGGTAAAGTTGCATCAACAGAATGCAATTTAGGGGAAATTATAACATTTTAGGAGCAAATGTTTAAAGCAAATGATGGTTTCTTTTCAAAATAAGCAATAACGATGAAGACTTAATGAGTTAATGAGCTTATGGGGATTCAATATCAGGCCCAGGGACTAAAACTTCACCATTTATTTTATCTTTTTATTTTATTTTTATTTGTTTTGATAAATTTTAATTGTTTTTTGCTTGTTTTGTTTTTTTTACTGCGGGCAGAGTTATAAATAGCATTTGAGGGGCTATATACAATTTGGGGGATGGTTAACCATACTTTTTATGCATGAAGCAATAAGAACACCTGACTTTACTTCACTAGAGCTGCAATTAATACTTTAGAGGAGATGCACACTTTAGTGTTTAGTTTATTTGAGATAACACATATGAGAAGAGATTATGTTTCCTGCACATTTTTGGATCTGGTCAGGGGTCCAGATATGACAACTATTGACTGGTTCTGGGGATGTTGGAACAGATTTTCTTTTTTCTTGTTTTTATTTTGTTCTTTGTTCTTTGTTTTTGTTTTGTTTGTTTTTTCTCATCGGAGCACTGCTTTTTGGAGAATATTTTAAATGGACTATAGCTGGACACTTTGCATAGAGGGGGTGCAGTCGAATTCAACACCTTCAGGAACTGTGTACTGCTGAGTTTTGGGAATGCAGCAGCAAGTCAGAGTACAATCCTGTGCTCTGAGCAGATGAACAATTTAATATGACATTTCCTCTTGAAGGGAGGAACATCTTTGACGCATTGTTTCCTTCTACCTCTATGTGATACTGCTGATGACACAGGTAAAGACTTATCCTTCAGGGGGTGTGGGGACACATGGCCCCAAGACTCTTATGGTTCAAAGCTGCTGTGGTAACAGAGGGAAACCTGATGGACTTGTCCAAACATCAAACTTTTTTGCATGTTGGAGAGGATCACTGCTCCAAGAAACACCTTTTCTTCCAAACCAGTAGCGGGATGGCTCCTGACCAGTTTCCCATGTATAGATCCACTCACATAGACACACACACATACTGTCACGTAACAACACGCCCACACACGGTTAACGACTGGAAGAACACACAAGGGTCCACATGGGAATGAGGTTTTCTTTCATGCACTAACATTCACGGATACAAGGTCTGGTGGGGGAGTTTTTTAATAGGGGGAATCTGCGCCAAGCTGGGTTTTTTCCTTAGAGATTAAAGAACTTCTAATAATTTTCTGGGGAGGGTGTAGCAGTAAACTAAAATGCAGTTACAAGTTTAGACGAGACTAAAACTTAATATGCTATGATGTAGAAATGGTTTTAAAATTCATTTATTTAATCCATGAATTGAGTGTTACAATGTGTAAAAAAGGGTTAAATGTTTTCTAAATATTTACAGGTTCCTTGAATTAGATTATATTAGTTGCAGTGATTTTGGGCTTATATGATGTTTTTGGGGATTTCTTTTTATTCATTTTTATTTTTTGTTTTTTGAATAGACACTGAAATAATCTGCTGAAAAAACACAGAGTCCATGGAAAATTAATTTAAATGTAGGTTAATGGTGATTTAAGGGATAAGGGAAAGTAATTGTGGATAAGAATATCTGGTTGTGACTGCACTTAGATTTTGAGTGAATAAAGAATTGCTCATTGAAGACATTGTTTATTGTGATAAGAACACTGACTGCACTCTCTGTGTGTCGAAGGATCCAGGAGGAAAGGATTGATGAACTGTGATGAGAACATTCCAGGAGAACCACCACATGGATTCAGCATCTATCGGCCGCTGGACTGCATGGAGACCAAAGTGGCCGTGGAGGAGGCCATACGAGACTCTGATTGATTAATTTGATTGATGAGTGATAGAGACACTGAAAGAATTCATCATCATCAGTGATATTTATCATTTGTTTTTAACTCGGACCAGGATAATTCTTGATTTAACCTAATTGTGATGTATATGTTTTGATTTATTTTGATTTTGTTTTGATGAAGATCATGGAAACATTTTGCTCCAGACCCACCAAGATCACGTTTTATGCCACTTTTTCTTTGATGTAGGAAGACTCTGAACCTTACAGGTTCTTTAAGTAGTTGGTAAGGATAATTATCAGATTCAAAACGGGGTTTTCTTGCTCAGATTGGCCGAGAGTGGGATTTCCCCGGGGTCACCCCGGTTTTTACTACCTTTTAGAGAGGGTAGCGTTTTCCGGTGGAGAACGGCCCAACCTGTCCTGCGACGTCCCCTACTGTGACTGACTGGTTGGTAAAGTTGAATAGATGGTTTATCCATGAGGAGCGGTCACATTTAGGAGGCCTCCAGGTGGGGGTGAGAGTAGATGAATTTGGCCTTATTAGATTTATAGGCTTAGGTTATCTAGTCTAAGATAACTTAAAATAATGTGCGCATAGGAAACTAAAACAGCTTTCCTTTAATTAGATGACACCCAAATTGTAGTTAAATGCTGAAACTGTGGTATTGAGTGAGAACATTTGGTCTGTGAAGCTTTGATTGTGATTACTTTTGATTCCTAATTAATGATACTTGACTAATTATAGATGCTCTCTGGGTCACCCGGTCCTTCGAAGATGTGCCGCTTCCTGTGTTTTTTAAGTTACCTGTAAAAACGGTAACTTATCAGGGGGAGTTGTTAGGGTTTATTATTTTGTGCACTGTTAATTTGTTTGTCAGATTAGACAGAGCAGAAGGCCTTCCTTCACATTGTGGATATCACGGTGTGTACGGAGGTCATCTAATCAAGACAGCCTTTGTGTCTTTAAGAATACTCAGGATATGGGCACATCTTGGAGCCGGTCTGATAGGAGAGCGGCTGTATCTGTAACCCTGAGACAGAGAGGCAACCTGCATGGAGTTCAAGACATGGATGGCGTGTCAGTTTCTGATACGGACAGCTAAGCATCCACATGATGTGACACAGACTCAGAAGGTATAAGAAGCAGGTGATGACGTTGTTCGGGGCTCAAACTTTGCCGGACGCTTGCGGACGTGATTTTTGAGACCACAGCTGTGCATAGCTCTAAGCATTTTTCTCTGTCCTGTAACGACCTGATCTAGAATAAACTCTGTTACTTTTTTACTCCTGTTTTTATAGTCCTTTTTTATATGGTTTTAACGAGTTTGAGTTAAGAGTAGTAGATAACTTGCTCCCAGGAAAAGAACCGTGTGAGGAGGCCCCGGGGCGTTACAGCCTTTACTTTGAAGGGGACAAATCCTTCTCACTTTAACAAACCTTAGCAGCTTCTGCTTTAGCTCGAGCGTGGGCAGCGCTTGCTGCTGATCCAGACGAGTGGCCGGTCCTGAAGCTGCGTGCAGACTTGTTGCTGGTAGCCATTTTGACCACGATGAATAATCGAATGGTGCCTTTTCACTGTAGTGTTTTCAACCTCGAAGATGTTGGTGACACCGAGTTAAACCGCTAATGAAGACCCAGGTGCGATTCAAGCGTGTTTATTGCCTTCATCGAAATGCGGTGAAAACTGTAATAACAGAAAATAAACTCAATCTCTATACATAGAGTCGTTGCATACAAATTAAAAGTCCATCAAACTGAATAAAGTGACATTTCAGCATAAACAACAACATAATGCAACTTACGGCATTCCTGTCTGATAATTCAGCGTGGATGGCATCAGATTTCACATTTCCATACCGTTTGCAGCACATGGACCTCTCTGTTTGCTAGCGAAACCCGGAACCGGAAGTGCGTCACCGCAAACCGGAAGTAGATTTTACCGATAATATTTTTCTATAAAAACGTAAATAAACTATGAATTATACATCTATTCAACTTCTAATCACTTTTAGCAGCATTAAAACATTTTTTAATATTATTTCTTTAACCCATGAACTTATCTATTTAACAAAATGCCTTAAAGGCAACACAACTTTACTACAACTGTTTTAATAACCCTGAAATGAGAACAGCTAAAATGTGATTCTACTTGCCATCTAAATGTAATCGTGGTCGGGTAGACCCTCCCCCAGGGCAGACACCTCGGCAGACAGCTGGTCCCTACATGGAGCACCACTGACTGCCTCCAACACGTTCTCCCCCTCCTCATCCTCTGGCATGTCGTCCTGCTCTTCATCCTCTGGGGCCATGATGTCACCAGCTCCCAGGCAGATGTTGTGCAGGACAGCACATGCCGTTATGACCTGTAGAAAAAAAAAGACAAAAAACATTTTATAGTATATTTGAAGAAATTAATTTAAAGCTTTTTATCATTTATCTATAAGCAATAATTATCTTATTTAGTAACATACCTGAGGCACAAAGGTGTGGTGCACCTCCAGCGCTTGGAGGAAGATGGCCCTGAACCTCGTCTTCATCATCCCAAAGGCACGCTCTATGATGGAGCGTGCCCTGGAATGATGGCTGTTAAAGCGCTGGGCTCCCACACCTTGTACCGGCCGCTTGAAAGGAGTGATGAGGGGGAGTGGGTGTTGGAGACAAGGGTACCCACCATCTGCCAAGATTAAGTGGCCCGGAGGAGGGTAGATGGCCCGCCTGTACAGTGGGCTGTTCCGGAGCACTCTGGAGTCATGCACCGACCCCGGCCAGCCCACGTACGTGTCGATGAAGCGGCCCTGATGGTCACAAACTGCCTGTAAAATGATTGAGGAGAACAGTTTCTCTGTGTCCTGCCAGCCCTTCAAACCCCTGGGTTACTGCTGCCAGGTCTTCTGCAGTTTTCGGGAGGCAGATGACTTGGTGGCGGATGGCCACCACCTCCTCAGTAACCCTGTGGACGATGCGGTGAACTGTGGAGCGAGGCATCCCGAACACCCTAGCCACCACTCTGTAGGATGCCCCACTCGCTAGCCAGAAGAGGAAGACCAAGGTCTCTATTGTGGCCCCCCATCCATGTTTTCTCTCCTGGCAGAGAAGGTCCAGCAGCACCGCCAGAGACTCTCTGCTCAGCCGAAAGTCTGGTCTGGTGTCTTCATTATTAAAAAATATCTGGAGAACGGGAACATTTAGGTTCATCCGGCAGTACATCGGCCTGGTCTGGATAGAGAGATGAAGGTTGAGAACAGGATTAGATGACAGCAATTTCATTTTAGCTGATACAATTCTAGTGAATGTTAACCCCTTAACGCCTGGTGTTGCCAATTTGGGACCAAACAATTCTGGCCTTTACTTATTTTACTTCATCTAGATCCACTATTTAACCTATTTTTTCGTTTTTATATTCATTTTACCTGTATTATTTTTCTGTTATATAATTGCAAATAAAATCAGGCAGTAAGTGGATAACAATTTAGACAAATAAGGATTTATTTCTCAATAATACAGTTTGCCTTCTCCACACAACATTAGTGATAGTGAAAGTGGTGATTTAAGTCAGTTATTTACAAGGATTGTAAACATTTAACTATTCAATTCAAATTACTAAAGTTACAAACAAGCTTATACCAAGTCTTATAAATATATATTTAAAATTTGATATTAAATGATATTCGTCAATCTGCTGACAAGTGTTTGATAAATAACTGGTATATTCTGATCGTTAGCAGACCCTAGTGGGGGAAAATATTAAAGGTAAATGTTACCTCTCCACTGCGCTCTGCCAGCCTCAAATATATTTGTCGCTGGTTTTGCTGCCGCCGAATCCGACTCTCCTCCTCCATCATCAGGTAAATAATATAAAATAAAGTAAAAATTGCAGTTTCCATTTCGCTAGATCAATCAATCGTCTGATTAATGGCGCGGTTTTTCCCGGGCTTTGTGTAGACGTGATGACGTCGTGACGTAACCAGGAAGTGCTCCAAAGGCTAGACCGTCCCATTTACCAACGGCTGAGGATCCTCCGGAGCAGCCTACCGAGGCTGGGTCCTCCGTAGGCTAGGTAGGCTGCGTCCTCGGAAGTACGCAGTCTGCGAATTGAGACGCAGCTATTAACTCCGCGTCCGATGAATCTTCGCCAGTTGTCCCAGCCGTGGCTCTGGCATTTGATCGACACGAGAGTACTGCTCCAGATCAGTCACTCTAGACGCCAGCATTTTGATTTTGACATCTTTTTCTGCATTTTGAATGCGCTCTCTGCTCATCTGTACATTCACACCTCTCAGCGGCCATTTTGCATTACGTCTGCCAACTCGTCACTCCTTCTTCTCTTCCTCATTCTCTTCCTCATCTTCACCCTGATGCTGCTCAGCCTCTGCAGCACCTGGTGTGTCATCAGGGATGGAGGCAATTAGGACAGGTGGGGCAATAGAGGGCCCTGTCCTAATACCTCATCCATGAGGACAAACCATGGCCAGGTGTCAGCAGTAGGCTTCCCACTGCCCTGTCTGTTTTTTTGGCCTGTTGTGGCTCAACTTTTCCCTCAGGGCCCATTTTCTGCACAGATTGATCTACACAAGAGAAATGAGAAGAGATAAACACACTATGATTACTACTATCACAAATATAACATTTACAAAAAGTGTCATCTGGTCATCATTAAATGTAATCAAAAGATTATATTTGTACGTTGGTGTTTTAACAGGTCTTTTAACTTGTGTGACTTTTACATACAAATGCAACAAGTATATGGAATTATGCCTCAACTCTTCCCTCCATTCGACTGTGGCAGTATTTTTCGACTTGGTAAAGAGGTGGTAATTTTGCCCACAGAGTTTTATCAACTCCTCTGTTTCCTCCCTGCTCCCTGGAACAAAATGCTTGAGGTAAATAGAAGGCAATGCAAAGCTGTTTTTAGAGTGCTGAGTTCCGAAGAGCTTAAAAATCTATCCTTTATATTTTTTTCATATGTTCACAACAAAAGCCTAAAGATTTGTGTGTTTAGTTTAAAAGACAGGTACTCCTACAGCAGCATATGCAACACTTATGTTTCAAGAAACTGTATCTTTGACGAACTGAGTGGTAGTCCAAGCAGGAAGAGGAAGTTCTGAGCTGCATTTGACCTAAGTTGAAATGTCAGACCCTAGTCAGTCAGTGTTAGCATCAGTCATGAAGGTCCCAGCTATCTGCATCCTAATGTGTGAGTACAGATGTAGCAGTTTTCCTTTTCTTTTGCTGTACTTCTCCTTTTTTACTTTGAATGTTCAGCTTTTTTGTATCTCGCTGCAGTGATGAATATTTTTGCCTTACTGTCGACCCAACCTGCTCAGAGTTACTCTGTTAAGAAATCTGGTGAGTTGGAAACTGCTTTGTTTAAATTTGTTTTGCTAACATTGTTACAATGTTTTCAAGAATTAGTAATAATTATTTAAAATTAGTTAAAAAAATCTTGCAGAAATATTTTTTACAAACAATATAGGGTAACCAAAATTGCCCTAATAAAGAAAAAGTTTGCACATTTTTTTTAATTAAGATTATATAATCGTTTTTATCAGATATTTTTTATCATTACAGCTTTTCCCATTATCTATCCAGACAGACTTCAGTTCTTTGAGCACGAGTCTGTTCGTCTAAATTGTGGCAGAGACAAAGGAATGGATGTATGGAGAGTGATGAGAAAACCCAACAAAATTAGTCCAGAAAATGTTTCTGATGTCTGCCCAGCTCCAACCTGCACTATTGATTTTACCTTTGAAAGGCATAGTGGAGAATACTGGTGTGAAAATCATGAAGGAGTAAGAAGCCGTTCTCTCAACATTACTGTAACAGGTTTGAGTATATCAAATTATTTCAGTGTGTTTTTAAAATTTCTAAAGAATACTGCTTTAGATTTTTTCACAATGTACACACTATTGCAAAATGTTAGCCTGATAAACCAGACAAAATGTGAGATTAAACATTTAATTTAGTCTGGTCCAGATAAATGAGACATCAGAAGATTGTTGATGAGAACATCCCGTTGTTTTTCAAATTATGTCTCTGCCTATTGGCCAACGCTCTGACCAATGAGCGCAACTGACTGTGACGTAGGAAGCGTGAGAGGAAGCTGGTGGGGGAGTATGAACAAACAGCATGTTGGTTAAATAGCGAATATGTCCTTAAAAAATGAATGAGCGTAGAGTAGAGCCCTGCACTCCCGCAGGAGTCCCGCGGGACTCACAAGACCCAATGCAAAGCAGTGCGGCGCGGGAGTGGTGATAAGCGGAAGTCCCACGAACTAAAAACGTGTCTTAAATTGTAGAATAAAATGTAAAATGAAATCATAAATTATTAGCAGCTCATGCCACCTAATGGGCGTCATGCACTATGCAGTGAAGAACCGGCCAGTAATTTGTTCAGCTAAGCACAGCGTGTTTAAGTCCTCAAACTAATTACATGAATTGCCTTGAGCAGCAGGCGAACGTCGGAATCATATGGTAATTGCGGCCGGGAGCGGGACAAACTATTACAGATGCGGGTGGGAGCGGGACTGAAAATCATAATTCTTTGCGGGAGCGGGACTGAACGCTGCGGGAGAGGGCGGGCGCAGGACGGAACAATCTGTCCCGCGCAGGGCTCTAGCGTAGAGCCTCTTCCTGCTCACATTTCAACGAAAACCCGAAGTCTAATCCTCCCAAAACTGATTCCAAAGCTGAGTCAAACAAGAACTGTTAAATAGTTGTTGACATCTTCCATGTTGTGCTTCTTCCAGCGTCGCGCAGATTTGTCGTCACGCCCTCGAACCCTGCCCGCTTTGCACCCGAAAATTCAAAGCACATCTCTGCGTTGTGATAGGCCTGTTAATTCTAGGGCCTGGGGTATTGATCAAGGCTAGACCACTCGCAGGCAAAAATATTTTGGTAACTGGTGGGTGGGGCTAGTTTACTAGGCTAAAAAATGCCAATATTTGAAATACAAAATTTGAAACATAAATCACATTTGAGCATGTCACTTTAATCTGACCTAACACATGTAAAGTGAGAAAAGAAATGAAAAAATAGGAAGTGGTTAAAATTCATAAATTTTGAATGGCTGCTACTGTATGGGTTCAATACTTTTACCTTGATCTAATTGTATTTGCATCATATATATCTGGCACTTAACAGAGGTGTGTCAAGCCTTTTATATCTATTTAAAATAAGCATGTCAGCAATGGTATAACACTTTTCAAATGTCTCCCCCGCCTTCCCACAGATGGTCCAGTGATCCTAAATTTTTCTGCTCAACCAGTGAAGGAAGGATCTGATGTGATTCTTCACTGCATCATTAAGAACACAGAGAGGGCACATATTAGTGATTTTTATAAAAATGACATATACCTTGGAACCTACTTTGAACCTTATATGACCCTCTCAAATGTTTCAAAGTCTGATGAAGGACTCTACATGTGCACATTTTCACACGCTGGAGAATCTCCCGAAAGCTGGCTGGCTGTTGTTAAATCACAACAAGAGGAAGGTATGCACGTCTTTACTGGAAGTCCCCTTAAAGCCTTTGGGGCATGCTACGGTGGTAGCCATTCAACATGTCCCCACTTTCTTTGATGGGTCCTTGGCTGGTCGCTTACAATTCCTTTTTAAAGATCAGTTTTTTTACAAAAATACTCTTTCTGTCATGTTTTGTGGACATTAAGCTCTAAAAAGAAGCAGAACCTGTAATTCATTGAAAGGGTGTAGTCAGAGTATAAACATTTTCACACCCAGAAGGAGGGGGATACTCCAGTGGCTGGAAGTTGGAGGGGATTTTGCTAGGAGTTACAGTGAAGCCATTAGACTGGTAAGGGCCATTTTGAATGGCTGTTGTTGCTGTAGATGTAACATACTCAATTTCTGGTTAAAAAACAAGTTAACACTTGTTCCAGAGTAATGTAAATCTGTATAATTACCACCCCAATCATGCTATATTGGTTTAGCTTGATCTCATACTTACTGTTTTTTTTTTATTATTTGACAAAATAGCTAATTAAACCAGTATCACCCCGATACCGACATCCCAGCTGCGAGTGCAGTGATCAATATTTCTGACATTAGGGTCCAAACTAATAGGGTATCTATATATATTTCAGGTTTAGATCTCTTCCCCCCTACTGCTGGAAATCTGTAAGCAACAGTAACAGCTCATAACTGGTTCCTTAAGTATCCTCCCCATACAAATTTACCATTTTACTATTTGGAAATTTCTTCTCTTTCTGGCTTTTTAATAAAAGGTTAACGGATATCTTACCTAAATCCAGTCATTTGAGGAGCAAAATGCGAATGAAAGGGGTGAAATCTGTACTCGCACCAAGCTAATTTTAGGTACAAATGCGAGTAAAACGCTCACACTGTACAGTGCTGTTAAGAATGAATATGTCCATGTGAATGCTTCTCGGATGACGCTCAATGTTTCAGTCTGGAACTGTTACTTTTATGAATCCATCGGTATGAATGCATGGCTGCATTTAAAGTTCTAATTATAGGTTTGAACAAAATTAACTGATATTTAACACATCTTTAGTTATACATGTGTACTATAAACTAATCAGGATTAATCATTCGGCTAAATTTGGTCTAAATGACAAAGGATTGTTTGAGACACAAAAAGCGGCTAAAACTGGCCCTATAATTTAAACCTTGATTATTGGTCTCTAACAAAATATGTTAAATCTTCTTTTAGGATCTGATGAAGAGACACAGCCTCCGACACTCACCATATGGTTGTGTACCATTTTCACTCTCCTGTTCCTGTTTATTGGACTAATTCTCTACAAGAGATACAAAGGTAAAGCTAGCTTTCCACAAGATTCATGAATCTATTTTTTTAAGCATGGTGATGTATCTCTACAGAATGGGAAAACTGTCAATTAACTGATTAACTTTGCAAGCAGTTATTATATTATGAATTCTACTTAATAATATAGAGCTTTTTAGAACTTGCCAATCATTCATAGGAATGTATCATTCTGCCTGGGGCCTACTAAACATACTTCAATCTGAAAAACTCACATGAAGAGAAAAGCTAATTAGAAGAAATGTATAATGCTGGTGAAGAGTCTCAGTCATCCAGATCATAGTCATTCCAAGGAAACCCAAGTCCAGTGGATTGTTTTTTTTAAACTTTTACGGAAAGAAATGTATTGATACAATTACTTTGACTTTGGCACTCAGAACTCGGCAGGAAACATAGTGCTTAATTTTGATAGATGTGCACAAACAGGAGCAAAGAATAGGGCTGTCCCCCCCTCACCCCCCAGGCCTGAAACTGGTGGTGGAGTGGAGATAGATGAAGTTGGTCAGTCTGTAGACTGCCGGTTAGTGAGACGATCTGCTGAGCTTTATGGGGAGATCCAGTGGACTACGTGAGCTGATACTAGAGCTTCACTCAGGGACCTGGAAGATGGAAGTCCAGTTGGATAACACAGGTTGGGAGAAGCTGTCCATGATGAGCAAGCATGAAGCGACAGTGGAGAGGAAAAACTCCCCGTTAGGAAGAAACCTATTGCAGAACCAGGCTCAACATGGCGGTGGAGACAGGGAACACAGTAAGAGTCCGGGAGGAATGATACTCTGATGAAGCTTTAGCTACCATGGTGGAGGAGGGGCTGGGGGTGGGTTGAAACGGTGTCATCTGAGTGAAATCAAACAGCGCAACCACTGCCTGCACACAGAAGCAGACAGTTGCTGATCGGAGGCCTTTTAAGATGAACTTTGGATGCTAAATGGCTTTTGTGGAGGTGTGGTTCAAAGCTGATTGGCTGAGTCACAGCTGGATGTAGGAAAGCAACGAGTTTCTTCAGTTGAACTTCCTCCTAGGCTCGATATTAATTTATTGTTGGGATCAAATGAAACACAACAGCAGTGAAATATAATTGGGTGCACAAGTTTAAAATCACTTTGAAAAAGCAGAGAAAAAAAAAACTCAAATTTTATGGACCCTGTACAATTATTTAAAAATTAGATCCCGGATTCTTGATCAGTTTTTACAAAATAAAAGCAATATCCAGTTAGAAATACATCAGGTTTGTTTTTTGCAAAAGTTTCACAACAAAGAAAGATTTATGGTTCACTTGTTTTTCCTTTTTACATTATTGCAGCCTTGGAGAATGAAACTGTCACTTTTCCAAAGGATATAACTTGTGCTATGTTCAAGATACCCAGGAAGAGGAATGGTAGGTGTTTGTGTGTTTTTATGTCACTGTTAATATCATTTCTGCACATTTTATTTTTACATAATACATACCAGATGGGGACGCTGAAAATAAATCAGAAGATGCCACGTATGTAGCCGTTGAGTTAAAGAAGACGGGTATTTTTGCTATCACAACTATTTTAACTTAGCTGAGCAGATCTGTGGTGCAGGCTGTCTGACATGTCATGACATGCGCATCTAACACTCTCATGGTAGTAAATTTAACTTCTCAGAAAAAAACCCACAGGCCTTCAACAATAGCCCCCATATTTTCCATTTAGTCAACAATAGAAATCACTTAAACTTACTATATCAAAGTTGACTATGCAGCTGAAATTAATCAGATATGTTTTAACAAATACTTTTTTTTAAACAGCCAAGCTTTAACTGGATTAAGTTTATGCAAAAAGTTACAGAGAAGTTACAAATGTGATAAGATATGCTGTGGTTGTCTAATTAATGTCCTTTTTTTTTCTTCAATAAGGGTCAAAGGTTTCCGCTGTGACCACTGAGCAAGCGGTATCAGAGCAACAGACTGTAATGTATTCTGTAATCACCCTTGACAGAGGAAACTAGCTATTTGTCTGTATATTTTTGCAAAAAAGTGTTAACACTGGTCTTGATATAAAGAGTGACAGAAAAAGTGATGTTAACTTTCACATAACCTATGTTGTTTTTAGAGCTTCAAAAAATGTTTTGGGGCTGACTTTTAAAATGTAGATTGTTATTTTGCATCTATTTTCTGTTGTTGATGATCTTCAGCTTCCATTCTCAAATGTCTCTTTAATGTTTTTTATATGAACTGCGTTTCAATGTGCACTATATGTGGTGAACTGAATTTTAAAGCCACAAAGGTAGTCTTAAATTTCATGTGTGAATAAACTAAGATAAGTCTGCAATAGTTGTTGTAGCATTGCTAGGTGGCTCTCTCACACACACACGTTATTCACAAACAACTTCCTGTGAGTGAGCTGATTATTCTATTCTCCTTTATACTGTTGGTGGTTGGTGTTTGTTTTAAAAAAATAACTTCATACATTGACTGCACCGTCAAAAATTGTTCATTTCAATTCAGATTAATTTAAATACCCACTGCCAATTTACAGCAGTTCATCTCAAGGTACTTTACAGAGATAATTCAACCTGATACCTGAATATCAGCTGATTGTATCGACTTATTGACTTGACAGCAATCACTCACACCAAGCTTGTAGGAGGAACAGTGGAGGGGAAAACTCCAGTGTCTCATGGTCACTACCCACATAGCTGACCTAAATGCTCATTTCACTCACCTGCCTAACTCTGCCCAGTTACCCATTATCACTCATCTCATCAACCTGCTCCTTATGCTTTTTATCCGGCTCAGTCCAAGATATCGGTGCCAGATCTTTGATATTGTTGGTTAAGTTTGAGATCATTGCAGATTCCATAGTTTCAAGTAGGCCAGTGGAGAGAGGTTTTTCGTTTCGGAGTGTTCCTGATCATGTTTGGTCTTTCATCCACTGAGCATGCCCTGTTTCTTTTTATGGCTCAGTGGAGGGAGCAAGTTTTAGGTACTATAGTTTTTCCTGTTATAATGCCTTATTCTGCCTCTCAACTACTGAGCTTGCCTGTTCCCATCTGAATGTTCTGCCTGAACTCTTTGTTGGACTCCTGGAGCCCCTGAACCTGCCTGATTCTCTATGAATTCCTTGACCTACCTGTTCCTGTTCTGATCTGAACCCTTTCCCGGGCTACGTACTCCTGGATCTTTGAGCCAGTCTGTTCTGGACTGTTTGCCTGACCTGGCTCGGATTCATGCTTGTTCACTGGGGCTGTGGCAGCTGGTTCACTCTGGGCACATCTCGTTTTGCAGTCCATCATCTTGGTCTAAGAAGTTGGACTTAACTGATAAACCAGGTAAGTACCTGTGTTTTTCTCTCAAACCAGAGTTGCAGTGATAGTCCACCTCCCCCCACAGCCACTGCAGATCCACAGTACCGCATTTGTTATCTTTTTAAATAAAGAACTTTGAATTTTCCCACTGTCTGTCTCGCCTCAAATATTGAGTCCTACATTCTGAAGTCATTACAGAGCCCGGTTGTGCAACTTTATTCATACTGTCAAATAATGTTCAATTGTTATAACTCTAAGCAACAGTTCAGGCATGTTAGTATAGCGTACAGTACCATGTGGTCAATATCAGCTACGTGTTTACTTAAAAGGAAACACATGAAAAGATAGAAAAACATCAAAGAAATAATTTAGCTCGAAACTCTCTCTGAGTTGTGCCGGACATGTACCTCTGCCCATATTCGTTTTGGAAAGCTTGAGTTTCTCCCGCCTTTAGCAGCTGGGGAAGGCCTTCCTTTGTAGGCTCTCACAACAAGTGGTGGAAATAGTACTAAGAAACGGTACATAACTACAAGTACAAATACACAAACAAATAAATATTCTAGGAAAGTATCACACTGACATTTGTACTTCAGTATAGGCAACAAAGTACTAGCTTTTAAAAATACTATCTGAATGAACTGCAATGTAACGATTGTAAAGTATATGTACTATATTTATATTTTCTATAATACATCCATAAAGTTATTTTAATGAACAATGCTGTGGATAATGCATGTGTTATTTTTGACACTGTCAAAAATCACACTTGGGAATTGTAATTTTGGAATTTCAGGGAAGATCTACTAAGTGAAATACAATTAAGTGCAAGAAATACGACTGATTACAACTTTGAAAGTGTTTAATTCAGCATAACACATGCCATGTTTTATTCAATCACAGGTTAGCACATTGATACAAACTCACTTTGACAAACAGGCACCGATCTTTCCAACTGTGAATCAACTCCAAGATTTAACAATACATTAAAGACAGCTTTGTAATTCAGGGCTGTCAAACTTTTGTCTTTTGTGTCCTCAGCTTTTATATTTGTCTCTATTTCAATGCACCAGAATCAAATACTTTGATCATTAATAGAACTACTTCTCTGGGTCCAGGTTCAATGCAGTTTGAGCAACGTATTGTTGGAGATGAGTGCTGTGCTTTCTCTGAAAAAAAATTAGTGATTTTTATTTGTAATTTATACAAATTGGACATACACATACTGAATCAAATTAAGCATTCACATATATGTTTTGAGAACATTTATAGAAAGAATTGTTAAGTGCAATTCACTGGCAGATGATTTTCCTTATTTCAGTTCTTCCTAATTAACTAATCTATCAATATGTTTTCTTTTCTAAGAATATTGGACTCAAAACATGTTTAATATGACTATTTTTAGGCTATTATCTAGCATGACATCCTCACTCAGCACCAATAGGCCAAAGGGACACATTTTAAAAAAAAGGGGGCGTTGAATAAATTATGATCTGTGGATTAATTGCATATTCAGGGTTATATAAGACATTTAGCCTGTGTCTTGTTTTCTAATGCAGGTCAGTATTTATCCCAACTTTGCACACGTTTGATTTATTTGCAATAATAGAAACTGAAGGAGCCTTGCAGCAAGAAGGTTCTGGGTTTGATTCCCGGCCCGGGGTCTTTCTGCATGGAGTTTGCATATTCTCCAGTGGTCGTATTAACAGAATACATTTTTGAGTTGCTCTTTTAACACTCTGTCATTTCCATGGTATCAACAGCTCTGTATCCTGTGGAGGAAATCAAAAAACAAGATAGAATTATGAAGTTTTAACTAATCACCTCTTAAAATTTAAGTTTTTATTTTCTGTAAGGAAATGTAATGTAATTATAACTTATATTTTGCTTTTATTTAGCAATAATTCAGGTATAAATCGATGTAAAGAAACTTTTATAAATGACACAAACCAGGTTCCCTGCAGCAGTAAATGAAAATTAAACGGCCAGTAATGACGCAATATGCACACATGACCATTAGATGACAGAGTCTGACCAGTGAATGCCCCAAGACAATGGATTTGGCACATTGGGGAAATAAATCTGTGGATAACACAGGAATTCAAAAATTAGTGTTCAGTATTTATTCAGATGATAATTTACCCCATATTAACATATCAAATGCCTCCTTATTTCAAACGATTGGGAAAAGCCATTCGGATTTTCAGTCAGGCTCCTGTTCTCCATGATCACATTTTCAATGCATTTCCCTTTCCTGAATTCAGACATTTTCTCTAATGAATCAAAACTACTGCATTTACTTTTTATATTACACAATATATGGCATGCCATTTAGGAAATTAAGTAAATGACACAAACCAGGTTTGTGTATATTTTTAGAGAGTAAACGTAATTTCATTTCCCTTGTATGTCTTGTACATATGAAGAAAGTGACAATAAAAGTTGACTTGACTTGACTAATTCGTTGGGTTTCATCACTTTGGCGTTGACTGTCCCCTGTTCCTGTGATTTGTTGCTCCATTAGATACAGTGGGGGGTTTTTTCTGCATGTTTTGGTGGCCAACTTAACAAAACCACAGTTTTGATAACTAGATGCTTTAATGTATTTCCTGTGATGCTTGTTTTCTTTTTGTTTATCATCTGCAACAGAGGAAATGTAATCTGCCCAAATGCTTAGTGTTCCAACAATTTGTATTCCAGTGGATGATTTTATTGGAAAATACATGTCTCCTAGACAATCTTAGCGTCTATGTTTTAGGTAAACCTCAGTGTTGAGATTCCCATCTTTCTAAGCAAGCACACATAATACAAAAAGGACGACATATTGTTCTTTGAATCCTCTCTGGTTAACTCAGTTTTACTGTCTAGAATTTATGTGATTAGACAGTGCCTTAACTTCTTGGACTTGGATTTTGAGCCAAGCGGCACTTTACTTTACTTTGATAAAGTTTACCTAACTTACAAGAAAAGTTACTAGTGTAAAATCTGATCTTATTATAGGACAGTACTTTATCAAAATTTCACTTTCAATAGAGGTCAGTCCCAGGAGAAACTATTTTACTCCAGACCTGTTTAGAGATGCAATTTTTTAGAAACTAAATTTGTATAGAATAAATCTTCAGTAAATTTCCATTTCTTCCATTACTCTACAAATTTTAAGCTTCAGTATAGAAGAAAAAAACTTAAAACATATTTGTATTACAGTTGTTAAGTGACTTCAGTTAAAGATAGACATCGTTAGATTTCCTCTCAGGCCGTGGAGGTAACCCTTAGACAGTTTCTTGAAATGTACCCCCAAAAAGTCAGTAAATAATCTGGCTAAGGTATTAAATACCTTCCTCCTCTGTTGGTTTGACAACAGCCAGCCAGCTTTCAGGAGATTTCCCTGCATCAGGAATGCTGCAGTTGTAAAGTCCTTCATCAGCCTTGGAGACCTTGAAAAGGACCAAATTAGTTTCATAGGTTCCAAGGTGTGAGCCATCTTTATAGAAATCATTATTGTGCGTTTTCTTTGTGTTCCGCTTAATACAACGAAGAGTCACGTCAGATCCTTCTTTCACTGGTCGAGCAGGAACAATTAGAATCACTGCACCAGCTGAGGGGATTGTACAAGAACATTTTCAACATGTTATCTGCTGTTTCTGGGGTATTTGTATTTTTGCTGAAATTTAACATGATTGTTTTTAGTAGATTGGAAAGATTTACAGACACATTTCAAATGCCAGATATTAATAATGGCGAAAAAGAAGAAAGGACCAAGCTAAATGTGCTGCTTCTCTAAGAATAAATTATTCATGAATGCATTTTTTTGTTTAATTTGTAAAGATTAACAGTTAAATAAAATGTGGAGGATGTTCTGACGTGGTTTATCTAATGGTTTTTCTAATGATAAAAAAAATAACATTAACATTTTTATTTGTTTTGTTCCTTTAATTGTACTTCAAAAGCTCTTTAAAAAATATATTTCATTTCCAGACCTGTAACAGAGATGTTGACAGCATGGCTTCTTTTGCCTTTATCATTTTCACACCAATATTCTCCACTGTGTCTTTCTAAAGAATAGGGAATTGTGCAGGATGGAGCTGGGATGCTGCAGGGTTTAGACTCATTTGCTGGAATTATTGTGAAAAGTTTTCTCATCACTTTCCATCCATTCTTGTCTTTATGTCCCCCACAATTTATAAAGATAGACTGGTACTCAAAGAACTGAAGTCTGTCAGGAGAAATAATAGGAAAAGCTGTAAAAATGAATAAGAAGTAAATTAATTGATGGAAGCCAATATAAAAAAGCAACAGCAAGAAAACAATATATTTTAAGCTTTTTGTAACATAAATAACTTTCTGTGAAAGACAACATTATTATAAAAAAAATCTTTACTAACCAGGTGTCGTAACAGTATAACTGAGGGTAGGTTGAGTCGACAGCAAGAAACAACTATTCATAACTGTTGAGAGATGAGAAAGATCCAAACATATAAAGCACAAGTAAAACAAAAAACAAAGAAAACTGTTAGATAGATCTGTACTCACAGATATGGAAGCAGACAGCTGTGACTTCCATGACTGATGGTTAATGCTGACTGACAAGTGTCTCACATTTACACCTTGGTCATGTGCAGTTCAAAACCCGCTCTTCCTGTTTGAACTATTTCTAAGTTCAGACAAAGCATCAGGGAGATATTTTACTGCAGTTCTTGAAATATTTGCGTCAAATCTGTCGTTGTAGAAGTAACTTTTAGTGCTGTAAGTCTTGTTTTAACTGACTGGTGGTTTTCATATGGTGTAGTTTAATTTTAGGTGTAGGAGCACAACTAAAAATAATAATTCAGTACTTGCGTATTTTTCCATTACATAGAAAGGTTGCTAGTTTAATAAGTGTCCTTAAAATTGAAAAAACATGCATCTTAATAATTATAGTGCTGCAAAGAACTTGGTAGTGTTATGTACGTAGAGTGGGAGCCACTGCTGTACCATTAGAAAAAAATGAAAAGGGAGGGAAGATCAGGCGATTAGGGCTGGGTATTTTCGCCAAAGTCCTGAATCGATTCGATTTTGATTCATACAGTTCTAAATTGATTAATTTCGAATCGATCTATTTTTACAATAATGAAAGTGGTTCATCTGTGTTTTAAAATACTCATGTATTTTATTTTTTCCTGTCATATTAAACACAAAGCGCGAACTTGTAAATCGGACAGTTAAAACTGTTTCAAAAGTGCAAACTTGTTTGTGAAAAGTGAAAAAGTGAAGCCTCACTCGAGCAAGCAGACATGACTCAGCGGGTACACAGCAGACATGCATGAGCTGCATTATCTTTACTGCACAAACCATATTTGCAGCTTTGTTTGTATCAACTACATGGTGTTTGCTGGTCAGCCCCCATTTGTTAATGTCTTCAATCAACCTATTGGCTATATTTGCAGCTGTCTGGCTTGAAGTCATCTTGAGTGCTTCTTTCCTGCTCATTTGAATGTGAACGTCATGCGTGTCACTATTAAACTAATCAATCTCATTTCCTAGATATTGATTTTGCAAAAATGTAAAGGAATCAATTCAAAAATCGATTTTTTTACCCAGCCCTACTGGCGATGGTTTTATGGGGAAAGTAAATGAAAGATGGGCTTACCATTCTCCTAGCTTCTTTTTTAAACCTTTGGAATCTAACCCCTCTATATTTATTTATTCTTCATAACCTGACTAGGGTGTTGCGGCCTAGTGTTTTGGGCAAAGAGCTTGGAATCCTGAGGTTCTGAGTTTGAACCCCACTTCCACAAGCTGCCGCTCTGGCTCCCTGAGCAAGACCCTTAACCCTACACTGCTCCCCAGGGGGCCACACAATGGCATCCCCAAAGGGATGGGTTAAATGCAGAGAATTAATTTTGTTACTCTGTACTTGTGACAGTGGAATGACAATAAAGTTGAATTCTATTCTATTCTAGACCGCTCTGCAGAAGAATAACAGCTTGCATGTAGTGTCAGTGTGCCAAAAAACACCTGGATCAGCTTTTCTGATTGGTTGACCCTCTGCTGTCCAGCGGCAAAAGTTAAAATTTCTGAACTCAAGTTTCAAACTATTGGATGCTTGGACGCCAGAACACCATTCTTCCATTTTGTGTCTTTCTTTACATAATTGCTAAAATGAAAAATTACCATCACGTTTTCAGTTACTGCTTATTTTCTCAACTTGGTAGAAACAGAGGGCATGAATCAGACTATGCTACGTACACTTCATCTTCAGATGTATTTTTACTACCATGACTTTATTAACTTGGCTAAACAGATCTGTGGTCCAGGCTCTTTGACTTTAGTTCCATTTCACACTAACTCATGCAGTTATTTTCAGACATGTATGTATGAAACACACTGAGGACAGTAATTTTAAATTGGCTATTTAAAGACAAACATTAAAACCAGACCTTGCTACAATGAGGGTCTTAGTTTTCTGGTTTAGACAACTGATATCACCTTGAAATATAAACCAAATTTACTGTTAAACCCAAAAGTACTCTGACTTTTTCATTATTTCCTTCACAAATACTGAATATAAAAAACCCTTAACTGGCTAAAGTCAGAAATATGATAAAAAGGTGCTAATATTATAAAAATAAAATCTTTTTCTGATGAATAAATTATTTATCTCTTCAGTCAGAAGGTAATCTTTTCAGAGTCAATTGTTTAAACAGTTTCCATTTTTACCAGTTACCATCTTGAAACGGACAGACATCAATGAGGACCTAAACAAAACCAGCCAAAAACAACAGAAAAACTTTGAAATATTAATTAAAATGAGGCAGAAACAAAAGTGAAATCAGGCAGGAACTGTGGCGGCCAAATTGGGGAGGGTGACCTGAGAACAGCATAAGTATACCAGAAGCTGATTCCACAGTCTTTCCAGGATTTCTCATTAGCTTCTTGTTAAAACGATACACAATCATGTTGTTTTATTTTTAATCTTTTGCTAAAATAGATAAAATAAAAAAGTAAACTTGGTCTTTTTTTGTTGTTTTTTTTTCTGTTTCTATTTAGATAATTTCCTGTTGATTATTAATCCCAAAGAGAATCAAGTCTTCACTTAAATCATTACAGATAGTCAGCCACCAAACAGTTTTCTTGCAGATTTTTTATTCATGTTCATTTTGTAGTAATATCAAGGGATTGAAGCTAATGTTTGCTCAACATAAATAATGGCTCCATGAATAGATAAGTGTAGCTTATTACATGTCTTGTAGACAAAGAAGAGAAAAAATAGGTTTTTGAACCATCATTGGAGAACTTGAGATTTCAGCTGTTTCAAGCATCCCGTTCCCCTGTCAAAACAAGGAAACAAATTAATATTGCAAGGCTTTTACTGTGTTTATTTATCTAGTTAAAGCTGCTCTGAATTGGACACATTTGCTTCTGAGATATACAGATATGTCACCCTTAATGTCATAACCTTGCCATAATCATAATCAACTAATCACTAGTGGGGTTTTTTGAAATAGCAGGAACATTACTTGTAGCTAGGGTGGCCATTTCTATAGCACCAAAAAGGAGGACATTGTGCGGCATATCAATAAATTACTAAGGTGTACATAAGAATCGGGTAAAGTCACATTTATAGCACAATTCTTAGTAGTTTAAAGAGGATGCTTGTGTAGCTGAATAGAACAAAATATTAAAGAAATGTAAAAAAGAATTGGTTCCCAGCATTTGTATTTATTTAATACATTGTGGTGTTTAAAAAGTGACCATTTTTTAACACAATTAATTTGCGCAGAACTGCTGCAATTGATCATAAAGCAGTTGTTTGGAAAAGAAGCTCGAGAAAGAGCTAGAGAATAGGACGATGCAAACTGCAAAAAGTGGCTGGAAAAGAGGAATTCATGACATGGCTGCAGCCTGTCGAGAGTAAAGATGATTTCACCATGTTCTCTATCTATCCATATCTATCTATATATCTATCTATCCATATCTATCTATATATATGTATATATATATATATATATATATATATATATATATATATATATATATATATATATATATATATATAAACTTGAGTCATGGAACTGGGCTTACAGCTCCTTATTTCATGTAAACTAATAACTTGTGTACATGATACTTGTTGATGGCATTAAAATTATTTCTAATAGCATTAAAAGAGCATTAAATTAGAGTTCCTCATTCCTGTATAAAACCTGTGAACGCTTAATTTAATCTGACATATTAAAAAAATCCCCATCATCATCCAGCAGATGTCCGGTTTCTGCCCAAATATTTTCTTTCTGTTGTGGATTTTTGTAACAGGGATAAC
The DNA here is from genome assembly GCF_016077235.1 of Cyprinodon tularosa. Taxonomy (NCBI): domain Eukaryota; kingdom Metazoa; phylum Chordata; class Actinopteri; order Cyprinodontiformes; family Cyprinodontidae; genus Cyprinodon; species Cyprinodon tularosa. The sequence goes on from NW_024037835.1 coordinate 176,237, forward strand.
TAGGATCATACATAGTTTGTATGAACTCTGTTTATTCTCTGCTTCCAAACTCATCATCTCTTCATCCTTTCCTGCAATAAGAATTTTCTTTTAAAGTTGTGAGATTCACTCTAGAATCTCACAACTTCTTCCTGGTCTGTTGAAGCACCAATAGTCTGCATCCAATTATTTAATTAATTGCTCTTAGTTTTTGGGAATATATACAAACTATGCTCTAATTTCTAGATACAGATCTGTTTTTACTATAATTTAATTTGACAAACCGGGTCTTCTCTACATTCTTTTTTCTGTTTGGTGCGATTGCAATAGCGGGTCTTGATCTGGACGGACCGGAGGGGAGCAAAAAATAGCTCAGCTCCGTATTTTGACGGTGAAGGACAGAGAAGACGTACGTGGGAAGTGACGAGCGGAGGATGTGGAACAGCTCTCATTGATTTACATGACAGACAAGTACTCCGTACGTGAGCGGGGCGGAGCGCTGACGGAGTATGTGGAATCTGGGGGTAAAGGAGGACAAATACACGTCCGGCTGGGTGCAGCGCCGGACGCCGGACAGTGCAATGAAAATCCGGACTGTCCGCCCTAAAGCCGGACATCTGGCCACCCTACTTGTAGCCTTGGAATCAAGCTTAAGCTGACAGCTTCACAGCTGTGTCAGCCTAAATTTTCATCTTTTTGAATTCCAGTTGGAACTGCCTGTCATTATGTGTTTTAGAGGTCTGACCCAAAAATGCAGAGAACCACTCAGAGAGCAAGGCAAAGGTTTAACAGGTTTATTGAGGTAAGGGTAGAAGGGGGGTATGATCTGGAACTCAGGGAGCTGTTGTACAGGAAGTCTAGAGGGGGATATCAAAACGGTTAGTTCAGGGACCGTTGGAATCTTGAATACTGTAAGGAAAATGCTAGTGAAGGACTCACGTTCGGGGGGGTTCTTCTCTCACATACAGTCCGTGTGGGTTGATCCAGATAAGAGGGGACATGTTGAAGAGTGGACGGGTAGACATTCTTTGGACCCCGAGGAGCACTGTAGCGGACTTTCACTTGGATTTCCGTGAGGGGCTTGAACGGCACATGTGGAGGTTTCTCCCCTCCTCAGCGTGGACTCAGTAATCAGTGCAACAGCACATGTGGAGGTTTCTCCCCTGCTCAGTGTGAACTCAGAAAAACAATCCTTCCAGGGGAAGAAGACCAAACTTCCAATACGCAGGAGGACTTCCTGCCAAAGGCAAAGACAAAAACAAGGTTAGACTCAGAGAAACAAAGGCTCAGTTTGACTCAGTGAAACAAAGACTCAGGTCAGACTCAGCTAATCTAAACATGGCTAGAGTACCCAAAACTGGCAAACACTCTGGCGTCGAGGTAGTGACAGTCCACTGCTTAAGTACTCCTCCAGATAATGATCCAAAGAGCCGCAGGTGTGCAGGGAGGACCAACAATGACAGGGCGCCACCTGGTGTTGGAGGGAGGGACAGACACAATACGTACCACACAAACTGGATTCCTGACACTGCCAGATATGTGCTTTTACTTCGGCCTAAAATTGCTGTCTAGCGAGTCGGGCCTTAACTCAAGCATCAGCCTTTGATTCAGCCAAACTATTTGTATCAGAAGGGGAATCACATAGTGTGTAGCCCCCAAACACCAGATGTCATTTAGACGTTGGCTTTTAGGCTAAATCTGTATTATTCTTGATTGATTCCAGAAATACTTTAAAATTGGGCTTTGTTTGGTTGGCCTGATTTGTCCCATTTTGTCCAATAAGAGAGGTTGAAAATGATCCAGTTATAGTGGATTTTCACCTTTGACTTTCCAACCAAATGCGGATGTCATTTGGAGGTAAATCATGTCCTCTTTTCAATATCTTTTAAACCAATTTTTGCTCGGTGGTTAAGCAGTGTTAATCCCTGCACCCACCAATCTAGATTCAGCAAAATGTCCAATGGGATGACAGAGAAGGCCAACCACTCCCAGAAAAGTGATGGCACAGTTGGGCCAGAAATTTCCAAAGATGCAACTTCAAAGCCCAATGGGAACCCAAGCTGGTCCCTGGGCTAACATTAAATATAGGTTAAGGTTTCCTATAGGATAAAGAGACCACTTTTCACTTCTCTGCTACAATCAACGTCTGTTCCATAATTTTGAAATATTTGTTGGTTCAATTTCTAGCTTTCTGTTTTTGCTGCTTATCACTCCTTATAAAAAAAAACCTGTTCAAGCCCAGGAACAATTAGCTTTTAGTGGGAACGGTTCACCCACGTTGATCTGGGATAAATGACTCGGTAAGCAACCAGAGTTAGAATCGGCTTCAAACAGCGCGGCTCTGATCGACATACAGCTGGAACCTCAGACCCACTAATCTATGTGATACCATTGAGCACAATGTACGGATGTCAACACAGAGCACCAGTCGCGACTGATCTTACAAGCCAAAACAACTCTGCTTGCATTTGATTAACACGGCGCAGCACTGGTAAGAGGGATTCGGATGGAAAAAAAGAGTCAAACAATAAAGCAAGCTAACTATGCCCTGGCTTCCTTCAATGTTGTTCTCCACTGATTACTTTCCTGATTTCTGTTGCACTGGTGACATCAACGCTAACGCAGTAGGAACGCAACACCAGACACACCTCTGGTTGACCTGTTGATGTCATACACATCGCTGCCTTTCATTGGTCTGAAACATTTCTCTATTTATGCTAATGCATTTGTTGGCCTCTGGCAAGATGTGTTTACGGGACTTTGTGAATTTACAAATCTTACATGCAAGGTACATATAGACAATGTTGCATTAATCATCTTTACTAAAGATAAATGCAGGAATGAGTTTTTCTAAGTTACGCTTGGACATTAGTCTTTAATCCTGGAAATGTCCTTTAGGTGATAAAAGGCTGACTTAGTAACTGCCTTTTGGTGCCTCTGAACGTTCAGGTCCGAGTCGATCAAGATTTTGCCCATTATCAGTTTTAACTTTAGTGGCTGAAGCTGTGTCTAACTGTTGATCTTTCCGCTTTTGTTCGAAGATTACCTCAGTTTTGTTTTTATTCAGTTGGAGAAAATTATGGTGCATCCAGATGCTGATCTATTCCAGGTATCTAGTCGAGGCTCTGATTGGTTCATGGTCACCTAGTGACATTGTGAGCTAAAGCTGTGTGTGATCTGTTCCTTTAGTTAGATGTCCATTAATGTAGAATATTAGTAAGTTTGTTATAATCTCTTCCTAATTTTCAACATTTTTGTGGGGGTCTTTTCAGAATGCAAGGATGTGAAAAGCTTATAAAATTATTTTCATTAATTTAAAAAAATATTACATTTTGGCACATGGTTGTAAGAAAATATTGATGTCTGTGTGGAGTTCAAAATACACTTCCACAACAGCATAATATCAATATCTCAATTAGTGCAATTTTGTTGCCAAAATGAGCGTCCAAACAGGAAGAGGAAGTTCTGAGCTGCATATGACCTGAAGTGGAAATGTCAGACACTAGGCAGTCAGCTTTAGCATCAGTCATGAAGGTCCCAGCTATCTACATCCAAATGTGTGAGTACAGATGTAGTAGCAGTTTTCCTTTTCTGTGCTTTTTCTTTTTAGTTTGGATGTTTAGCCGTTTCTCGTCTCTTTGCAGACATTTATGTTTTTGTCTTGCTGTCGACCCAACCTGCTCTGAGTTACTCTGTTCAGAAACCTGGTGAGATGGAAACTGCCTTGTTTTAACTTGTTTGCAAAAATTGAATTATACTTATTGATGGAAAAAAAAATATAAGTCTTATTTAACGAGAAATTGAGATTCTGTGTTTTCTTTCAGGACAGAATGTTATTAGATGCTTAGCAAGGAAGGTTGCCATTATTCCTGCCTGCTCTGAATAGATTGATAGATGGTAGATTTTCCGTAACTTCTTACGAAGCACTGCGAAAGATTCTCTAAGACAAAATAGATAGATTCTCACATAGATATTTTCTCACAAACAAAGGCATTTATTGAAATAAACCTTGAGTCTAGGTGAGTCTATTCCGTAACTATATAACATCTAAAACTGGAAAACAGCTTCTGGGGCATCAGTACGATAAGACTCACATTTAGTCTTGGCTATCAGGTGCCCTACTAGAGCACATACTTTTAAAAGTAAATACATAAAGATCAGCACTCATAATTAACAGGAGAAGGTATGTGAAAGTAGACAGATTTTTCGGTCCTTAAGAATTTGTTTTAATGATTTTAAATTGCTTGGTAGAAGCACAGTGGAAGTCTGTTTCTTATCATAACCAAATTAGAGTAACTCAATCTGCCCTTACAAGCTATAGAAGAACAGATGTGCATTTTTTTTATCAATATATAATGGATTTACTAAATTGATGTTTTTTATCTTTACAGCCTTCCCTGTTATTTCACCAAACAGACTTCAGTTCTTTGAGTACGAACCTATCTTTGTAAGTTGTGTTGGAGAAAAAGGCACAAATGCATGGAGAGTGATGAGAGAACCTTACAATATAAGTCCAGCAAATGTTTCTGAAGCCTGCAGCATCCCAGCTCCTTCCTGCACTATTAATGTGAGCTTTCAAAAACACAGTGGAGAATACTGGTGTGAAAATGATAAAGGAGAAAAAAGCAATTCCCTAAACATTTCTGTTACAGGTATGGCATGATAATTAATAGTTAATTTCATTAAAATATTATTTTTATTTTAGGTTTTAGTAACTTTGTCAACAGGTCATTATTTTGAGACATTAAAAACATGAGAAAAAAGACAAATCCTTTAATTAAGAACCTTTTCGCTATGTGACTTATGACCTGAACAGGTCAGTTGAATAACTGGATTAATTACTTAAAATATATTTTTTCTTTAACTTGACTTATAACCTATACAAAAATAAACAAAAAATAAAACTAATTACTTGTAAAAAGAAATAAATATATCAGGAGAAAGTGGTTCAATTGGGGTGCAATTTCTGCACTGTGGAACAGCAGAAAGAATCCAACAAAACTGTAAGTGGAATATGAACCTAAATAAAGGAGAACAAACGTGGAGGTAATAAGGGAATAAGGTAAACTGAGTCTACTAAATGATAAAAGCTCTGTTGAAAAGGATAATTTTTAAACCAGGAAATCCGCAAGGGAGAACTTATCCAAAATTAAAGGAATATTCACCTACTAAAGCAAAACATAAGAGAGAATTGACATTCAAAAGCAAATAAAAAGACTCAGAAGACACAGAAACCATGATACAGTTGTTCTTATTGATTTTAGCATAACTTCAATCTGGCACTAAAAACATTTGTGTAAATTGTACTGAAAACAAACATGTCAATAATTCTTCATCAAATAGTCAGAAACAGGAGTATAACATGTTTAAACTGTTCTCCATTCCCACAGCTGGTGCTGTAATCCTGAGTATCTCAGCTCAACCAGTGAAGGAAGGATCTGATGTAACTCTTCGTTGTATTAATAGGAACACAGAGAGGACACATATTAGTGATTTCTATCGAAATGGCTTATTCCTCAAAACCTACTATAAAACAGATATGACCCTCTCCAAGGTCTCCAAGTCTAATGAGGGACTCTATAGGTGCAACATTCCTGGAGTAGGAGAATCTCCTGAAAGCTGGCTGGCTGTTGTCAAACTCCTAGAAGAAGAAGAAGAAGAAGAAGGTACATTTAATGGATGGATGGATGGATGGATGGATGGATGGATGGATGGATGGATGGATGGATGGATGGATGGATGGATGGATGGATGGATGGACAGTAAGGCATTACTTGCATAATAAGCAGAAATGTCACTGATTTTGTTTCTCCGATGAGTCATCATCACCATTTTCACCTAGTCTTCGATTACACAACGGAAACTCAAGCACATTTCCTCATTTTTTAGTCATCTGAGAGCCATGTTTATTACAGAATCATCTTGCGATTTTCATCGAAAAAAACTTTGTCAAAGATATGTTTTCTTTATCATCATAGGTTATGAAAAAAAACACTGAACCCAGAGCAAAAGTTTCTAAAGTTTAATATTTGCAGATTCAGTCATTTGCCAATTCACAAATACAGGCACACCCTGATGGTGGCAAGCTACATTGTAGCCACAGCTGCTCTAGGGCTCACTGATAGAAGCAAGGCTGCCTTACAAAGGAATTAAATACTGAATATCTCTGTTAAGCCGTAGAAACATGCTAGATGAAACATATTCACTTTCTGGTTAAAAAAATCATTATCCAAAGAAAGGCCTGGAGAGTCTTTTTTTTTATTGAACAGTTATGTAATATAATGTAATATAAACAAATCAGGTTTGATCCATTGGCTAAATTTGATTGAATTTACAAAGGATTGTTTGAGACCCAAAGAGGGCTAAAACTGGCCTCAAAGTTTAAACTTTGATTATTTTTCACTGACAAAATATTTTAAATCTTCTTTTAGGATCTGATGAAGAGAAACAGCCTGTGACAAATCAGCCACTAACACTCACCATATCGTTGTGTACCATTTTCATTCTCCTGTTGTTGGTGATTGGACTAATTCTCTATAAGAAAAACAAAGGTAATACTAAATTGCTTCAGGATTAATGGATAAAGTTTTTTAGCATGCTGTTTTCCCTACAGAATGGAAAAGTTATCAATGAAATAATTAAATTTGCAAACATCTGAAAAAAATATTACAAATTTTACTAGATCAGATAGTGCTCTGTAGAACTTGACAATCATGCATGGGCATGTATCATCCCCCTTGGGCCTATTAAAGACACATTTATTTTCTTTTATTCAACTGATATTAAAAAAAATAATAAAACTAAAAAAAACAGCAATGAAATATAAAAACTACAATAAGCTGCACAAGTTTGGAATAGTTTTACATTTTATCTAAAAATCTGAGAAAAAAAATGACCTACAAACTCTGGACTGTGTGTAATTCTAACAAAAAAAAAGGGCCAAATTATTCCCTACAGAATTTAGGAAACTCGTTAGAATAATTTAAAATTCTTGATATAGAATTGATATTATAGCAAGTTTTCTTAATGAATATAAGGCCATTTTTAGTTTGGAACAACAATTAAATTTAAATGAATATGTGTTTCATGCTCAGTGTAGGTAAAGCTGAAAATGTTCATTTTTCTTAGCATTTTTTGAAACGCATAACTGATAGCACTGAGACAGTGAGACAGTACTATATAAATAAACTTGCCTTGCCTTAAAATGGGGTCTTGACCATAATGATAATTTATGGATAAGCTACAATAAAAGATGATTTTTTACAACAGAAATCAAATATTCAATTAGAATGATACAAGATCCTTTTTCATTGCTGCAGTAGGACAAAAGAAAAAATATATTCTTTCAAAGTACGGTGACTAAATGCTAGATTTTATTATCGTATATATCCAAGCCAAGTCAAGCGTTTACATTCACTTGTTAGGAAAGTTTTTCCAAACTCAATAGTAGATTTTCTTAAGAAAAAAAGATATGTTTTTTAGTGTCCAATGTTCCATTTTTAGTCTGCAGCAAAATAAAACAAACAAATAGACAAAACAAATAATTTAACATATCTGTATATTTTAAACAGAGATTTATTGTACATAACACTGTCCACTTAATTTTCTTTTTTTAAATTAATTGCAGCCTTGAAAAAAGAAGCTGTCACAGATCCAAAGGATATAACTTATTCTGTGGTCAAGAAACCCATGAAGAGGAATGGTAGGTGTTTGTGTCATTTAATGTCACTGTTAAAATCATTACTGCACATTTTCACATTACATATTTTCCTCACCAGGTGGGAACACAGGAAATAAATCGGACGATGTGACGTACGCAGCCATTGAGTTAAAGCCGAAAGGTATATTTGTTATCACAACTTATTTAACTTGAGCCTATCTGTGGTGCAGACTGTCTAACATTAGTTCAGTTATAGACAGCCGGTCACTATTATCTTCAGACGTATCTGAAACTCTAATGTAAGTAATTTTAGCTTGTAAGTTAAAAACACAAATTGAACCCACTGGCTTCAACAAGGGGCCCCTCATTTTCCATTTAGACATCAAAATAAATAAAAAAAACAATCATAATAACAACGCTGCTTGTGCAGCTGAAAATAATGCAATCTAATCAAAGTCTCTACTTTGGTTTCTACAAATACTTTTTATAAAATAGAAGTTTTAACTGGATAAAGTGACTGGAGAGATCAAAAGTAAAAAAGTCAATTTGTTTTCTAATTAATGTTTTTTTTTTTTTCTCCATCAGGTCGACAGGTTTCCAGAGTGACCCCTGAGCAAATGGTATCAGACCAGCAGTCTACATATTCTATAGTTGCCCTTAAAAGAGGAAACTAGTTAATTCATAAAATTAAACTCAGCTCTGTCTCTGTGAATCTTCCAACAATAAATACCAAAACTATTTAAACTTTGATGTAATATTGTAACTGACACAGAAAAGCTTATTTTAACTTTGGCACTTCACAAAATCTAAATGAAGTATGTGGTTCGTACGGCTTGAAAAAAAATGTCTTTGAATTTCTCTGTTAAAGTGTAAGTTATTTGGCTGCATATACGGATTATTTTTGACAATGTTCTTCTAACCTTCTTTTCAAATGCCTCTTTAATGTTTTTTTATATGAACAACACAGCTTGTACTTTTCAAATTAACTCAATGTGGTGAACTGTAACTAAAAACCACAAAGGTATTAAAGATAGGTATAACAGACAGGTGAACTTAGATACATGTAAACCAGCAAATATCAGTACATCCTATTTACAGGAAACTTCCTATGCTTAAGCTCTTAATTTTAATGTTTTTAAAATACAAGCATAACAGGTTCAAATTCAGAGATGGACTGCACAGACATAGATCATCGGTTTGATGTTCGGTTTGTGAGTTTTTGTACCACCCTTTGTATTACACAAATCACTGATAAATAATGAGCATTAACCATCACATTACCTCTACTATCTTTTATAGATATGTGTAGAATAATAAGATCTTTTTGTCTTCAGACTTTGGCCTTCTTTAACTGACCTTAAAACAGGGATCTGAGAACCCAATAATTCAGCCTGATAACACTGGAAGTTCAATAATTTATTGATAATATAGTTCAGGAAATAGCAGGAGAAGAGGTTTTGATTAATGACTGGACAGGGACTTTGAGATGGAAATAATAGTAACATTTAACCTAGTAGCATCTAACCTACTAAGAATCCAGGGAAAGAAAATCTTAGTTTCTCGGCCAACAGGCTGGTGAGAGCAGGTTGACATCAGAGCAGTGACACATAGACTGACTCTTTGGTTAACTAAGGAAGTTTTCTCAATAACCTTTAGAGGCAAAGCACACAGCAGTAATTTGTTTGGGGAACATTTAATTTTTATTTTTATTTATCCCTTTAACTGTCTTATAGTCATCTCAGGTAATAGTTGACTGTTGTCTGTTAATTATGTCCTTGGCATTTTGCCTTTGAAGATGTCGTATAATCTGCAATTCTGTCTTTTTAAAATGTATTAGTGTTTCTTGTTTGTGATTCTGTTTAAGGAACATCATACTCTGATGACTTTATATGCAGCTGAAAAAAAAGACTTACAAACCAGAGCCTACCTAATGTATTTGTACAGCGCTTTCAAAGCTAAAACAAAGTGCTGCTGTGCATAGCTGCAAACAATGACCATGCATTAATATAACTAAAACGTATAGAATTAGAGCAGAAAAACACAAAAAAATAAAACCTCATACCAAAAACAAGGCCATTCTAATTATCCATAAAACTAGGTTTTAAAACTAGTTTTTGGATTTAAATTTTTCCGCCTGCATATGCCTTTACGTGGTATTATTTAATATTGGTTTATTGAGATAACAACATTGCTCTCTGATCATGGGAAAACATTTTTAGAGATAACAAGATACTTAGCTCATTATCATGAGAAAACAGTTACTTTAGGATCGTCACAGGATAACAAAAAAATGTACTTTATTTTTTCCAATCCTCATGTTCGGTTTTTCAGTTTTCTTAAAGTCTTTCTAGAACGGGCTTGAAATTTACTCATGGTTTCATGGTCCAACACAAGCTGGTATTGCATTTTGTATTTCTTGTGGGGATAATTTTTGTATAGGCTGGATATGAAGGCTGACCAATCACCTTTTGATCTTAGGAAAACCAGTTCTATGTCCTGTTGTCCTGGGAATTAGGTCTGAGTTATATAGACGATCAACAAAGTAACTCATCTTGAGAAAACCATTATGAAAAACCATTTAAGGGACATATCAACTTTAGCCTTTTGTAGACAACTAAGGAGCAGCAACACATTTCGATTCAATTTATTTAAAGAGCAACAACTTCCAACACTCAAGGAACTTTTCTATATAAGGGAAACCAATTGACTGCATTGGCCGACTGGGGTTCAGGGAAATAGAAGCAGACATACTGAAACAAACATACAAACAAACATACAAAACAAGAAACAAACATACAAAAGGTAACTGCCATCCAGCCATGTCAGAGCATGAAAGAGAGCATATACAGTTAGTCACAGTAAGAGAAACAGGACTACACTGAAAAACAGGCCAACTCTGACATTTTTAAAGATGGTGTGGATGGCAGCAGCCCAGCTGATATTTTCCTTCAGGATGGAGTCACAGCCAAAGAAGCAGACCAGATGAAGCTACTATAACGTTAGATGCTTGAATTAACAAGCACTGCAGAATGGGATAATAGAGATAGAATGATGAAAAGGGGTCCCTATGTCCTCCAGCAGTCTAAGCCTATAGCAGCAGAATTATAGAGATAGCTCATGATAAACTGAGCCACTCTAACAATAAGCTTTATCAAAAAAGATAGTTTTAATCTTAGCCTTAAAAGTAGACAGGGTATCTGCCTCAAAGACTCAAACTGGTTGTAGGTTCCATATGAGAGGAGCCTGATAACTGAATGATCTGCCTCCCACTCTATTTTTTTTTATTCGAGGAACCACTGGTAAACCTGTAGATCCAGAGCAAAGTGCTCTGTTTTCATTCCTTAGGAACATAAAGAATGATCAGACCCCTGATATAAGACAGAGTTTGGCCATTTTAATCTTCATATGTATGAAGGAGGATTTTACATTCTTTTCTGGATTAAAAGAAAGCAAGCAGAGAGGCTAAGATAAGAGAGATATGATCTGTCTTTTAATTTTCATCAGGACTCTTGCTGATAGTAAGGAATTACAATAGTTCAGACTTGAAGTAACAAATGCATCGACTAGTTTGCAACAAATGCCCTGCCACCTACGTACTGCCTCACCTGAGTATCTATAGGAGCTGCTGTTGAGCCAACCCAAAGAACCAAGAGGGAAAGTAGGAATGAAAAACCTCAGATAGGTAAGGATGAAAATTACATTGCAAGGCCTACATTAGATTGATTTTTTACACATACAGTTTTTTTGTTTCATTTCAGTTGTTTCTTTTCATAATTATTACTAAGGAGGGCATATATTGTACAATATTTTTAATCGTTGCTCTCAGCTGCAGCTCAGATTGAAAGATGAAACCACAGGGTTTAAAAGTTCACAGCTCACGATATACGACCTTACACTGTGCTCTGATACGATCTAACTGCTCCCACTGCATGACCAAAAACCACTCCGTACTCAGCCCAGTAGAGAGATACTGCCTGTTGAACTTGTTTACCCGGAAGTAAAGTCAGAGAAAAAGGAGAATTTCAATGTTTGCACATGCACAGTGCGTGAGGATGAGGTAAATTGGCTTGTAGTTCTGCTTCAGCAACAGGATACATTAACGATCCCCTCTCGAGGAAGAACTGAATTTCAAACATTCAAAGGATAGAACGATTCCCAAATATGAAATGGTCATGAGAGGCTAATAGTCCTCATTACAACATGTATACTTACAAAATGCACAATAAAGCAAGTAAAGCTCATCCAGAGCCCAAAATTACTATCAAATTGTCCGAAAAAGTAAAGAAAATATTAATGCCATTTAAAATTCTTCTTAACAACATTTTCTTAGGCTCCAGAGAACTGATGACAATATTTGTCCAGCACCATTTGCAAGCAATGTAACACAAAAGGTGAGAAGCTGGTTGTGGATGTATTTCCTAAATCTGATATTCTTTCAAAAGGGGAAAAATTGGGAAAAATAAAACAGACCTAACTTTAGGTTATTTTTAGGCAAATACATAATGTATACAAAATTGTAACAACAGAGTCCAATGGATAATGTGTTTCTTTCTTTTTTTTTTTAATGGCACTAGTGGCTGTTTTTCTTTTTATGGATAGTAGGTTTACAGGAAAGGGGGAGAGACGTGTGGGAAAGGATCACAGGTCAGAGTTCAACCTGGGTCGCCCGCATTGAGGACTAAGACCTCCATACATGGGTCGTGTGCGCTAACCACAGCCCCGCCAAAGCACGCCCCAAAGGATAACGTTTAAAAGTGTAGCGTATGATGTTGGAGTTCAAGGGGGATCATGGTATCTATTAGTTTTCCCACATGTCAGTCTTTTTAACAAGCTCACTTAAGGCCAATATGATTACTCTCACAATGCAGGCACAAATATACTGATTATATAGCCAGTCCTTTACCTTGATAATGGCTGAGAATAGTAAGATAAGTAAGGCAAACTGTCTTTTTATGAGAATATTATGAGAAGAAAAGACTGGTGTGTATTCAGAAGATTCTTTCACATGCATTTCCTGTTTCTGGAGAAGTCTAAAACACTTTATTACCACTCAATCCAAAACTAAACCTAGACAACAGTGACATAATATAAGGAAGAATTCTTTTCTTTTTTAAATCAAAAGTATCAGTTCCTCTTTCTAAGCTAAACCCCACAGAATAGCTGGAATAAGGAACATTTAACTGTAACACTGAACAATAGGCTTAACAAAACCTGAATTAACCAATCAAACTCTTATAGAAATAAAAAGAAGGAAGTTTATGGTTCTTCTTTTTACGAATATCCAGTCAAAAAGCATGTCCAGCCCAAAGACATACAATAAAGATGATTATCATCCATCTGTCAGGCAAACCAAGTGAAAAGTAAGTGAAATATTTTATTGCCAGAATCCAATAAATCTGGTGGCAACTCTGAACAAACAATATATATATTTTTTAAACTTTTTTACAGATTGATGACTTTGGACAATGAAACTGGCATTGGGAATCTTTATTATGATTTTTGCTCATGTTGCTGCAGCTGGTATGTCTTCTTTGTTTCTGTTTTACATTGCTCTAAGGCATTAAAGGAAAAGCTATAGTTAGACTAAGACTAAATCAGACACAGGTGGAATAGTTGGTTAAATTACATTGACAAATATTTCCTCTGTAATTTATTTCATAGTCTTTGAAGAAAGAGTTTAAAAGAAAAACAGTGACACCTTTCTCAGAGGTTTTAAGTTTCTAGAATAATTGATAAAAATATGTAGAAATACTCAAGAGACTTGAAGACTTAATTATTTTGGGGATGACAGTGGTGTCGGATGATGGAGTTTGTCGGTTCAAGCCCGGTTCTGGTTTTCACTGTCGTCGTGTCCTTGGGCAAGACATGTCACCTCTTGCCCACTGATGGTGGTTGTAGGGACTGGCAATGCCAGTGTATGGCAGCCTCGCTTCTGTCAGTGAGCCCCAGGGCAGCTGTGGCTAAATTCTAGCTTGCCACTATCAGTGTGTGTGTGTGTGTGAATGACTTAATGTAGTGTAAAGCGCTTTGGTCAAGTCCTCTGACTTGAAAAAGCACTATATATGTACAGGCCATTTACCATTTACTCAGGCATTGGAATGTGGTTGCGAATAAATAATTATGGGAACCAGAAAAGTTTAATGCATATTAACCTTTGAACTATAATGACTGAGTTTTAATAAGCGTTCTTTTATGTTTACCTTAGGACTGACTTTGTGATCTTTCTGGCTCATGTTAAACTATTTTATTTTGTTTTCTCTCTCATTTTTCGTATTTTTGTTTCATCAGCTCCAACAACTTCAGCGGAAAATACCACAAGCCACCATTCGCATGCTGGACTGGGACAATATAATCATACTGATAGTAATAAACTGATGATATCACGTAATACGGTCTCTCCTAAAAAAGGTAGTAACTTAATATTTAAAGTCTTTTTAGTTCTGCATATGTAAAAAACCACATTCCAATCTTTTCTTGAAATAACATAAGCAACTAACACTTTCATTTATTGACCCATTAAAAAGCTAAAAAGTGAAGACACAATAAAAAAAATAAATAAATAAATAAATATATTTTTAAACAGGATAAAAGAGGAAGAAGGCTACAATTGCAAAAATTATTTCTGAATTTCAAGATTCCTCCAGTGACTGGTTGTATAGATGTGTTGGTGGAAGGAAGGCAGATTTCAATTGTTTGTGGAAATCCTCTTTTTTTTTTTTTTTTTTTTTTTTTTTTTTTTATTGTAATCAGGCAATGAAGCCCAGAGATAGAAGGTGAGAAGACAAACTAGCTGGGTGTTTACATGCCCAATATTCCCAGAGCTCAGACTAACAATCGGCCGCTGGCTCAATTATGTCAACCAGTCAATGCTTCAACCCTGCAAACTAGCCAGTTCCGTTTTCAAGGAAAAATTATCCACTTTCCTTATTGTAAAAAGTTGGAATCAGAAATATTAAAAAAACAAATGTTTAGAAACTGTTCTGAGAAGGTTGACTTAGATTATTTTAATGACTTCTGCCACATCGTTTAACAGCTTTTTTCTATTTCCTATTCTACAGATAGAATTGATACTAAAACCATCATTGGGGTAGCTGTAGTTGTTGTGATCATCATCATCAGCATTATCATTATTGCTTTTGCAGGTAAGAAACCAAGATCAAAATATTAACTTATTTTCAGGACTAAACACCACTTATTACTTCATTTAAATCAGACCATAGTTCACTAAGAACTGCCTAAAAAATAAAGAAGAAATCAAACATTCTTTCCATTTCCTGAGTCCTCTGTGAGTTTTAAAGATAAAGCTCTTAAGGTTGCAGTTGACGTCTACTAAACCATTCTTCCCCTGTGTCCTCATCGCCTAACTTACACTGATTTAAATCTGGATGTTATTACAAAATATGGGATTTGACTCACTCTCTTTGCTTTATTTGATTAAATGTATGAGCTTGTTTCTGTTCTGTCTTAATTATAATTGGTTTTGTGCTCAAATCTTTAAGATATAGGGGGCAGAGGTTTCCTTTTGCCATGTGCATAATGAAGATAACTTTTTCTCCTCAAAGGGGAACTGTCCCAATTAAATAAACTACTTGGTAAAGCATTAGTTCTGACATGCAATAGGCAGATATTATCAGGGTTTAACAGACTCACACATACCCACCACCAATCAGCTTCTGGACATTTGAGCTGTCTTCAGTTCAGTTTGGTAGCTTTTATTTGTTCCAGTATTGGTAATTTTTGTGCAGCAGTACTACACCGTTCACACACACATTTAAATTTCACAAATAACACCACAAGAATCACATAAAATATTTTACACATAGAATATTTTTGACACTTTGTTAAACGGACAAAACAAAACAAACAATCGAAGACACTCGACACTACCACTGGATGCTTACTAAATGAAATGTTTAAAAAATCTGCTTATAATAATAGCTGATTGTCAAAATTACCCTTCAGTTAAGAGTTTTATCCAAATATTTTTGTTTTGTATTTCATTGTAGATCTTATTTTCAGATTAATTGTTTCAATTAATATTTACTGTTATTTGAGATTTTCTTCCCATCCCATTTATTCTTTAAAATAAACATCAACATGTGCTGAAATGATATGAGTGACAGGACAATTATTGTGATTTAGTCATGTGTTTAATTTTGATGTCTTTTCATGATTTCATTTTATGTTCATTTTGATTTAGGTCCCAAGGGTGCATTGACTGAGTGTCTGCAGTCCTGCTGTATATGCTTCTGTGAATTCTGTGGTGCCATCTTAGAAGCTGCTGCTGATTCCTAAAGTAAATCCAAACAAAGTGCTGTTAAAAAATAAAAAAAAATCAGTAAAACACAAACAATGGTGTAAATAGATCATATTTAGTAGCACTAATGAAAAATCATTCATTTTGTTCAAGTACTGTACATCAAATAACAAAATAAAGATGGGATTTTCAGTCACTTGGTTCTCAGTTTATCTAATAATTAAAAACAATTATCCATTCTGCTCCGGCTTGCAGACATTTAGGATGACAAAGACACCTAAATCAAATGTTCTAAATGAGGAAAATCTGAGAAAGAAACACCAGCCCAGATTTGTAGTTATTCCTAAAAACAATCCAAATAACATTTTTCTGCAGCAGAATATCTTGTAGATTAGATGCTTTTTTTCTGATGGCCACACATGAAACGTAAATAGTTAAATACACCCACTAATGATCTAAAATCATTAAAACATGGGATAAAAACGGCCTACAGATGGCAGCAAAGAGCAAAAAGGTAATAGATTCAGATCCAAAGACTCCAGGCAACATTCACTCAGAAAGAGTGCTTGGAATATTATTTAAATGGAACAACAAATTATGGTTACGTCTCCCAAAAAGTGACTGCGTCATTACACTGGAAAAAATGTAAATCTAAATATGTAAAGATTTTTTAAAATAAGTGCTTTTTTTCTTGAACTGAAGTGGTGAGTTAGACTCTTTGCCATTGAAACAAGTCAATTTACAAAACAAATAATTGCATTGTCCTTATTTCAAGTACATATTATCTAACTATTGTATTTTAAGAGTAATAATCCTCATTCCATTCTCAGATCATGTTATTCTCCTATAGTCAAATTAACGGTAAATACACTTGATTTAAGACATTTTAACTTATTTCTAGATTGTTTTTGCAGTATAACTCAGGGTAACCAGTTACAAGACAGAGTAACTGTACTGTTACTTTTTATGATTTTCAAATCCTGAGAAATTTGGATTACTTTTACTTTTAACTCAACCGAGAGTTTCGTTAACAAAAATAGAATATTTCGTATTTATTAACAAGTTTAATAAATAATTAATGAAAAGTACTGCATATCTTAAAACATTCTAAACTAATCCAAACCCTTTTTTTGTGTCTTAAGCGAAAAATGAGCCAAGACACTTACAGGCAATATTTTAATGTGATTTTTTATTATATTTATCCATATTAAAAAAGTATTTGTTCCTTAATATAAAACAATTAAGCATTGGCCTTCATTGAGGAACACTGTCATTGAGGCCTTGTCCAAACGTAGCAGGATATCTAGAAAGGAGATATTTCTACATGGTTCTGCTCTTCAGCCACACATTGGGCCGGATCTATCAAAGGTTTGCGTGTATAAAAACGTGAGCTATTTCACTGTGCACGCTAAAAAATGTACAAACTGATCTATCAACAGCGTGCTAAAAGGATTTGGTCTTTAAAACGTGCTAAATAGCTCCTCTTATCCATTTAGTACTTTTTCTGCAATGAATATGCAATATTGGGCGTTTACACGCAAAAGTGCGTCTTGTGGGAGGAGAACATGTAAATATATTAATTTAGCACTCGCAAAGTGATTTATTAAACCTGAAAGCAATTTTGCTAACGGTATCTGACTCTATATTTAAAGGGATAGTTCGGTATTTTTGACATGAATCTCTATGGCATCCCCATCACCAGCGGCATGCAATCACACTGACTTACCCCTGGCAGCGTCCTGTGAGCAGAGTTATCGTCCAGTTTTGGTCAAGCCAAAAGTAGTCCGGCAGGTTTTTAGGAACAGCGAAATAAAACTTTTCTCTTCCCAAAATATTATGTGTTCAAAAGAGCGATATTTTTGCATCCCAAAAAGATTGTAGTGGAAAAAGTCACACGTCGTTATCAATTGGTCCTATTTTCTCTCTGTTCGTATCAGTGCGCGCCGTCATTCAGACAGCGAGCCCAACAACAGCCATGTCTCCCTCCGCGGCGGAAGGAGACATCAGCGTACGGTTGCAGCGAGAGCTGGGATCTCCCAATCTCGTTTTTCAGAAGTGCTGTCCGACGGGGTCGGGGTTCTCCACCTGCGCCTGTGGAGCAACATGCCAATGCTGCGGGGATGCGTAATCACACAGTCACTTCTTGTGAGCCATTTGGTATGTGCATTTTTCTACAGGCCAATACAAAACACCTGTTTTTTTTTTTTTTTTTACTGCAGTGAAGTAGAAATTCAGCCACATACCACCTTAGGGAATAAAGGTTGCCAAAGTTTTTTCTTTATATATCACTGTAAGATTTAAATTTCTAAATGCACTAGTTTGTAGAAACTACAAACTACTTTGCCGCAAACCACAAAACGCGCAAAACCATCATTTAAATAGGGCGTCTCCAACAGTTTTGCACCTGCCACCAGTTACGCAATCGCTCTTGTTAAATCACCCGCAAACCATGGTCCAGCCCCTCGCGCAAAATTCCAGTTTGCGAGCGCAAATTACTGCACGCAAAATTGGATCTTCATAAATCCGGCCCATTGTACTTCCCTTAAAACAAAGACTCCTAAAAACTTGCGCCATAGAGGAGATTTATAAACACCCCAGTTTTAAGCCAAGCTTTTTTTTTATTCTATTTATTTTTTTGTTTGTTTTATCTGCACTTTAAGTAGTAATTCAATAGATTCAAAACATTTTCTATTGAGCCACTGTGCCTATTTTTCACTTCTTCAGCATTCCCCAAAACAAAAAGTCAAACTTAAAAAAAAAAAAATTAATAAAAAAGATTGGGGGGGATATATCGATATATTGCTTTAGAATTCGGCTTGTAAGATTTACTTTATATGTATTGCTTGATGATTTTTCCTGTAAAGCAGTTTGTGTTTCGACAAAAGTCGAACAATTAAATGGTATAAGTAAAACAATAATACCTGTAATTGCCGAATAGTTATTTTATTTTAAAGCACTTTGAGTGATTGTTGGATTTCTGCTTAATATAATTGATTCTTATCTTTTCTTGACAGTCAGAACAACACAGATCAGATTTTTTTTAATGTGACCCAGGCCATTTTGCTATGTGGTCCAAAATGATATATTTGTTATTTATATATAAAAAACATCTCTGATCTTTTCAATTTAAATAAAGATCAGTTCCATAAAATAAAATAATAATAATAAAACAACTCAGTTCCTAAACACTACCTCTAAAATAAATTATGAATAAGAGAAAAAATGCCAACAAGCCACAATTTGTGGGCTTTTTTTGTTTTGTTTGTTTGTTTCATTGGTATTGACAATTATTTACATTTATTCTTTTTTTAGAAGTGGGATTTCTAGCCTTACAAATGGGGTTCGGACCATCAGTAGTGTCGTGCAGAATTGAGGTAGATACACAGCTTAAAGTCCTACTGAATAAACTGTTACGGCAAAAAAAAAAAGCAGATTAGTAGAAAAACGAGTGACCATTATTTCGTTAAGAAGGCTTTGAGAAACAATTATACCAACTGTCATGTTTCAACAAAAAAATTATGTTGCAATGCTAACGATGTAAGTAAAAGGGGTCATTTTCAAAGATTTCTGTTTGAAATTTGACCAAATTGAAGCCCCCAAAGACCAAACTATATATGATATCAAAAAAAAATCCTTCAATGTGAGCGCTAGACAGGTCAGATGATGACATGGGCCAAGTTTCACATTTGTAGATCAAATAGTTTGGAAGAGGCAGTGATGTGTTTTTTAGCCACCATCTCCCATTACTGGAAAATATCTAAATCTAGATAAGTCATTTTTTTCTTAAAATAAGTGCATTTGTTCTTGGATTGAGGAGGTAAAAGAGGCATTTTGCCAATGGAACAAGACAATTTACATTTAACATAAGAAAATACGATTGCATTGTCTTATTTCAAGTGCATATTATCTAATTACTGTATCTTATTTTAAGACTAAAAATACTCATTCCATTGGCAAACAATCACATTTACCAACTCAAATTAATGGTAAATACACTTAATTTAGGATTCAATTTATTTCTAGATAGTTTTTTACAGTGCTGGCTTTACAGCCCGTATAATGTCCTGCCAAACAAATGCCTGTAACTGTGGTAACTCTGGCATAGCAAGTTGTACATCATTCGGAAGTCATTCTTGCACCGTTTAATTCATGACAGAGAGGAGAGCGAAGCTATAGGATTGCTTTTGTTCCAAATGTTTTTGAAAAGACAAAACAACCTGCGAAACAAAGAGGGAAATTGGCGAAATTTGAAAAATGCTTAAAAGTTTGTGTTTATCTATAGTTAATACATCAGAAAGTATAGTAGATACTGATATGATAACCCTGAGAATCAGCAGACTTTGAATATTGATTATACCACTTTATGTTGGCATGGTAATGGCTCTAAAAAATTGGGTAATTTTGAAAGATTTCTGTAAGAAATTTGACTGAATTGAAGGGCACCAAACAAAGTGCCTGCAAGGCCAAACCATACACGATTTAAAAAAAAATTCCTTCAATGTGAGCGTAGGTCTGACGATGACATGTACCAAGTTTAATGCTCTGCCTATTTATATTGTAGTTAAGTCCCTGACCTGTTCTCAGCTCAGGAACTAGGACCCGTATGATATCTGGTTGTTCAATAGGTTTGCCTAAATAAAAGATTTAGAAATGATTTATCAAGATATTCCTGCAAAAAGGTCTGATGTTGCAGGGGAAGGTAATAACAAGTGTTTGGAGCATGCTCTTGTTCTGATGCCAGTTTGTTTCAGCCTTTATTTAGTCTCATGTAGAAGGGTTGGTCATATCACAGATAATTTGCATTACAATAGGGACAGTTAGCAACATTGAGTGAATAAACGAACTTGAAGAGGGAAGGGGGGTTTGCAGGAAAAAAATGAAATTCTTTTGGACTTCCAGTGTTAAGGCGGAGGTTATCAACAGGGGGTCTGTGACCCCTAGGTGGTCCGCGGAGGTACTGAATGGGGGTCATGAAAGTTTTGGTTAATAAGACTTTTTTTTTTTTATATTCCCCCCTGCAATTTCTTCCAGTTATTGAAATGTCTTTAAATACAAATTAACATGAATTCAACACACTGTAGTAAACAGATAAATGATGTCTGTCAGTCATTAATGCACGCATTCAGTGACACACAGGAGCTCTTTCAAGCTGGGCACCGTTTCATTCACACCTGTCACATCAACCAGGAATCAGAATCAGAAATATTTTAATTATCCCAGGAAGAAATTACTTTAGTTACATTACTCCATCTGTAATACACTGACTATAGGACCATTTTTTTTAAATAATACAATTTCATATAATATATATAAAATTAATGGGTCTCCGCCCCATCTCGCCATCAGTTTGTCGGTCCTTGTTGAAGACCCCTGCTTTAAGGTATTTGCACAAACCAAGGGAAACAAAAATAAAAAAAAACAGTCTGGGTCCATCTTAGGAAAGTGTATGAAATGAGAGAGAAACTAGGGTTGTATTTTCACAGAGACACAAGCGTTTGAAAACTAAAGGGGATATTATTCCACCTGTGGGG
Organism: Cyprinodon tularosa; assembly: GCF_016077235.1. Classification (NCBI taxonomy): domain Eukaryota; kingdom Metazoa; phylum Chordata; class Actinopteri; order Cyprinodontiformes; family Cyprinodontidae; genus Cyprinodon; species Cyprinodon tularosa. Next base: position 197,664 of record NW_024037835.1, read on the forward strand.
TTTTATTTTGAAAGATATTTATTGGGCTTCGCCCATCACTCCACCCTTTTCATAAACCAGTGCTACTCTATTCAAGTGGCGCCTTTGTTGGTAAACTGCCAGGAAGCCACTCCCCTCTGCCAATTTCCTCTGCTGCTAGTTTCTGCTCTGCGTGCTGGAGATGGGAACCAGCTGCACTCAATCTCATGCAATCAAAGAGTGTACATTTGGTGTGGCTGACCTCTTCACTCTTGTTTGAGGAAGCATCACAGCATGCAAGCCAAACAGTGATGGTAGAACATGAAAAGTGCAAACTGTGCAAAAGGTTTCTTAGAAGAACTGTGAAGGACAGCTGGTAAGCTGATTACAGTTGATTTTTCACATGGACTGACTCTGATTATCTGGTTGATTGTTTAATATTATTCAAAGGGAAATAAATAAATAAAAATACACTTGGTGTTTATTAGTTAAAGCAGAAAAAATGTTGATAAAAATGCTAATTTATTAATTGCTGTTTAATTTCACTATAAAATACTTAATGTTTATTATTCATTAGGATATATTTTTTTTAAATAGGTGGAAATTGATTAGTTTTTTTTTGTCTTTTCTTATTGATCTCTCAATGTAATTAGACGTTTCTGTCTCTTTTGAGGGTTTTTACCTGTGTGTTTGAAGGAAAATTATGACCATCATAATAAAGATGACTAAAATGAAGACTCCTTGAGTGAATGTCAGTTATGTTTCATAGAGGAGACTTCCCTTTCAAGTGGGGATTGCACATCTAAAAATCAAACCTAAACAGAGAACTTGACAGCACCACAGTATCATTATCTGTCACTGCACACATTTATTCATTGTGTTGAAATCCACATCTGTGCTCCTTCCTAAAAATAAAAAGAATGCAGGGATCAGAGTGAGCAAAAATAATGGGTTCATGACAGGTTTGTTTCCACTCTGCAATGGACCAATACCATTGCCCAAGAATGACCTTTGGATAGGAGAGGAGGGCAGCGAGAGGAGGGTCAGACAAACCCCAGTACACTCTGTCTCTCATTCTCTACATGTTAGCCCTGGTCCCGGGAGGGTCCATGACTACTCCCCAGACAAAGTTATCCGCTTTCACAAGGTTGAGGTACGCAAGGACAGCGGAAGGGTTATTGAATTCTGGTCTTTACTAAATTTTTAACTTTTTTAAATATGAGTCAAAAGTGCGACTATTGCATTGAAATTAGTTTGTTGCCACAACTGAAAAAGACTTGAAAAAATGTTTGCTGCATCAAACTGTTTGGTTAAAATCCATCTGGGGCTCTTCTATATTTATTTTTGGGCAAGAGGTGGAGTAAGCCCTTAAAAAGTCACCACTCAACCAGAGAGCAACAGACAGGAACATACAAAAAACTACCGTACATACAGTTGCCTAACTGTCTTGTTTGTATTTATACAGAACCCATGTAGTGGGAAAAAGGTATTCAACTATACAGTTGAGTTAAATAAACAAAGATAGATGGATTTCACTCTGTCAGCACTTCATTTTCTTTGCAAAGAAAAAGATAAGAGGACATGATGTCCAGCCCTAATCTGCCTAGACAAAGTTAGTCTCACTATTTAAACCCTGCAGGAATGCTATGAATGTCTCCAAATAGCGTTAGCCAAAACACTTTTACACAGTAAACGACATCTTCAAATGTAATAAAATAATTCCTGAGAAACAGTCTAGCTTGTTATCCCCCACACATCCTAATAGGATAAACAACCCCTCTTTCCTGGTTGTAACCTTAAAGGAATAGTACACCCAAAACATGATTAGCCTTCATTTTCTACTCACCCCCATGCTGAACAACACTCTGGAGTACTTTTTTGATATCTCAAATGCATCTGGAGATCTGGGAGGCTTCTTGCTGTCTGCTGACATTCAAATAATGGAGGTCTATGGTGCCCGAGGCAGAAAGGTCCATAAAAGTCCACAAAAACGTGTCAATATTCCTCCATACTGCTCGTCCAATGTATTCCAAGTGTCCTGAGTGGGTAGCATCCAGAATTTACTCGAAACGAAGTCATTTAGAATGTTTTTAGAGCATAAACAGTAGTGTATAGGATTTCCTAATAGCGCCCCCATGCGCGCTCACGATTCTACGGAAGCCGGCAGACCAAACCGGAAGAAGGTGCGCATTCAGCGTCTGGTCTGCCGATAATGCAAGCGTAGAAGAAGAAATGTGCTGTTTACCTGTGCAAAGAAAGAAACAACGAAAGAAGAATGTCTGAGGACTTCAGTGTTGAGGAAGAGCATGAGTTCTTTGCCGAGCTGAATGCGCTGGTTTGGTCTGCCGGCTTCCGTAGAATCGTGAGCGCGCATGGGGGCGCTATTAGGAAATCCTATACACTACTGTTTAGGCTCTAAAACGTTCTAAATGACTTCGTTTCGAGTAAATTCTGGATGCTACCCACTCAGGACACTTGGATTACATTGGACGAGCAGTATGGAGGAATATTGACAAGTTTTTGTGGACTTTTGTGGACCTTTCTGTCTCGGGCGCCATGGACCTCCATTATTTGAATGTCAGCAGACAGCAAGAAGCCTCCCAGATCTCCAGATGCATTTGAGATATCAAAAAAGTACTCCAGAGTTTTGTTCAGCATGGGGGTGAGTAGAAAATGAAGGCTAATCATGTTTTGGGTGTACTATTCCTTTAAAGCTCTGAGGCTTGAATGAAAGAAACACAGCACTCATAAATAAATATATGTAAAAGGGCATTAATAGATTTTTTTCCTACCACAAACCATCATATTCAAGTAAAACACATAAACTATATGCAAAAACAGCCAATGCATCTTGGCCATCAACAACAATGCCACAAACATGTCATTTTAATCACTTTTAAAATCAAACAACAGTACAGCAGTGTATGTTTTGTGGTAGTCAGAGCACTTTGTGGGATTACAAAACAGTAGAAAAGGCCAGGAAAAAACAATGGATCATAACTTAATCATGCTGCAGTTGTGCATGAGTATTTCAAATAAACACTCTAAATTTCCTCTATTGCCACTCCAATTAGAATTCAAAGGCAGACCCAATGACGGACCACGCAATTAGAATGAGGAACTTAGGCTGTAACAATCAACATTAGCTGATGGGCAGCCATTGGAAAGGGAAATTAATACTTCTCCCCTATTAGAATATCCAATTGAAAGGTACTTCCAGTCCAGCATGTAAATGGTGTTTTATTTAGAAAATGACCGTATTCTTTCTGTTACATCCATCTATGGTTCACTCTTGATGTTTGTTGTCCACGACACCATAAGTTACACGATGCTTCCCACTTTAAACTCCCACAGTGTCGTCGCAGCAAAAGAAGTTCAGTGCTCCCACTGACTTGTTAAGTAGGCTGTTTAAATGCACTTTGTTTTTATGGTAACTTGAAGGCAGATTTAATGATACCTTAGAGAACAGAAAGTACAACAGTCTGGCCTGTAAAAATATTGTCTGACCTTAAAACAGTGCATGTTGCAAAAGAGGTTTGGGGTTCCTCAATTATTAGCATTACCACCCAATCCAAAACCAGATCTAGACAACACTGATTGTCAATTCCTGTATCTAAGGCAGATAGAGAAAAATAGATGGAATGAGGAACGTTGAGCTGTAACACTGAACAAGAGCCTGATCAAAACATTAATTAACCAAAGGAAGTACAATAGAAATTAAAAAATGAAGTTTATAATTTCAATTCAGTTCATTTATGTAGCACCAATTCACAGCGTGCCAGTTTACCAGAAGATAATTAATATATTGATAATGGTTCCATCTGTGCCATCTGCATGTTTTCAATAAGACAATTTATTTTTCATTTCTAGTTCATTCTAATAATTATGAGTAGTAAAGTTTTTGACAACAATTTGAAAATTAAAACACACAGCCCCCCCAATAACATATATCTGTGCCCTTATAATTTTACGATGGCTGTGGCTGCTTAGGCAGAGCCATAACAGATTGGTTAATTTCGGTGAATCATATATCAATCAAATTGTTAGAGCCAGTAAAATGTATCTGGACCCTTGTGGGAAAATTTGACAGTAGTTTCAGCCAATGAGAGCCAGCAAATGGCAGTCTATTAGCTTGGTCAGATACCTGGATTTGTGGGTTGTAAATGCTAAGTATGGATTTAAAATGTCTCAACCAACATAGTGTGGATTTACAGGTAAAATGTAGTTTTCATTGAGAAACGGCAAACTTCTGTTGTGTTTTGCAAATTTGAAAAAGGGTTGTGCTGGCTTGTAGCCCAGATTCTACAGTGTAAGTTCATATGATACATTGCTATAATTTTTGTCATTAATGGATCGTTTATCACAGTTGTTGTTGAGTAAGTATGAAAAGGTACCTTAAAAGGTACCCCTCAGGTTCAAAGGGTTAAACAATGTAGAAATACTCAAGAGATGTAAGTTGCCTGAGGCCTCTAGTTCAGTGGGGCCTTCAGAAAAGTTTCATAGGGATTGCCAGATGGGGCAAAAATCTTGGGGTGGCACACTGAAACTAAAAGCCATAATTTCAGGTTTTGAGTCTACTATTGTGGTAAACCTGCCTGTAGAAATCATAAAGACTTAAGTAAACACCTACTCATATCTTGCTTTATTGTCACCCCTTGCTTTATTGCTTTATGTTCTACCCTGGCCACCCCACCAGGGTAGGCCACGGACACCTTGTACAATGCAATGCCCTCTGGTGGCATCACTGCTTTTAAAAGTAATAATATGTAAAACATCGGAATGTGGGATATGGATAAATATACACGCCTTTAAGAAGCTAAAAAAAACAAACCATAGAAACAAATGAGCCGGTTAAAGGCTACAACTGCAAATATGACTTCTGAATATCCTCAAAAAAAATGACTGATTTTGTTTTGTTTCCTTTAATCCACAAAAGTATTTACTCAGGCTGTTTCACACCTGGAAGGTTAAACTGTCTTGTGAAGAGTTGTTGGTTTGTACTATTATGGACTGTTTGAAACAGAGGCCAGACTCCTTCAGACTTAAGGTTACTTCAACATTTTACAGTTTTCTTCAATTGTCTTTAACTTGTTTTGATTAACTGTATGTGAAAACCTTCACAGCTCTCTGCAGACTTTAAGATAGTAAGGATAACCTTGTCTAGACAAGAACAGACAGGAATGTTGGCAAGACTGCATCTGTTGCAAGGAGTAATAAATGCTACTGGAATGAAAAACTATGATCTCACTTTTTTTTATCTAAGACTCAGACTTTTTTTCATTTCAGAGTTGCTTTTTGCATAGTTTTAGGCTAAGGTAGATAGGTGGATAGATTTCAGTTGTACTACTCTGGTAGTGTGTGTCTTTATAAACCTATACCATCTGTAGGAGGGTAGCAGGGATGAATAGGACATTCAGAGTGGTAGAGCAGTTTTATCCACCCTCTTAAGAGCTGCTCTGCCAGTTTTCAAACCAGTCAGTTCTGCAGCATGTTAACACATGTTATACTTAGTAGAGGGACTTGTGCTTGCCAAAGAAAGGGAACTTCCTCATTGTTCCACAGGCTTCTTTAGAAACAGTATCTTAGTTCAAATATTTCAATCATGTGAACCCCAAGAGGTTAAAAATAAACTGTCTCACCACTTTCCCTTCTCTTGTTTTCCTGGTCTAAGCTTTGTGATGTCTGAAATTAATGATGATGTCACAGATATGCTTCCAAGTCATTATGAAAATATAAACGACACACAGAAACTGAACACAGTTCTGAAACGTGTGAAAGCCAATTATTGATAATATGTCCTGACAGAAATAAATTCAACATGAGAGGGAAAAGGACAATGAGGCAAACGATTCTGTCACTAATGATATATATATATATATATATATATATATATGTGGTGATAATAAATTGATTAAGCAAAGAATAACAGAAATACATCATATAGCAATGTTTAATCTATAAACCTTACCATCTCTGTACATTGTAAAAAAGCAACACCCTTATTTAGCCATCATGAACTGAAACCATTTATAAAAGGTTAATAATCATGTTGCCCTGAAATGTTTGTTTAGCCTAACCCTAACATCAGTGGATTTAAGACATTAATCTAACCTTTTTTTATTTAACTTTCCCTGTCAGGTTGGACTTACCCTTACCCTAACCTAACACTTGTTGGTTTAATAACGTAATAAATGATCTATTAACCTTCTATAAATGGTTTAGATGTGATTTATAAATGAACACAGACATTAATAAACTATCTGTTAATCGTTAATAAATGTCTCTGGTTTTGATGGTTTTGTAAAGTGTAACCTAAGATTTTAATCGCACCTGAGCAGGGTCTTCCCTCACTTACAGTTGCCTATAAACTGAAGAGGTGGACCACTTTAGCTTATTAAGAATGTGAAAAGCAAAGTTGTAGAAGGTTACTTTTCCTCGGCAAAATAAGGACCTTAGCTACCTGATGTCGTGGCATTCATATTTTTATATGAGAAACGGGAGAAAAGAATCAAGGTAAGTTTAATTTATCTCTTTTTTTTAAATATAGCCTACTGCAAATTATCTAAAGAAGCGAGGATACACTCCATTCTCTCCTACCAGATAGATTCATTAAACAAGCATGAAATCTTTGATTTTGTCTTCTTCTGAGTATGATCTGGTCAGGACATGTGAGGAGTTCTGTCAATTAAACCAAGTTTTCTTAAACTTTCCACTTGCTGCAAAGGATTTATTATTTCAAATTTCCTTGACAACAGAAGGTGAGTTTTTGTGAATGGATAATTGAATTTATATTAAATAATTTCAAATAAGACTATCGAATTTAAGCAACTAATTATTATTAACAGGGAGACTTTTAAGGCAAACCTTCCTGAGTTAAATTAAAGCTTTTCTTAAAGTTAGCTCATAATTTTAAGGCAGATTTTGAACTTTAATATTTCATTTATTCCACCCTGACTATTATTACAATGTATGTAAGAGATAAAACTTGTTGATGGGGAAAAATATATGTATGTGAAAGAGGGAAAACATCAAAGTGAGAAGTAATATGTAAAATTTTCAGAGAGATTATGTAATGTGACTTGTATGGCAGCTCGTAATTAAAAACTGGTTTTGTGCTGCTGATTCAATAGCCTTGGGGTAATACAAACAAGGTTGTTTTTTTTTGTCAGTATTTCAAGGTTAATTTAAGGTACATTTTTTTCTCATTTAGAATAAAATTATCACATCATTTAACATTTTGTGATGCTCATTCAGCATATAAAGACTCAATTGATATTATGTCCTGAATACTTAGTAGAATAAACATCTTTATTTTGTATCAAATTTTTGTTTGAATAAATAATCAGTTGTATTTTTGTGGATTCTAACAGATAAGATGAAATGACAAGAGCTTAACTGTAAATTGATTTTGCTGTTCATTATTAAAACAACAGTGTTCGACAAACATGGCGCTGGTGTTGGTGTTTTGCAATTCAAATGTTGATATTTGTCCTCCATGCACAATTTCTTAAAAAAACAGGCAAAACATCCTCCTGACAGATTACCATCAGCAGCAGATTAAAATGAGGTCTCTGTAAAAAGCAGGAAAGAGGATGTAAAATAGAGTAGTTGACATTCCCCTGTTGTGACTCTTTTCCTTATAAAAGCCTCTTTTTATGAAACATTGAAAAAGAGGTAGATACAGTACAGTCAGCCCTTAAGCTGGGAAAGGCATGCTAATACTATTAACAGATGGGTTACGTCATTTTAACTTAAAAAAAAAAAAAAAAAAAAAAACATAAAGGCTCAACCATTAAACTCGTTCATATAACATTTGAAGTTATTTATTTATTTAGTATTTAAAAATATATTTAGAATCAAAGATGTACTTTTCTTTAGAATCATAAAAAATGAAAAATGAGAACATCATTGCATTAATCCCGCTCCGTGTATTTAATTTGTATGTTTTATTGAAAATTTGTCAACAATAGAGATAGATTCAAACATAAACATTATGAACAAACGCAAAACCTACAGAACTCATTCAATTTTGTTGCATTTGATCACGGGATAAAAAAAATCCAAGTACCTTCTCCAGCAGAAATAAATTAGAGCGAGGTTTTATTGGACACAGAGTGAGAGTTGAACAAAGTGATTCCAATAAATCCACTTCAGCCTGTTTCAGTTTATTGTAGAGGCATGTGTCTCCCTTTCAAGAATGGGATATTAGATTAATAAGTTTCTAATTCTAAATCCCCACAAAGTGTAAGTGATTGAGTGAAAAAGTGTTTGGCTCTGTCTTAGTCCGCTCCAGGGTGACTACCTTAGACCCTCACTACCACGTCCCCTCAGTTGGACCATGTTTAGCAGGGATAAAAAAAAAAAAAAAAGATAATAAATGGATGCCTTCCCTTTTGACACATAGACTCACTGTGTAAGATGTTGAATCTGAGTTTCCCTCTCTTTATATATATATATATATATATATATATATATATATATATATATATATATATATATATATATATATATAAAATAGTAAACTGAAATAATAAAACGTCAAACATACTGATTCTGTTTGCTCACCTCCTCATAAGACCTCAAGCTCATTCATGCAAATTAACAACATACCCGCATGGAATTTTTTTTTTTTTTCAGTTAATATACAAATTTCTTTCCTGAGGCAGCAAAACTGATCTCTATCAGGTGGGACAGAGCATTAAATGAAAACTGGCTTTGACACAAGATTAGGATAATGCAACTTTGAAATCTGATTGGGAGGACAAAACCAGATGTAAGTTTCTCCTTTTTATTCAGTTATTTTCATATATTCTCATTTGGAGTGTTTATAGATTATATTTTGAAAATTTCTCTTAAGTCTTCTTTACTTATTGCTTTTTGATGTTTCTTCAAATACATATAGAGATTTCTCGGGTAAAAAATTAGTTTCTTTTTACTGAGAAAATTTAAATCGTACAATCATCCAACAGAAAACAACGCAAAAAAACAAAATATACCAGCAAAGCAGTTAAATCCACCAAAGGAAACATGCAGTGGGATCTACTTCTGGTCACTTTGTTTGGTAAGAGATCCTGTGTTAATGCTGCAATGGACACATTTAGCCACAACTATTACAGACAGTTATACATGCTAATTCAACCTGCATTTGTTTCATTTTAGCTCAGCACTATTTAATTTTTTGTCAGCTGTATGAGTATCACTACATAGAAGAGGAAAAGCCCTGGATTGAAGCTCAGCAATACTGCAGAGAGAAGCACACTGACCTGGCCACAGTGTTTAACTTCACAGAGATGGAGAGACTCCTCAGTATCTCAGCAGGGGATATGAAGGAGGCTTGGATTGGTCTGTATGATCAGACGGATGGTATCAGAACCTGGTACTGGTCTCTGCCTGGAGTGGAGTTCAATGAGACAAACTGGTATGAAGGAGAACCAGATGATAGAGAAACGGAGAACTGTTACTTTATACAACGAGACAATAATCTTCAATGGGAAGACATTTCATGTGATTTTGAAATTTTTTTCATTTGCTATAATGGTGAGCATAAATATATTTTTTATACAAAACTATGGGGATAATGTTTGGTTGATAGATACAGCATTGCTGACTATGATAAACTAAATCCTTTTTGCACTAATTTATGTTTTTTAATTCTTATATTTCTAACTCTTTACAGAAAGTAACACATCACAGAAATTCTACCTGATTGAACAAAATAAGACCTGGCTGGAAGCTCAGAGTTACTGCAGAGAGAAACACACAGACCTGATCAGTGGACTGGACCAGCTACAGGATGAACAATTCCTAAATCTATTTAATCTTACAAAAAACCAGTATGTGTTCATCGGTTTGTTCAGAGACACCTGGAGTTGGTCAGATGGAAGCAACTTTTCTTTCAGACACTGGAACCTACAGTATGATGATGATAACTACAACAGCGGTCAATGTGCCGTCACTGTGTTTGATGATGAAGGCAGATGGAAGAATGAGGACTGTAGGGAGAAAAAACCCTTCATCTGTTATGATGGTGAGTTTAATTAGTTCATACTTAACACATAACATCTCCCTATTGAACTTTAGTCTGATATATGAATTGGATAATGTTTTCAGTTGTATGTGCTTTTAAAGTAATTTATCTTTTTAATCCTTTAAAGCCTCGACCATGCAATAATTGACAGAAAATTCAGTTTTTTATTTAGAGTTGTCATTGAACTCTCTGAAAAATGAAAGAAAAGAATATATATATATTTTGTAAAAATTAAATTCGATAATTTATTTGCATCAATTTTGATACATTAGGCATTTCTGTAGAATATTATATACGTTTTCTGTCCATTACATGTGTCTGATTGTGTAAGTCAGGGTTTTTAAGATCAGCAAGATCACACTGATGATGCAAAGTCCTCAAAAACTCATGTATCAAATATGATACAATTGGTTTTAAAGGGTTAATTCTGCTGTTCACTAAACGGGTTGGTGCTTGTTGGATCAATGTGCTGTTGTGACCCCGCAAGGCTAATCTCACTAATCCGCACTGCCAAATTTTACCAGTGAAGCCTATAGTTATTCATATAGTTATTCAGATTATCTAAAAGGTCCAGCCCTTGATACCCACTAATGCTATTGTAGAGATTCCACATACCAAGCCAAATAATGCAAGTAAACTATTGAGTAGTGTGTATAATATTTACTTATTTATATACAGTACATTTCTGCTCTTCAAGTGCAATTATCCAAGTCAATTCTGTGTAGCCTTTCCTTTAGCTCTCTACTGCGCAGATTTTTTTTTATATCTAAAGGAAACATATTCCAGGAAATTGCAACTTTTTAATACTTTTTTGTACAACATACACTCTTTTTATATTGTCTATCATATTTTTTTTTATCTTTAATGGCATCTTGCTTGTACTCTGCCCGTTGCAATCTACATAACCTACTGGAACCAGAATTTTCCTGAAGAAGTAATCCCAACGGATACATAAAGTTGAGTCTTAGTATAAGTCTAAGTCATACACTAGCTGGGATTAAATGTCCTCATTAAGCGTGAAAGTGTAGGTGGGATTTAAATATGGCTGCTCTGCAAATAAAAACCTTAGATTATGAGTTATTGGGATGCAGAGCCTATTTTACAATACAAACTGTTTGCAAATCTACATACCCAATAATCCCCAAACCAAAGACTAATATTTTGCTGAGGTTAAATGAAAACAGACTAAAGTTTAATGGGAATATTTCAGAAAGTCAATGTCTCAACCCTTTTCTCTCATTGCATTTTCATATTTTTGTTTCATCAGCTGCAATGACATCAGCAAAAAATACCACAAACCTCCATTCGGACGTTGGACTTGGACCACATAATGACACTGGGATAAATCAACCGATGATACGACGTTATATCTTCTCTCCAAACAAAGGTAGAAACTGAAGATTTACAATACTTTACAGCCATTGCATATATGAAAAAGGAATTTTTTTGAATTTCAATCTTTTCTTGAAAGAGCATAAGCAAGCAACACTTTGATATACATCCCTAATAAAAAGCTAAAAAAATAAAAATACTCATTAGAAACAGATCTGAACAGGATAAGAGTTATAAAAAATATCAAAAAATGATAAAACAGGAAGAAGGATACTATTGAAAAAATGACTTCTGAATTGTAACGATCCTCTAGGGACTGTTGTTTTCAGTTCCTAGAGATGCTAGTTGTATAGTTTCATTTACTAAAATAGATTGGTGGGTGCGGGCCCAGAATGTCTAATCGGGAAGATCTAGACTATTCCAGGTGGACAGGTCTTATTTTTGTGCCACATTTATTTATTTTTTATGCCGGAGTGGGTGTCTGCCTCCACTGGCAGCTTTATTTTTCTCTGCACACCTCGATGTAAAACAGCAGTGCACTCACTGGCAGGGGAGCTCAAGTCCAGTCCTCAAAAGCTACCATCCTGTGACATTTAGATGCATCTCTTCTCTAAAAAATCTGAATCTAAAGACTCAATCCCCTCACTTAGCTATGCAGAGGCATTGTAAAAAGCCATTTATTTGATTCAGGTGTATTCAAAATTGGGTGCATCATTAAGTTGCAGACTAGCAGTTCATGAGGACTGGACTTGAGCACCCCCGAGCCAATGGTGCCTGGAGAAAGCCAGAATTAAAAAGGGGAAAACTCTGGAAAAGTTTGAATCGTGCAAATACATCAATCATAAACAAGGTAAGGCAAGATTTTGAACTTTGATTGCAAACCACTGAACATTGCATTTTGTGGTGTTAAGATACATTATTTAAGGGTATATTGCTTAAATAATAGCATGATTCAATGCAACATAAATGGGAATGTTTCTCTTGTAGACCCTCAGAGTGAGAACAACTATACAACAGCACCAACTACCACCTATGAGAAAAACAAGTTTAAATCTAAAGGTAGGCTTATTCATTAAGTGAGTATTAAGCTATTGTTACGAATAGTATGGTGCAGTTCTGTATGATCAGAATTTTTTTCAAGTGTTGCTCAGTGTCAGAAGCAAAACCAGTAATGATGGTGGGATTGCTCCTGTTAGTATAGAACAAACAGGTGTTCTAAATGCTTCTATACCTAAGTCATATAAGTGACCAATTATATTTTTTTAGCATAAAAAAAAAGTAATAACACAAAACCCACAGGTGAAAGGGATATTATGAAATAAATCCCAATATTTAGCCCTGGAAATATCTTAATTCATGAAGTCTAAGGCTATGTTTACACAGAAGCCTGAGTCACCCAAATCCCATTTTTTGCCCATATGTGACCTGTTTCTGATCTTTTCATGACAGTCTGACCTACACAGATTCGATTTATTACGATGCGACCCAGGCCACTTGGCTATGTGGTCCTGAATCCGATACTTACAGTTTTTTCAAATGTCACCTGTGTCTGAATGGCAAGGTCACATTCAACCTGTATGCCATTAATACTCAACAAAGGTCACTATTCTGCTTCTTGATATGCAGAGGCGGCAAGAAAAACAACCACCATTGCGGGTGATGATCCGGAGAGCAATGTTTACTTTTAACCTTCTTGAAAAGATTGTGTTGTTAAGGTTGGAATATGATACTAGATTCGCTCCAGCACTATTTTTTATGTTTACTTCCATTAGACATGGGCAATGTGGAGTCAACAAGTCATCTCCATGTCATGTATTTGACAGCCACTGAAGCAGGTGAGTCCAATCTTCACCGTGAATTAACCTGTGCAGATTGGACTCACCTGGTTAATTGGCTGGGTAGATTAAATACATGACATGGAGATGACTTGTTGACTCCACATTGCCCATGTCTGACTTCCATAAACACAGAGCAAACGTGCTTGCGATGTCATTGCGTCCTCTACTGCTCATGGGGGACACTTAAGTTGTATGAATGCAGATTTCACAGGAGATTATATACAAGTCGCATATATTTGGAAATGTGAACGGCCACTCAAAAAAAATTGTATTTCACAAAAAAATCGAAACTGTGTTAACGATCTTGGTTCTGTTGGTTTTCTCTAAGTTTTCAGTTTCACGTTTATCCATGTTTTCTTTGTTCTCTGGCTTTGTTGGTGTGTTCTGGATTTATTTAAGTTTCTTAGGTTTTCTTTCCTTGTCCTCTGTTGCCCCCTTGTGTTTCCTTTTCCCTTTGCTTCCTCATCAGCTCTAGTCACACATGCTCCTTATCAGCTCATTAGTCCTGTCTTTGTTCAGTCAGCCATAAATACACTCCCTCTGCAGTCCCTCAGTGCTAGTTCCTCGTCTTACTTTGTCTCACCCTGGCTCCTTGTGATAGTTTTCCCCTGATGTCTCCTTGGTTCTGGTTAGTGTTTAATTTTTATGTTGGATTTTTGGATTCCTGTTTTTGCTACCTGTGTTATCCCATTAAATCATGAAGGAACTCGCCCCTGCCTCTCAGCCTCTGCATTTGGGTCCTCAAAAAAACCTCCAAACCAATCGTGACAAACTGACAATGAAACAACCGTACTTTATAATTTAATAGAAGTATTTTAGAAAAAAAAAAACTCTTATTTAAAAGCCTTCACAGAACAATTTGATGCTGTAGGCTTAACCTGTAAGTTTGCAAATACATGGTGTTTAACAATATCTCATTATTTTTAGTAGGTCTGTCTTAGACTTGAAATTAGATTTAAACTTGTTCATAATATCTTTTTATTTATTTAAAAAAAATACATTTTAGGTAAAAATTGTTCAGACAAAAAAGCCCAGAGATAGAAGGGGAGAAGACAAATTGGCTGGAAGTCTACATGCCCTATATTACCCAGAGCTCAGACTAATAATCAGCTGAGGCTAATTAAAACAGACTTAAGTATGATGGTAGTGATCAGCCAGTCATTGCCTCAACACTGCAAACTAGCCAGTTCTGTTCTCAAGGAATCTTTTATTTTGTAAAAAGATAGAATCGGTTTTTAATATTTAGAACAGATTGGGACTGAGTGGGTTTTGCTACACTGAGGACACAGCCTATCTGCACTCTATTGAGCATCTTTTTGAACTTTATTTTAATTATTGCTGCCACATCTCTTACCAGCTTTTCTCTATTTCAGATTCTACTGAAGATATTGGTTTATCAATGGCCATTGGTTCAACTGTATTTGTGTTCATTGTCATCATTATTTGCTTTGCAGGTAAGAAACTAAGATCCAAATATCAATTCATTTCCAGGACAAAACTAAACACAGGTTATTACTGCATATACATCAGATAATAGTTCATTAACAGCTGCTTAAAAGAATAAAAAAGAAAAAGAATCCAGTAATTCTTTCCATTTTCTATCCTGGGCCTGCTGTGAGTTTTAAAGATAAAGGCCCTAAGGTTACTTTGCCGCGACTGAACTATTTGTCCTCTATCCTAATGATCTAGTAACCAACAATGTGTGGACATTATTCCAAATTACAGCTTTATTTGATTAAAAGTTTGAGCTTGTTTTTTGTCTGTTTCTTGACTATTACACTTTTTTTAATTTAGTGCTCAAATATTTAATATGTTAATAAAGCCTGGTATTTTGTTCATCAATAGCCCGCTGTAGGTACCAGTGTCACTACCTGATCCATGCAGGAAGCAAGATCCGTTCGGCAAATGCGCCATCAGTTCATTTGCGCATGCGCTTCCAGATATACATCTGGGTCAACTTCGATTTTATTTTGTTAAAAAGACCGAAATGACGTTTTTCCCTATCCAAAAACAGTAAGCGTATTAAAATGTAACATCTTTATGGTTAAAGGCACACTATGCAACATTTTTCAGTTAATTAATGTGTTCCATAACGTTATGGATGATTAAATGATTCATTTCAGGTTGAACAAAGGTATTCTCGGCCGCCCTGGTGGTCTGTGGGGGAAATACTGCACTTGCAATTGCAGGAGCACCGACCCGCACCCACAGGCTCAGAAGTCTCGCGAGAGTCAGTCTTGCTTTACGGCGAGAACTGCTACACGCCCCCAGTTAAAAGCATTCTCGTTGCTAGCACAGTGGCGATCTTTGTGCAGTTATGCTACGTTCACGCAGCAAAAGCAGCAAAATCGCGTCTGCTGCTTCATTTTTGCTGCTTGTACCAGTTAGTTCTGACGCGCGGCTGAAGCAGCTTTGCTGCTCTGGCTGCGCGGTGCAAAAGTGTGTCTGACGCGCGTTGGGCGGAGCTTCACTATCCTTTCTCTGCCTTGCAGCTATATCTGCTGTGATCAGTGGGAATAAAGTAGTTTTAATATGTGTTTAAGTGAGAAAATACACCTGAAAACATAATCAGTGCAGTCAGTTCATTCAGATCATCATCCTGCCTTCAATATTTTTTCTGTCGAAGCCGCTCAGACCCCCACATACCAGCGGTGCGCCGACAGTAGGGATCCCTTCATCAGAAGCCTCTGGCCGGGTCGCCTCCTCGCGGCTCACCGCGGCAGCTGGTAGGTGTTTTTCATCTAAATAATCCAAGCTGCATATTCTGCCGGCAGATTTCTGCATTTTAAGTTAATTTAGGCATCAATAAACTGTTTAAGAGGAGTGATCATAGCCTCTGATCATCAGCGCTGTGTCTCTCTCCCTGCGTCAGATGCTTAAACGCGACTGACGCGCTGCTTCAGCTGCTCAGACGTGCTGCGCCTGCTGCTCAAAACCCGCCGCGGGACCTTTTGCTGCACCTTGACGCGCGTCAACCATTGACTTTGCATGTAAACTCGCTGCTTCTGTCGCGCCAGCTGCGGTGTGAACGCAGCATTAGTCATTCGTTGCGTTCGCCTGTCTGCTAAGCTCAAAACAACCGCGCCTTGCTTGACGGAGAAACCAGGAGAACAGCTGTGCATATTTACGACAGTGCACTTTTACTTTCGCCCTCTGGGGGGAGCCTCGCTGGAAAATCAACACCGGTTGCATAGTGTACCTTTAATAATGTATTTCTTAAAAAAAAAAAAAAAAAAATGTTAAAATCCTTTGTTTTATCACTCATCTCTGCCTGATTTGCACCGGAAATGGGATCCTACGGTACATCCGGTGCCTAACTTTTTTGGCTTTGGATTTAATCATAAATCTCGTCTTTTTGAGTTTTATGTTTTCATTTTGTTTTAACCTTATGGTATATAGTGTGAAATCTAAAGAAAGAAACAACTAAAATGCAGATAAACATTGTTTAATCATATTTTGCCTGTCTGCTACGTGCATTTCTGATGATGACCTTAGAGAAGCAGTTTAACGAACAAAAGTCATAAAACATTTTTTAAAGATGTGTATAAGTATTCTTTAGTGAGTTAAGTATAGAAATAAGTAATTTTAGTAACATAATTACATTATTTAGGAACACCCAGATGTATATCCTTGGTGTGTACACATTTTGAAAATTATAAATTGTTAGAAAAGGTTTACTTTATCACAGAAACCCTTGCAGTAGGGGGTTAGAAAGGATCTTATTTGGAAGTTTCAGTGTTATTGTAATTTATTACAGTGTTAAACCAATTATAATTAATTCAAGTCTTGCTTAATTTAGAAGCATGTTAACATTTTGTTTTGTTATTTTCCAGTCATGGTAGTCAGGTTCTTTTTCAAAAGACAGGAGAACAGTTTAGGAAACAACTAGAGAGCGCTTTATGTTATCATATGTGATATAACGTTGGATAATAGTAATTTTCTCTGGTTTCTGTATGAAAGCAGCACGAAAAGGGGGAAACAGCAGAGATAGAGGATCAGACCGGAATGTGGAGATAAGGATGGAACAAGGAGCTGGTAAGAAGCGTGACTAAAAATACTGTTTGGTTGCTCACAAAATGACTCAATAACTGCATTTTGATCTGTAACTGTGAATCTTTTAGGTGCAATTGTCTAATAAGGTGATAGAATGGTGACTTTTCTAGCATGTGCCTTCCTTCGGCTGATGATTGGTGGGATAGGCCCCAGCCCTCCCACAAGCTAAGAAAAGGATAGGAGTTCAGAAAATGAAAAGAGCAGTTTATTAATTTGTCTTAATTTTGGTAACATACATTTTTTTCAATGAGTGGTAGTGTGATGCTCAAATATCTGAGTATTTAAATAGTGTTTGCAGTTTGATGCAGCAGGTTTGGTTCTCCAGCTAGCACCAACCTAGGATTAGTTAGTGTATCGGGTTTATCAATTGGCGGGACAGGTTTCAAATTGATTTCTCATAGGAGAACACACTTTCTGCAGTTTGTATTCTTTTTTTTAAGTTAGACTTATGAAAACTGAGGCAAATTAAATGGAAATACTAAAAATCTTTTACTGGTAGTAATTCCTGAAGAGCTTAGCAGGTGATATTGTGGTTCCAGCACTCCCTAACATGCTCCTTTACATGTTGCTCTAATTACCTATTAGGCTTAATTCTTACTTAAATCCTCTCAGACAAAAAGTTATTTTCCTAAAAAAAGTTGTTAATAATGCCAAAATGTGCAATGCTTGTTACTGTTGTCTTCTGCTTCATGTGGGACCGGGGTTGTGGGGCAGCAAACACAGCAGAGACTCCCAGTCCTCCCTCTCCTCAGACACCTCCTCCAGCTCCTGATGGAGATGCCTAAGGCGCTGCCAGGGCAGCAGAGACATATTCCCTCCAGCGTTTTCTTAGTCATTAAATATTTTGTGGGCTTCCATGTCACTACCTGATCTATACCGGGAGCAAGATCCGTACTATCAGCTCATTTGCGCACGCTCAACCAGATATACATCCCGGTTGCCCTTGATTTTAGAGATTGAAATAATTTTTTTCTCTCCCTAAAACTTGAAGGGGTACTAAACTAAAATGTGTAAAAGCTTTCCGTTTATTTTTTGAGAAAATAAATGTATTTTAATCCTGTTTTATCACTAGTCCGTGCCCGACCTTTCCAGGTAATTTCTACATCTAGTCTTTTGAGTTTTATTTTTGCCTCTCATTTTAACCTTCTTTTATATAATGTGTAATCTAAAACATAATATTTTAAAATGCAGATAAACACAGTATAATCAAATTTTTGCCCGACTGCTCTGAGCATGTCAGATAATGATGTCAGACAAGCAGTTTAATGTAGGGAAATTAAAAAGGATCCAGTTATCTAAGAAAAGTCCATTTTTACCAGACATGTAATTTAGCATTCTGCAATTTAAGGATAGAAAAAAGTACTTTTAGTACCAAAATTAGTTTATTTGTGGTGACCTGGATGACTATGCTTGCACATGCGCAAATGAGCTGTGGTACGGATCATGCTTCAGGTAGTGAAAAAAAAGAAAAACTATTGAGGTTTCATTCGGCTCATTAAACATGTTTTAGTCATAAAGGGTCAAATAAAAAGAAAATGTCAAGTCATTTTATAGCTATTTTTCAGTAAAAACACAAAATTTTTCTTTAACTTTCCATTTCTTTGCATCATATTTGTTCTTTAAACAACAGCAACATATGCTGAACTGATATGATGCTGATATCTTATTGTTATTTAGTAATTGGTTGGATTTTTCATGATGTCAATTTATCTTCATTTTGGTTTAGGTCCCAACGAGAATTTGGATGAATTTGCCTCCTGCTTTGGTAAATGCTTCGGTGAATTCTTCTGCACTGTCTTAAAAGCTGCTGCTGATGAGTAAAGTTAATCAAAACAAAGTGCTCTTAAAAAAATGAAAATTAAATCAATTAAAACTGAATTATGCTCTATATAGATTATATTTAGCAGCACTAATCCGAAATCCTTTTCATTTTGCTCGAGTAAATGAAATAACAAAATAAATCCAGGACTTTCCGACACTTGCTTCTCAGTGTATCTAATGATTGAAAATATTAACCCCTGCTGCTCCAGCTAACAGACATTTAGAATGACAAACCCACTAAAATCAAATTTTCCCAGTCAGTAAAAGACCAGCCCGCAGGGTTATAACTAACTAAAAAAAAACAAACAAAAAAAAACATATAAATCTGCTGTAGTCTAAGAACAGGGATTTACAGAATATTAATTACATTTATATGCTTGATTTATAGATAAGATTCCTTCTCTGATGGCAAATATAAAACCCAACTGGTTAAATACACCCTCCATTGATCTAAACACATAAAATCTTGGTGTAATAATTTTCTTGCGTGTTTGGTGTGAGGGATTGCTTTGGAGTCAATGAGTCGCTGCGACCAGCTGGTTTTCCTTAGAAAACTTTAATCCACTCTTACTGTATGATCTGGTTGAACTGTCTGTAAAGTGCTTATAGATGATGTTTTGTGAATTATTACTGTGAAGATAAACTGGATTGAATTTAAATTGAATTTAGAAAAGCAATGGATTGCATTTATATTCATAAACCTTTTCCACACTTTTTCACATTACAGAATCTTTTATAGAATTAGTTTTGAGAAACTGACAAAATGGAGAGTTCTAAGGTAACTCTGAGAAGTGACAGAGAACCATAGCTTTCAACATAACAACTATTAGCCATTTATTCCACCATTCTGGCCTTAATTAAAAACTGAAAGCTTTAGGAAGTGTGGTTTGCGGTTTCCCACCAGTGATTTAGCAGAATCAGAACAACAAGCAAATGAAAGGAGGTTCTCTGGCCCAGTTTAAACCTTTTTCTGCCTATTGTAAAGACTATTAATGATTTTGTATTCAGCATCCCATGCTTCAGCATGGTGGATGGAGCTTTTCTTCAGCAGGGATTGGGAAGCCAGTCAGAGATGGATGGAGCTTATTATAGGGTTGTACTTGAATAAAACCTGAAGATTAGGGACCACAGGACAAACACCCAACTCAGAACTTGGGTCAGAAGCATTACTCTGTGTTAAATTGGCCTTGAGATCACATGCATAAATATGCATCACCAGGTACTAATGTAAAGGTAATTTAATGTTCCATATTCCTATATTTTGTGTGTATTCTTTTGCGTGGGGATATGTGTTACGCATATTTAAAGAATTACTGTCCCATGTATTGTAGCTTGTGGGCAGGGTGGGGGAGGGATTTACAGTGTGTATTTTCTACCCGGTGACAGAAGTTTCAAGTACACAAGATTTAATGTGTTGCTTTACAATTCAACGTATATGTGTTTTCTTTTTTTGGGTCTGTTTTAAATACAGTAATTTAATGCATTCTTTATTTTGAATGATGTGTATTGCTTGTGGGTTTTTCCCGTAAAGCAGTTGTTTTATTCAAAATTTACAAGACAAATAAATAATTGTTACAAATAAAACAAGAATACTTGTAATGTGTTGGGATTATTTTCTATTATTCATGTATGTGCTTGTTAAACCCTAATAATACCTGCGGGTTACGTGTAAAGGATTCTGTTTTCCCAAACAGTTATTATAATTAGGACATTTCTTCTGTCAAGATAAAAAGTTATTATCTTTATTATGTACGTAACAAAGAAGTTGGAATGAAACAGGTGCACAGAAAGAGGTGATAATTCTTAACAGTGAGCTCTCTGTTAATTTGCATTCGGAATGTCCTTAATCTAAAAAACACTTTAATATCTTGACCTGAGTGAAGTTGGCCCCCCTGCCTTCTTCAAATCAGACAAAATTAGTGTCAAACGTTTGTGCTACGTTTGTGCTGGTTTATGCAGCAAAAATTTTCATTTGTGCCGCTATAATTTTAAAGATATAAAGAAATGTTTCTAGAGGTCATCAAAGGTCAACCAGCCCCCCCACCTTCTTCAAATCAGACAAAATAGGTGTCAATTAACTCGGCTCCCTTTGTGCTGGTTTATGCAGCAAAAAATGGCGTTTGTACTGCTTTAGCTTTGAAGATATAAATGGAAATGTAAAGGTCAAAAGGTCAACCAGCCCCCCCCCCCACCACCACCTTCTTTAAATTAGACAAAATTGGTGTAATTTTATGGCAAAAATTTTACTTTGTACTGCTGTCATTTCAATGATAATAATATTTTTTAGAGGTCATCAAAGGTCAGAGCAGAGTTAATTGACACCCATTTCACTGGTTGACCTTTGATGACCTCTAAAAATATTTCTTTATATCTTTAAAATGACAGCAACACAAACGGAAATTTTTGCTGCACAAACCAGCACAAACGTTTGACAATAATTTTGTCTGATTTGAAGAAGGTGGGGGGGCCAACTTCACTCAGGTAATATCTTAATATGGCTGCAGACAGTGATGTCTCCCTATTTTACAAATGTTTATGATGTAATGATGTGGCAGTGGGAGACCCTGGAGATGAATTAAATGCTTCTTTAACTGTTGTGGGCCGACTGTCTGAGGAAGCGAGAGCAGTGGTAAGCACTGACATTTGTAACATGAGGCATTACTCTGATCCTGAGTAAGATTAAAATTTCTGTAAAAACTGTTGTGGTGTTTATAGTTATTCAATACATATGCATAAGCAAGTGTTTTTTAAAGTGTTTGTTCCAAGCGATCTGTTCTTAGGAAAGAATCAGGGAGATAAACTTAAAGATGTAAACATAGAGCTTTCCTTTACAAATTATATTAGAGTCTTTTATTTTAAAGGAATAGATGCTGGATTTTTGCTTAATAGGAAAGGATTTTTGTTTTGTAAATACCTTGAAATCACAGTCTCATCATAGCAAGAGAGCAAAGAATCATTTACATTCTGCAGTCTAACGTACAAAATGAAATGGGGTGTATCTAGGCTGCCTTTGGAATGACAATCAGACTTTATAAATTTAAAACTATCATAGCGAATATGAGTCAGAGGTACCAGCATGGTATAGGACCTGCTTTGTAGCCAGAGAAAAAGACCTGATAAAATATCCGTAAGGTGGGGAAAACCCTGGACAGGTCACCGCTCAATCAGAGGGCAAAAGGGAGCAACATATAATAAAAAAATACAATAATTCATACACTCTTTGAAGGGCAAACAATAGCTTACAGTAGCATACTTGCACTCAAACAATACAAAAATGAAAAGGAAACTTTTCAGTGTGTCTATCTAGGAAATCTTATTTTTTATTTATTTTTATTCTAGCTTTTCACGTTTAAAGGCTCATTAAGTGTGGAATGTGCTTCTGCTGTGTTTGGTTGTTTTGTCTTGTCTCTTTAAGGCAATCTAACTGTTTGGTGATATCATAGTTGTGTCCTTGACTGAGGAGAAGTGTGCTTGCAGATAGACCTATGGACTCTGTCGTGGACGTTATATATTCACTCTCCTCATTCCAGTAAAAAATTTCTTGGTTGCATAACCTCTGTAGAGGAAGAGAATGGTCAATAAACAGAACAAGCACCATAGACCAAGTATCAGTGTTGTGAGATTTTTTTTTATATCTGTGTGAGGTTCTTCCGTCTTCTCTCATCAATTATAAACAAATACAACCCACTTTAAAAAAACACATGTCAGTTCTGAATTCAGCCATAAGAAGACTGAATACTTTTCAGAGTGAATCCAATCTGATACAGACCCTCAGTAAAGGAGACCTTACAGTATTCCTTTGGCAGTGTCCAATGAACCCAGCAATGTTAGTCATTAATTTGCTCCTCACTCACGCAACAGGTAAGAATAATATACTTCAAATATTTTAACTGTTTAAGTAGAATTGATTTGAATTTAATTGAAATCCAAACTGCAAGAAAAAACTGAATAATTTTGATAGCTATCTGCTGGGAAATATACTATTAGTTTTTTAGATATTATTAGAAAGTAAGATATGATGTCTTTTAGTCGGGTTTGCTTAAAAAGTATGAAGCAATTCAAAACCATTGCTTATACATGTTATTCATATTAAACACAAAAATCTCTGTCTTTGCCATCTATCACTGAAGTGCTTCCAACTCTCTAGGATATGTCCATTGTAAATTACTAATACTGTACCTTTATTACTTTTATTACCATAAAACAGTTCAGTATTGTTGTATTTAATATCAGGTCTGAAAGAAATTCTCCAATAAATATTGCCTTCTAACATTGTGCACATGGATATTAAAATGTTGATTATCAGAGATGGCAAAAGTACTCACTTTCCGTACTTGAGTAAAAGTACAGATATTTGTGTTAAAAATACTCTGGTAAAAGTGGAAGTACTGATTAAACTTCTTTACTCAAGTAAAAGTAACAAAGTACAGGCTTGTAAATTTACTTAAAGTATAAAAGTAAAAGTAGAAACCACTTTTTTCATGCCGTTGCCTATATTTTAAATGGATGTCTGCCAATAGGACTAGATTTCCGTTGTGTTCATTTTCAATCATCTCGTCGTCCATGCTACTATGCTAACGCCACCGCCACCAAGCTGCAATGATTTGCCGCGAATGAATACCGCCGAATCTGTTGATTCATCTTGTAGTGGTGCGTCAAATGCAACGTAGATTCCCATCCAATTAGATTGAATTTGGTATTGATGACGTGAAAAATAATAACGCTAACTCCATTGAAATGATTCAAAACTAAAGTAACGAGCCAATTTTTTGAAATGTAAGGAGTAGAAAGTACAGATATTTGTGTAAAAATGTAAGGAGTAGAAGTAAAAAGTCGCCATAAAAATAAGTAGTAAAGTAAAGTAAAAATATCAGAAAAATCTACTTGAGTACAGTAACAAAGTATTTGTACTTCTCATCTCTGGTGATTATTTTAACAACACATTGTGCAGCAGTAGCTTCTAATAAACATACAGGAGCATTAAATTAAATCTTTGCATATGACATTGCTGTTGCAAAGGCTAAGTTCTGTTGTCCCCTTCCTCTTTAATAGATGAAACAACCATGCTTCTAGACTCTTCTTCCATGTCTGTAATTTAATTTAACATACAAGTTTAATAAGAGTTTACAAGTTTTCATTTCATAATACAGTTTCAAATGTATTTTAGATAACGATGTATTTAAACATTGCTATCATGCTTTTCATTCTTATGCATTTTCTTCCAGCTGCTACACTGACATCAGCACATGAATACTCCACTCAACATCAACAAGAAGCTGGACAAGAGAATCAGACAGATAACCTGCTGACTCATCTTAATGCTTCAAGTCACGCAAAAAGTAAAATTTAACTAACAGTAAAACTCCTCCCTTTTTCTCAGAGGTACATTGTGAAGGTTAAGCTACAGCAGGTTTTCTATTTTCAGGAAGAAGGAAATACATAATGCTGGAATATGAACTGTCACCTTTTCGATAAAAATCAAAAGCAGAATGAAGACTATATATATATATATATATATATATATATATATATATATATATATATATATATATATATATATATATATATATATATATATATATATATATATATATATATATATATAAGGCAATGTGCAATGTGATGTACAAAAAATGTTATCTACTATTCCATTGGCTCCAGTGTCTACAGGAGTTCCAATGAATAGGCCAGGTATTAAGGCAGCCACCAGTCCACCAATCAGGCACCACATTGGTCCAGAACCAAGTCCCACATCGCCCATAGGAACCCCACCCAAGGGAGCCCTCCCATGGACCTAACCCCTGTGCCCACCCCAGATCCACTCCAGCACGACAGAGCCACAACTCCAATAACTCATGTCCACTGATACAGACCCTTGAAGGGCCATCCGCCCAGCCTCCAGCAGTCACACCTTGAGGCCCAAAATGCCCCTACCAGCAGGAGCAACCCCGCACACATCCAATACCCCGACAGATCTCCCCAAGACACCTTAGGACCCCTGAGGTCCTAAGGTGTCATGGGGGGATCAGGGCAAGGTGGCCATCAAAGCTGGCGAGCTTCTTGTCAATGGCATCCAGGATGTTCGCATAGCTTTCTGTTGGAGAGATAGTGGAGCTGCTGCTAGGTAAACATTTAGAACAAGAGTGTTTTCGATGTCTGTGTAGCTTCCGGCGTGGCGTTTTTTTTGCCCGTTATTACTGTGTTTCCCCCATAATGATGGTATCATAGCAGTTGTACACATAACTCTCTTTTTTCGTCCAGATTGAGTGAAGGGGGAAGAAAAAGAAGACTTATTTATTGATTTGTTTTACCTGAATTGCACTGTTTTGTAACTGCCAGTCTAACAGTCCACTGCCATGTTACTCATGCAAAGCTCTCGCAAAATCTGTCAGCCACTAGAAGAACTCTAGAGGACAACAGGTGTGAAGTCAGAGGATTCACTTTAATTATGTATCCTGCTGATTTTAATGAAAATATCTTTGTATATGTATCTAAACAATCCAATCAAATTATAACTGCTCTTTTATTACTTTTTAATTGCAGGTCGTTTATCTGATGCCGTGCCCACCCCCATTATCGTGGGACTAACTCTATGGAGTCTAATGTTTATTGTCTTTGTCCTCACTTTTTGTAAGTGCAAATATTTCATTAAACTATAATGTATGTAAATGTTTTTAAATTTATGACTGACAAATATTATCAGGAATATTGACTATATCTGTTAGCCATAATAATTGTCACTTACTGCATATATAGACAGATAAAGAGCGACATAAACAAAATTAAATAGAATGAAACAACCTCTAAATGTGTTCAGGCTCTGACTGGTAATCTATCTTGTTGGCATATGGTGTAATTTTCTATTTCTTCAAACTGTAAAATTCTTTTCAACAAACTAAATTAGAATAAAACTCCATAAGTGGGTCGGTGTAGATGGAAAAATGCCAGGGCTGAAACCATTTCCAATCGGAGCCTGAATGTGTTCTTTGTCCTTCAGTAGGTAAATTTAAGGGAATAGGGAAAAGTGGTTTCTGTGGAGAACCTAGAGAGTCACTGAAAAAAAAAAAACGCCATTTAATTGTAAGCAGCTTTTCCATTGGCTAGACACATTATTTGCTGAATTTAATGAATGCGTCCATAATTGTACTCCTTAAATAGTTTTGGAACTTGCACTGCATGGAGGAATACTGCAATCATATTATTGGGAGATTATTTTAATTGTTTTCGATATGCTTAAGAATCAGAAGCAATCATGGAAAGGGTAAACTGAGTCGGTAATGCATTTGAAAATGCAGGATAAAAATTTGAAATGGAGTAATACTAACAATTTTAAATGTGTTATTAGGAGAGGTATTTAGAATCTGATTTACGGATTTGGTATTTAAATCTTCAATTAGAAATATCATTTGAAAACGAGTTTTCAAATTCCAGTATTTATTAAGAGTTTAATAAATACAATTTACAAATTCACTTTAATGAATTAATTTAAAAAGTGCAATTAGAGAATGCTTCTCAAATTGGATTTCAAATTGCATTATTTAAATGTTAAATTTGAAATGGCAGTTTTATTTTTCAGTGACTCTCTAGGTCCTTCATAAGTTTCCAGTTTTGTTTCAACTTGACATTATTAACACTTAATATTATTTAATTATAAATCTAATGCTTTTACTTTTTTTAAATTGGACTAGCTACTTTCTTTATTTCTTTAAAAATGAAATATACTTGACTAAATAACAGCATAAAGTATATATATATATATCTTTTTAAAGAGATATATAAGCAACGCTAATGTTTTATCTTTGAAAAAACTATGTATTGTATGTAATCTTTTTTGATAATCACTGGACGAATCTTTGCAGGGTGCCTTTTTATTGATTGCTGCCAGGTTTATAAATGTGATACATTTTTTTTTAACAGAACACAAAGTATTTTTTGAATAATCTTACCACTGACTTTGATAAATAAAAAACAGCAAACCTATTTGAATAAAGTTTTTAATCACATATAATTTTTTTTGTCTAGGTTACCACTGTTACAAGGGCACACTTTGTTCTTCAGGTGGCAATGGAGGCACACACAACTTTGGTGGTGCAGATACTGGTAATGATTTTGGTACTGGTTTTGATTGTGGTTTTGACAGTGGTGGTGGTTGTGACAGTGGTGGTGGTTGTGACAGTGGTGGTGGTTGTGATTGAACCATTAAAAAGAATAAATAATTCTCCAATTATGTTCTTGAGCTGCAACATTAGATCAATGTTTTTGTCCATAATGAGAAATATGCATTAACCACCTTTGATTTATCCGCTTTAATAATCATGATCACATGTTCACAGCTTTCCTTAACTGAATTGGTCATAACCTTTATTAATTTGTGTAAAGCTTTGTATAATCTATATATTATGGAATACACAATGCTTTACACAATACTTTAATAAAATATTTTACAAAAATCTGTAGTTACAGAGGTGTACTGTGGCATTCTTGGGACAATGCTGCCTTGGATCTTGGATTCATATCTTGGATTCACATCCTACCCAGAGGTGTTTCTGGATTGGAGTGTGTATGTTTTACTTATATGTAGTTCATAGACGTGGAATCTGTGAAAATCTCACCAGTGTGCATGCTTTTGCTCGCCCTGAAATTTGCCTGGACAGTGAAAGCATTTCGCATAGAGGGCAAAAGGCTATTGAGTCACGGAGACTGCTGGTCTTTGGTTTCACTTCACCATGGCGGACAAGGATCTAAAAAGCGACTGGCAGTTTTTTTTTAATATTGTTTTTATTTTTACAAACAAAGCTGTCTGCATTCCTGGGTTCATCAGATTGCCAGAGATTGAACCAGTGTGGGGAATACCAACACCTCCTCCAGAGGATGTGTCTAGATAACAGTCGCTTTCAGCATTAGTTCAACCAGGTCAGGGTCCTGATGTCCCTCATTGGAGGATGAATCCGCTGAATAACAGAGAGAAAGCGAGACAGCATTTTGGATCTCAGACAGAAGCAGTAGGAAATCAGTCTGAGAAAACAGGCAGAAAGAGAACCAGAACTGGGAAGAGACTGCTAGCCGTGCCCCCAATGGAACCACAGCAGAAGATCGGAGAAGCCCGCTGGGGAAGAGAAGCAGAAGCTTCCAACTGCTAAAGCGGAGACGTACATCGAGAGATTACAGAGGCTGCAGCTAGCCGGGCAGAATTAAAACTGCTTTTTAAAAGCCACATTAAATCCTCTTAAGAGCATTTTCTCAACAATATATTCTCTATCTTCCATTTTTCAGCAAAAAAAGAATAGAAAAAAAGAGATATCAGGTAGAAATGGAGGACTGAGTAAAATTGTGCGCTTCTTAAAAATGTGCCAAAAATGTTTGATGTTTCAATATATATTTTAATGCTCATCTTTCAATTGCAAATATAAATGCTTGATTTTAATTTATTAAAATGCTCTTTATTGTCTAAAGTGTCTGTTTTTTCTTCAGTACAAATTAGCTTATGTACATTATATAGCACAGATTCCTAACACATCATCTCAAGACACTTTACAGAGAAATTTAAATCAGATCATACACACAGATTGGTTAATAACTTTCTATCACAGAAAAACTAGGTGATTGCATAAAGTCATTGACTTTGCAGGACAAGCTCCTCCTGGATGAGCATGTAGAGACAACTATTCGCATGCATTGTATCCATACCATACCATACCAACTTTATTTATGAAGCACTTTATACACCGAACAGGACCAAAGTGCTGTACACAATCATAAAATACAATAAAATTATAAAATAGTATCGTTGACTTGACAGCAATTCCTCACATCAAGCTTGCATGCAGCGACAGAGAAAAGAAAAAATTCCCTTTCAAAAAGAAAAAACCTCAAGAAGAACCAGGCCCATTTTGATCAATAAATACTGTTTATGTTAGAAAGTTACTGCACTACTCCATAGGTGGCTCTGTCTAGGAAAGAAACAGTTAAACAGCCAAGCTATGAGCCAGTTTTCACATCAAATGGATGTAAGACCGAGTACTTGTCGGTCACACTAAAAGCTGAGCTCATGCCTATGCCTAAGACGAAAAACAGGACTAAGCTCGTATAAACAGCCCAACTGTAACATCTATATTCAAAAGTTTGAGGGCAGCAGACCAGATGGAATTTGTCTTCAGGATGGTGTCACAGCTATACAGGAAGAGGACAGACGGGCCATTGTACTGGGAAAAGGCAGAGAGAACATTAGGTTAGGAGTTGAATTAAAAAATATTGGGTAATGGGAAAATAGAGATGGAATGAAGCAGAAGGATGAATAGACAATTGCTTGAAGCTAATGAACTGTAAAGTCCAGGACCTGGGGGGGCTACAGGTTAAGGAATTCAAAATCAGTAAGGAGAGCAAAATCAGCCTCTCTTTTTTCTTTTTCTATTTCCTACTTATATGAACACTGCTGTCGATAGAAATACATACTGCTCCTAGATTGGAAATTTCAGTACATTAATATATATTTTCTTTAAAAAATGTCTATATAAAACCCAAATCTTAATTAATATCCCGATTTCAAACATTTAATTCAACTACGTAAAAAAAGGGTATCATAATTCTATTCAATTCAGTGCCAATTCATAACACATGTCATCTCAAGGCACTTTACAGTTCACCAGATCATCCATTCAAATTGATTAAAGGTTTTCCATCTAAGGGAAATCTGTTGCATCGACTCATTGACTTGAATGCAATCCCTCACAGTAAGCATGCTTGTAGCGACAATGGAGAGGAAAAACGACCTTTTAACAGGAAGAAACCTCCAGGCTCAGTGTGAGCGGCCATCTGCTGAGGCCGACTGGGGTTCAAGGAGACAGAAGCAGAGATACAAAAAGCAGCTGTAAACAGCGGCCCCATCCAGGAAACACACAGCCAGGCAGATGAGCTCTGAGCCAGCTCCCATGTCAGAGGATGAAGAGAGCACATCCACTCAGTCACGGTCAGAGAAACAGGACTACACTGAAAAACAGGCCGATCTCCAACATCTATAAACTCAAACATATCATAACTGTTCTTTTTGAGAGAGGGTTATGTTATCTGTATGAAACACACTTACCCCTAGTAGTGAACATTTAACTGAAACAGAAAATCTCTGTACAGCACCACTGATTTTCATGTCTCATTCAAACTTTCACTTAGGTGCACAACATGAATGTTTTAGTGCCGTCTCTTAGAGGCAAAAATAGTCAACCAGTGCAGGGTGGCATGACTTAACTACTTTTATTCTTAGATTGTTTCCAATTTACATTTTAGCCTACGAGCTGTGATGCTATATTTGTAGATGGAGTTTTACCGTTCAAAAAGGAAGTTGTGGTCAAACTGTTAAGAGAGGTGCAGCCAGTATTCAGACCACTCTTCAGTCATTATGCAGAATGGAGATCGCAACCTTGTGTGCTGTCATTGGTAAGTACTAAAAAAAAATAAATAGCTTGATTTATTTTAAACAGTTAATTAAAATCTCTCAGAAAATCTACATATAGATCAACCGGTGACAGTTCTTTTAAAACTCTATTTCTGGTATAACTCTTTACTTAAAATGTTTTGGTTTTCAGCTTCACTTCAAGCCATCCCAAACAGATCACAGTTCTTCAAATATGAATCTGTCTCATTCAGTTTAAACTGTGATCAGCAGGGGAACTCCACTGCATGGAGAGTAATGAGAAACACATCTAAACAAATAAATTCACTCTGCCCTTCATATTCTATGGAAAAAAAAGAATCGACATGCTTCATTGATAATCTTTATGAAATAGACTCTGGAGTCTACTGGGGTGAATCTGAGACTGGAAAGAGCAGCAATGCCGTTAACATCACTGTTACGAGTAAGAAATTCATTAAGCTGTATTTACTGTCTTGTTTCCCTGTAAGAATATGGCTTGGGTTGCTTTTTTAAAGCATTTGTATATGTTGAATATTTGATTAATTCTAAATACCCATATTGTTTGTAAAAAAAAAAAAACACCTTTTGCATTTCAGACAGTTTTGCTGGGTTATGGATCTGAACAACAATATTTGTTTTCCATTTCAGAATCGGAAATCTGTGATGCCGAACATAAAGGAAATCTAGGGATGTTGCAAACGCTCTTGTTAGCACATAACTTATTTGCCTTCCAAAAAGAAAATAGTCATAACAAAATCCCAGGATCCAACATAAAACTATAAAACATTTTAAAAAAGAGAGTTTATAGGTGATTTTTCTCAATGAGGAGAAAGAAAATCAGGTGACATGTCGCTTGAGAGCAATGGCTTGCTGATCTAATTGATCAACCTCCTGTTTAATAGTTTAAAAGAAATTTAAAGAATTTGCTAAAAATAACTTTCTGTCTGGTTTTAGATAAAAGGTTTTTAATTTTTCTCTGGTTCTGACAGCACGGTCTGTCTGATTTGTGACAACAATCCCTATTCTACAGAGAAGCTGTCAGCGTTATTCCTTACGCAGATCTTAGACAGTTTATCTTGTCATTTCGTACACACAAGTGTAAACCAAAAGAAAGTTTAAGAACAGCTCTCTAAACTATTTAATTTTTTTTTAAAGTGCAGCCTTGATGAGGAATTTTTTGTTGGTTTGTTAAAGATTGATGCCATTACATTAATTTATTTGGTATTTAATAATGGCTTCTGTTACACGACTTAAACTTGGGCTACTTTTACAATGCAGGTCTTAGCGCTTTATTTCCGATTATTTGTCGGATTTTTGGGGGGGCTGTTCAGATGACTGTCTTAAATTATGTACCTGAAAGTAAGACAATAAAAAGAAGTTTGCAGTCTAAACATCCGCCCTAACCCCTCAATCACTAGATAGAGCGACTATATAGTGGACTATATAGGGAACTCCATTAGCTAACCTTTTGGACAGATGATCACTACTTTTTGTTCCCGTTTGTCATGCAGCTCTGCCTACCCACACGGTGCCTGCACCATCTTTGTTCTTTCTTGTCGCCACAACAAATTCCACGATGCTTTGCAACATCGCAAGCAACAAGAAACATTGGAGAGCTCTCACAAACCATTCTGGAATATATCTGCTGCTTTAGTCACCATGTATGATAACTGCTTTTCAAGGTGCATTATGGGAAATTTTGAGTCCACTGCTTTTTCATCCATTAGCCATTCGGACACTCATCAAAAATGCCCTATCCACTACAGAGTGCCTTTTACAGGGGTTAGTGCGAATGTTCGGACACAGCGAGTTTCTACTTATGGATATAAAGCTGCTAAGCAATGGAAGTAGCAGGATGATACAGCAGACAATGCAGAAAAGGAGAAAGTGAACTAAACTATTAATGTGGAGCAGTGATAGCGACATCTCTGAGGAGAAATGCATGGGTGCATAACTGACCTGTTATGTCATGATCCTTCAAGTTTATTTTGGATCATTGTATCCACCCAAATACTTAATTAAATAAAAAAAAAATAGAGTTTACCTCCATCTACAGTTTTGTTGCAAGCTTTTAGTACAGAGTGACAACATCGTTATACAATTCTGAAATGGGACCCTTGGCTGTTCCCACTGCAGATTCCAAAATATCCAGATTTAAAACCACATACAAATATGGCCGAGTTCAATTTTGAAAAAGTCAACTTCCATGTGACTTGGCCTTTTTATACAGTCTAGAAGAATCTTAGCTGACTCACTTCAGGGGAAAAAACCATCAGATTTGGGCCACATTTGTCTGCAGTGTGAATCTAGCCTTTATGTATTAATTTGCAATTTCATTATTTGTAACAAAATATTGTTTTAAATTTCCCTTTAAAATAATGGTTAATTGGAACATGGTGTGTGCTTACATAGTTCCTGTTTAAGTTAAAACACTTTGCACTACATTCAGTCATAAAGTGCAAAGTGCTTGATGATAGGAAACAACATTGTAGCCACATGTACCCTGTGGCTTACTGGCATAAGCAAGATAGCATCAGCAGGCGATGGAGGTGACGTGTCTTGCCCAAAGACACAATTAAAGAGACAGACAGAACTGGGGTTCTAACCTTTGACCTTCCTGCTGAGAAGCAGCTCCTGCTATGTTTGCCATTACTTAATGCTTTACAGGGTGCTAATGGATGAAATTAAAGGATAATATGTAGCTGCTGTTCATTTAACTTGCGCACTGAAGATAAAATTAATTTGGTGCAGCAGCTACTCTTTAAACCAATTCATAGGAGGAAAGGATGAAAAGAGCTGATTTTGATAATTTCACAGATGGATTTTGGCAAACAATTTGTGACCTTTCACTTTTATACAGATGGAGAGTTGATCCTTGAGAGTCCTGCTTTACCTGCATTGGAGGGAGAAGATCTGGTTCTCCAGTGTAGAACAAGGAGAGGATTATCTGACGTTCACCTCACTAAGTTCTATAAAGATGAGATCTATATTGGGAGCAGCTCCAAGGGAAATATAACTCTACACAGTGTTTCTAAATCTGATGAAGGACTCTACAAGTGTCTCATATCAGAATTTGGAGAATCCCCAAACAGCTGGCTGAGTGTCAGAGGTCAGTGAAACCAAATCTTCATTTTAACTTCTGTAATGCTGTGAGGGAAATATTTAGCTGATCTTTCTGTGTATTGATTCTATGTTTTCTTACTTTTAAACAATTGGAAATTTGCCATTTTTTCTAGAAGTTTTGTCTTTAAAGTGTAAAGCGTGACGTTAAACCCAGATATGAACTGATGATTACTTATTATTATTACATATCAATAAGTGAAAATCAAGATTATAAAGTGTTGTGTTACTTTAAGATGTTTATTGCCCATTCCAGTTGTGGTGGTAAATATCTTATTTGATAAGATGTTTATTGAACTGTCATATATTGTATATGAACTACTATGTACCACTAGCTGTGTGTTAGAACAACAAAGGAAAAGGTGAATCGAGCAAAAATAATGATCCAACAGATAATTCTGCACATACATGGAATAAATTAACCATAATGTTCAATTCAAAATATAGGAATTTATTAACAAAAATCATTCACTTCCGAGTCAGACATATTTCACTTAAAAACGTTTAAATAAAAACTAGTGAAACTCAACTAAACCAAACTACTATGTACAAAGAGGAAGAAAAGAAAACATAGTTTAGAACCATATTGCAGTTTAGAATGGATTTTGTGTTTGAGAACCAAAGATTATCTGGAAAAATTTGGGATGTGATCAAGTCAACTTTTCACTAATTTAAAGTGATTTGACTGCTTTCTAACCTAATGCAAATCCATAAGGTGAATAACACATTATTTGGCCAAATAATTTTTTATTAAAAGATTTACTTAATCAGGAACCAGGAACCTTTAGTTAAATGATTCTATCCCTATTTGAAATAGCTAGCAGCGACTAGACATGTGGATTCCATTAAATTACTTTTGATCATAATTTGGTAATCAAAATGTAAAGAGCTCATGAGAAAACACACAAACACTAATGTTATATCAGTGTTTAAACCCTTAGTGAAATAAAGCTTGTCCAATCTTCAACAACAGCTCAAAACATATTACTTGAGCACAGCATAGCATGCAGTCCATCCTGTTAGCTTGGTCTTTACTCATCAGTAAACACATGAAATGATCAAACTCATAAAAAGACATATTGTTCAGCTAGACTCTGTCCCTAACTGTGCCAGACCTTATTATTTTGCCCATGTCCATTTGAAAAGATCTAGTTTCCTCTAGCAGCAGCTTAGAACTGCTTCAGCTGCTCAGATGTTTCAAAATGTGCTGCAGGACCTTGTGATGTGCCTTGATGTGCATCAACCATAGACTTTGCGTGTAAATCAGGTGCAGAAATCATGTTTGGTCTGATCATAGCATAACAGATAAAAAAAACCACAGGAATAGTTTATTGTTGCCATTTTTTATATGTTAACCAAGCTTCTAGTAATTTGTCTTGCTTTTGTTTGACTAATGAGCAAACAAAGCGATGCTCACAGCTGTGGTTTCAGAAAAACCATAGCAGGCAGTTAAAGGCAGACTGACATACTACATCGCAAATTGCCATTACAGTAATCATTGTTCTAAGTTTACAAGGAGTAAATAGATGGCTCATGTAACCAACATGAAAATAATAAAACTATTTGAGGTGATGTCTGTAGGCTGTTTGGTAATTTGCATAATTTACAATAAATAATTTTAAATATAACAAAATGTTTTAACAAATAGCAGCTAGACTATTATTCTCAGTTCATCATTAGGTTTCTCCCCTAAAAATCAATAATTATTTTAATATATCCATGTGTCTTTAAGTTAGACTGAGGTCACTGGTAATGAAAATGAATCTACCTCAGTTTCTGCTGCCTCACTGTGCTAAGTTGTGTCTCAGTTGTGGTTTTTCTGTTTTTTGTCAGGACTTCCTGAGTCGCCCTGCTCTCTTCAAGGAAACATCATCCTTCCTGTGATGGTCACTAGCATCTCACTTTTTCTAGTGATTTTGCTCTTTCTGTTGAAAAACCACCAAGGTCAGAGATTACTTAATCGTACCTTCTTTTTTTGGATAAAGGGAGACATGAATACAGTCCATGTTAATCTTGAACATAGACTTTTTATTTCAAGATGTATCTAAATGTGTCTTGTTTTTCTCAGCAGAGAAATGCGAGTTTTCAGTTGTGCTGTATACTGGAATAAGCAACAAACAAGCATGCAGAACAAAAGGTAAACGGAAACACAATCAGAATGTGAGGTAGCAGTGTTTCCGTTTTTAGTCAGTCCAACAGGATGTTCTTTAGTAAAAAAAAAGTCCATCAAACATCACAGAATGTTAAGTAAATAGCATTGTTTTCATGTTTTGATCACGTTCTACATGCTTGATTGCATATAAGGAATTAGACAGGTTAATGTAAAAGAAAGAGAACATTGCATAAAAATCCAATCAGTTGTTTCTTTTCATTTTAAGGATTACAAATAATAGGGCTGCTCAGTGGTGCAGTGAGGAGCACTGCTGCCTTAAAGCAAGAAGGTTCTGGGTTTGATTCCCGGCCCGGGGTCTTTCTGCAAGGGGTTTGTTTCTCAGGGAGAACATGCATGTCGCCAAAGCGACCTGTCCAGGGTGTACCCCGATGTAGACAGCTGGAGATGGGCACCAGCACCCCTTGTGACCCCACTTGGGATAAGTGTGTTAGAAAATGGATGGATGGATTACAAATAATGTCAACCCAAACTGTGGAGAAAAAAAAAAAAAAAAGATCCTTAATGGAAACTTATGGTGTCACACCTTAATAATGCTATCAGCACAGAGATAATTACTATATTGTAGCTTAATGTAAAGCCAGTCATGAACAAGAGACCAGGTCAGAAGCATCTTATCTAAGGAGAAAATGGACTGAAATGTTGCTCAGTGATCCAATAAACTAAATTCTTTAATTTATTTCGAAATCAAGGTGAAGTGACACAAAATCCACCCTGCTCTTGGGTGTCTCTTTAGCATGTGACGTCATCTGAGGAAGTTTGTCCGAAGTCAGGGCAGCCAAATATCAGAATATTTTACAGCTCTCTGTGGTTCTCTCTGCTGAAAAGCTATATGGAGAAGCTGATGTTATCCCTGCCAAAGGTAGCAAAAGCTATTCCAATGACCGTGGTTTTCCATTTCATTATTGTCCGGCAAACTCCTATAACCTAAACTGATACAAAATCTACAGGTTACTCTAACAAAGAAGGTGAAAAAACACCAGTTCACAAAAGGCAGATGGTCTGAAGGCAGTCATTAAAGTAATCTGGGTTCCATTATATACAGTATAAAGGGCCAAATGATGTTTATCTCTAAGCCACAGTACTTTGATACAGTAAGCCCAACCAAGTACTGGGCATACTTCTCAGAGACCCGACTTTTGTGCTTAAAACATCCTTTTTTCATTGCTCTAATGTAATATTCTCTTATAGACATTGATTCTTGGGTTTTCTTTGCCTGTAGGCCATCATCAGAATAAGAAATAGAAGTTGAATTATTTAGCTCTTTGTGAATCTCTTTTTGATATGACTGGCAAAAAAAAAACAACCAATAACCCCAGCTCTTCTATGCAGTACTAATTGATGAGAAGTACTAGCGAATCACTTAATACAGTTTTACTTGTTAGTTTTTGATATATATATATATTTTTTTTTTCCAGGTCATTTCCAGAGCAGCCACTCCTCTGTATCATCCACCAGGGTCGTATACAGACCAGTCTTCAGACGTGGACAAGCACGGCCAAGGGTGTGGACATACAAAGCCTAGAGAAACGACAGGAGTAGACGGAAAACTAGTGTGTCTCATTTCCTAAATGTCATTTAACTGTTCACAAGGGTAACTGAAACCAAATAGTTCTAAGTTTAATGAATATTAAATATTGAAATGTATTATTTAAGGACAGATTATAAACACACTGGTTGTGGTGTTATTACAGAATTTTAGCTGATTCCACATCAGTTTAAAGTCAATAAGGAATATTGGTGTTAATATGTGGCAGAATGAATTAAACCATGAATAAGCTGAATAAAATAATCTCTGTTTAGGCATCATCGTAGTTCTAGAGTCAATATATTTAGAGAAGAAAACAAAATAGATATCTGATGATCCAGGAAAGGCTGGATTGGGAATATCTGTGGTTTATGTGTCACCTATAGAACGTTTATCACTGTATGTATAAGTTAATGTGATAGTATGAGCAGTAAGCTATTTGGTGCCTTGTCTGAAAGTCACTTTTAACTTCAATGAGTGCAATAAATAAAATATATTAATCATGAATTAGGTTAATTTTTTCATCATCAAATAAAGTTCTTATTTTTTCTAGCATTAGCACCAATTATAAGACTCTAAACTTATAAAGACCAAGGTTGAGCTTTTCAGGCAAATCTGCTCTTATAAAGATGTATTTGATGTTAGAGCTAAATCTGAAGATCAAGCAGCAGTTAGTGAAAATGGTTTAACTGGGGGATTTCTTCTTTATTTTTAAAATGGATAATGTTTTTAAGTCATCAATCGAATTATGCTAACTTGAGTTCAGACATTTCTTTTGAACAGCAACTGGAGACCATGTTGATTGAAATACTTTCTGTATTATTTTCTAGTAACATGATCATGAGGAAGCCCTTCCCTTGGACATATGTTTGAGTTTTTTTCTAACTGGACAAGGTCTTACATAAAAGAAAATCATAGCGCAAAAATAAATTACACTAAGTTTGCCAAAAAAAGATGAAAACAATATCAGGTCATTTATTCATATTTCAATGTGTACTTTTAGTTGAGGTGATATTTCTATAGAAAGCTGTACATCTTAAACAGGAAGTTGTGCTTGCTGTGACAGCAGAGGAGCAGCTAACATTCAGGCCATTATTCAGCCTGTGGGCAGAATGACAATCACTGTTTTACGTGTTGTTGTTGGTAAGTGCTTGAAAGAAATATCCTCTCTTTCGTAAAGAACTACTAAATTATGTCTCACTTTTTAATTATTATTTAAATCCTGTTATCTGAGCACATTTCCCTGTAGATTTCAGCTTTCCTAATGAGAAATATGTAGTAGGAAAACATCCAAGCCTATTATTTAGACTATTATTCATTTTTTTATGCAAAAAAATGCTGTCTGTAATGCGGTCCACATCACTGTGCTTCCTAATACTACAGTGGCAGAAGAAAAGTAGTTTAATCTTCTTTGTAAAATATATTGATATAGTCACAGGAATGAAATGAAAGTGAAATGAAGTGAAAGAAAATTTAAACAGTTTCACTTTTCCATAGTAATAATTCTTGTCCCAAAAGGTCAGTTTGTCCCTCCAGCAGCAGTCCATCCAATTCAAATCCACTTTGTGCTTTCAATTGCTTTCTAAATTCATATCATACCCACGTAGTTAGATCATTTCATGTCTATATCTACACATGGTTTTGGTTAAGTTATGGACATACAACCCTATATTGCCAAACGTTTTCTCTCACCTGCCTTGACTCACATATGAGCTTAAGTGACACCCCATTCCTAATCCAAAGGGGTTCAATATGATAGCGGTCTTACCCTTACACCCTTGCTCCACAGCAACCGTTGTCAACACTGTGGACTTTGTGAACCAAAGAATTGACACATATGAGTTATTTTAGATGATCCTCAGGCCAATATACACTATCAATTTTCAATGTGTAGCGATTGACTCAGCAGAAAGTATGTGATCTCGTCTCACTGTATACTTCAACATCTACTGACCTCAATTTATGGTGGCCTACCGCTTTGTGGCTGCGTCTCTGCCATTCCTAAACATTTTCCATTTTCTTATGATACAGCAGACAGTTGACTGTGGAATATTTAGTGAGGAAATTTCCAGACTGCATTTATTGCTCAGGTGGCATCCTATCACAGTTCCAGGGTGTAATTTACTGAGCTCCTGAGAGTGACTCATTCTTTTATCTATCTATCTATTTTTATAATAGTCTCAATGGCTAGGGGCTGGATTTTATCCAACTGTGGCCATGGAAGTGATTGGAACACCTAATGCCGTAATTTGGTTGGGTGAGGAAATATTTCTGGGTATATAGTATATATGCAATTCTTTCTCAGGCACTATGCTCATGGGTTATCTTTTTTATTTGACCTGAAAACAAGGTAACTGCAGAGGTAACTGTCAACATCAGCTGTCTTTAATAATCTCACCTTCTACATTACACAGGCTTATTTAGCTCTTTTTAAAAGATCCTATGGTGTTTAATCTGGTGTGAGCTGTATCTAGAATTGTGTTCCTCTGTTTGAATTCTCCCCTGATGTTGTTTTTATTTTACTAAATATCCTCTTTTATATCTTGTTCAGCATTTGAAAAACAACCTGTTGATAACAAAATAGCTTTTTAAATAAATTTTAATTTGACTGTTACATCGCCCCCTGTTGACAGCAGTACGTATAACTGTTTTTAGTCAATCAGTTGTTGATGATGAGAAGTGACCTGCTGGTACAGAAGTGTATGACATGCCTGGAAGAAGGGATTTAAATGTTAACTATGTAGAGGCATGTTGAAGATACAACGGACAAGCTGCTAGTGATATCAGTGGCATGATTAGAGCAACAGATAAAGAGTCTTCATTTTCTTCATTTATCAATGCTGGGTGGCCAAGCATGTGTTATTTGCAGATAAGGGGCCACAAATTAGATTAGATTAGATTAGATGAGCTTTATTGATCTCACAGCGGAGAAATTCACTCGTCACATATTGACTTAGTAATAACAGAAGGTACAAACAAGGAGGAAAAAGGTGCATTAAGAATAAACAATATATATACAGTATATCAAGATAAATAAGGATTAGGGTGCAAGTGTACAATTTCCCAAGGGCTGCACTTTGGACACCCATGCATTTAAGTGTGTATGAATGTCACATATCTTTCAAAATATCAGTAAGTTCACATAAAATTCTGATGCACAATACATTGCCCATTACAGATCAGAATATCAGGATAAAGGTGCTGCTGAAGATCCTGAGTCATCCTGGTCACAGTCATAAAAAAAAGTAATAAACAAACCAATGGACTTTGTTTTTCAGGTTTGAAGATGTTTCGCTTCCCATCCAGAAAGCTTTCTCATTTCAAAATGTCTTAAGTAGTATTGAGTTATGCCTCGCCGTTATACTCTGCTGCGTGTTGACAAGATTAAACGCACAAACATCGCCATACCATAAGTTGCTGAAATCTCTGAAAAACTCAAGAGGATTTTCTCCAAACACAAAATAACAGTACATTTCAAACCAAACAAGACCATTAAATGGAGACTAGTGTATTCTAAAGACAAAACCCCCAAACCAAATATGATTGGAGTGGTGTATTTAGTTTAATGCAGCGAGGAATGCTCTGATCTTTATGTTGGAGAAAGCAAACAACCTCTCCACAGATGCATGGCCCAACACAGAAAAGCGGCCTCCTCTGGAAAAGACTCTGCTGTACATCTACACCTTATTGACAAAGGACATTCTTTTGAGGACCACAATGTTCACATTTTGGACAAAGAGGACAGGTGGTTTTAAAGGGATGTGAAGGAAGCCATTTACGTTAAGAGAGAAAAACCAAACTTAAACAGAGGAGGAGGACTCAGGTTTTAGCTCTTGAAAACCTATAACGCTGCGTTAGAGTTGATTCCTTTACACTATCATCTAAATCCTCATTGCCATTCAGGCAACCAAAACATCTCTCCTGGTCAGCCAGGCCAACAATGACCCTAAAGACTTCCTTTTCAGAGGCATGGACCAGGATCGGGTACTGCAGTCCAATAACAACCTCAACGACTTCCTATTAAAAAGTGGTGGACCTGTTTATGGTTCAATTTGCCTGTTTTCTAAGCCCTTTTAGCTTTTGTTGGGCTACCCTAAAAAGCCTGGAGCTCAACACTACTTCAGACATTTTGAATTGAGAAAGCTTTTTGGATGGCAAGCAAAACGTCTTCAAACTTGGAAAACAGGATCCAGTGGTTTGTTTTGAACAATTTTTTAAATAAGGATAAAGGGGAATACAGAACAGTTTTAATGTCTGACAGCAGTTCTAACCATTAGTGACGACTGAGTTATTCCAACAGAAAAAACACGAGTTGAAAAAACTATACGATTAAATTGCACGTATTTTTCAGTTAAGAGCTTTTTGTATTTTTACTTTAACAATAGTGATTGTTTTTTATATAAAATATCTCCAGAGGTAAAAGATATTTAAATCTTCAAATTTCTAAAGCATCCATAAAATACTTTCTGAAATATTTATCTTTAAACGTTGTCCCCCATCTGATCCTCTCTGTTCCCTCTTTACTGCGCTCCCTCATCTATCTACAGAAACAAGCACCCAGACTTCTACAGGAGGTAAGACAATTAAAACCTGATCATTTCTGGCTTTATCTTTAATGGCAAACCTCGATCAGAGTTTTAAACAAACAAATCAAACATAATCTTATGAAATAATAAATGTTCAGTGTCAAAGAGTTCTGAAATATATATTTTTATGTTAAAACAAAGATTAGTTGTTATATTTCAAGCATAAAAGACAAAAAGGAAACAATATACAAAAGTTATCTGATAAAAGCAATACTAATAACCTTTAATTATTGTTTTGTCTCTCAATAACAGTATTAAGTCTCTAATATCAATGTTCTATCAAGATACACAGCAAGAAAATCAATATGTTAAAGCTTCATCTAGAGAAATAAGGTTATTTAACTGGATCTTTTTAAAGCTTTAAATAAAGAAGGACTGTTGCTAAGCTGCCATTAGCTAACTGGAAAAAATGTTATCTGGAATCCTCTGGAACTGATACTTTATCTCCATGGATCTCTGATTCTGCTCCTGCTTGGATTGCACGATACTGAGG
Source organism: Cyprinodon tularosa (assembly GCF_016077235.1). Taxonomy (NCBI): domain Eukaryota; kingdom Metazoa; phylum Chordata; class Actinopteri; order Cyprinodontiformes; family Cyprinodontidae; genus Cyprinodon; species Cyprinodon tularosa. Next base: position 239,997 of record NW_024037835.1, read on the forward strand.
AGAGAAAGGGAAACCAGTCTGTCAAAACAACACCTGTACAGTAGAAAAAAAATACATAGACTCTACTAACTGAGCCAGAGTAAACATAAATCCATAAAAAGAGAGAAATGTTGGAAAAACAAAAACAAACCTCTGTCTGCTTTTCTAGTTCCTTCCTCAGAATCTCCACGTCTTCCTCAAGCTCCTCCCTCCACTGTTGCTCTTCCTCTATTCTTGTTCTAAACTGAAGTATCAAGAAGATTTCATGTAATGGTCCAGCAAATAAAATCCTAAACTTGATGCTTGCAGTTATAAGGTTTTACCTCCTGCTTGTATCTCTCTTTCAGTTCAGCCAGCTGAGCCTCCAGCTGCTGGTTCTTCTCTGCAAGAAGCTCAGAATAAATCTTCAAGTCTTGCAGCTAAAAAAATACATAAAATAAAAATAAAACTATTTCAGCATAACATACAAAGCAAGAAAGAACAAACATATCCAAATCACTAGTTTCTTCTTTGAATATGAACCATTAGAGACTGTTTTATTTCCTACTCTTTAAGTGCAGTATCACCAATAGCGCCCTCTAGTGGAAAACATGTTATTTTCAAAGTAGCAAAGCATCAGATGAACATTAAAATGTGCAATTATTATAATTAAAATAAAAACAAATGTTCATTGTTCGTCATTCAAATACTTTGCTAACAGACCTTTAGTTATGCAATATTTATTAATTCACACACATGACATAAATAAGGCGTCCTCTAAATAGAATCTCATAATGTAAACTGATGTGGCTGCTTTGAACTTTTCAGACCAGGGAGATATTTGTTGTTCTGCCTGATGTAGAACTGTATTTAGCTGAATGGTGTCAGCCTGTTTAAATGCATTTTTTTCCTTCTTTTTGTTGAATGTGAGCAGATGTGTGACTGAGTGACATCAGTGAGGAAGGTTTGTGTTTTTGTTCTTGCATTGTATTGCTGATGGTGTCTTTTGATTTTTTAAATAACCTTTTATTTATTTAATAGCATCCAGTTGTTTTTACCTTTTTCTAATGATTTTTTTGTAACAGCTTTGTTAGAGACAACAACGCTATAACCTCTGTCAGGGCATCTCTGTGCTTTATGTGTTCTGTTTGTTGTCCCTGTATTAAATAAATAAACCATAAAACATTTTTAATTGTTAATTTTACTTTCCTAATTCAGTTAGACTTCTTTTATAGGGTTAAATCTTTAAATGTTTGGTTAGTCTATTATTGGTTGTAAATAAAGGAAGAAATACACATCTTCGCTGGTTTAGAATAGTAATACAAAGAAAAGTTTTTACTGAGGAAATCAAAGGTTTAGTCAAAGTGACATCGCCACAACTTTTGACACAATCATATTTCTCTAACCTCATATACATTGTATGTTGTTTAACATAGTGAAATTAAAGTAAGACAAAAACAAGATGCTAAAGACCAGAGAGTGGTGAAGGTTAATGATTAAAAACGGAAGTTTTTTTTTTTTTTTTTATCAATCAAATGCTAAAAAATGAGCAGACATAAGAGGCAAAGTCACCTCTTTCCTGAGATCCCTGCCCTCTGACAACTCAGTCTCCACTTTCAGCTCCTCAGCAACCAGAAACCTTTCAGGCTGCTCCTTATTCTGCTGCAGTTAAACAGAAATGCATGTTGAAGCACAGAAATAACTTTAGTTGTTGTGGTTTTTTCTTCAAAAACTTACAACTTTTACCAGAATTAGAACTATTGTTTTATTCATTATTCATTCAGTATTATGTAGTGTTAGACACCTTTTTTTCTTCCAAAATAAACCAATTTCTTAGTGAGTAGAAAAGAAATGAATAGACTGGAGTTATGCCGTACTGATAATGATAAACAGAGATTTTGAATCTTTATTTCTAGAAGCTGGAATAAATTTAAAGGTTATGCCTGACTGCTGGTTGTTTTCTGGCTCTTTTATTAACACCTGTTGGGAGTTTTCGGTCCTCCTCATTTCCCTGATAGAAATTCTCCTCCATATTAGAAAAAGTCTCCAGCTTGGATTACAGATAATGTAGAAACAAATACAACTAAATGTATAGGATTTTTGCTGAGTGTTTTTTTCTCATGAACCCCAAAAGACTTCCCATATCGAGCAGGGTTATGTTGGGGGGTCTTTATTTTACTGCAAGCTCAGCATGAGGGATTGCTGAAAAACCAATGACTCATCTTTTTTTTTTTCGGACAGTAATATGAACAGAATTTTTTTCTATTTAAGAAGAAATTTAAACATGAGCTTGTAATAAAGAGCTTAACCTTTTGGTTCTCGTTTTCCAGTTCTGTTTTCAGCTCATTTGGACTTTCTGTAGCATCACTGCTCTCCTGCTGTTCATCCTTTAGCTCCTGCTGGGCTTCAGCATCAGACTGAAGTTACAGAAAAAGACATGAGCTGCAAATTAGGGACAAATCCATCCTATATGATGTTTCAGATATCAAGGCTTAAGTCTAAAGCTCTATTCAGTGAATGAAAACAGAACAACATGATTTTACTTGTACCTGCTGCTCATACTTGTTCTTCAGTTGGGTCATTTCTTTCTCCAGCTCCTGATTCTTCTTGATCAAAGATTCTGTTTCACTCTTAGATTCATGTAGCTGCAAAAAAAAAAAACATTCTGATGAATTCCAGCAGCCCTAATGTAATGTTGGACAGTTTTAGAAAAAATCCTTTAAAGAACAAGAAGAAAAACTAGAACCAACCACAGTCTGCTGTTTGTGCTCCTCAGTCGTTTCCTTTAGCCTCTCAATGATCTTCTGCAGTTCATCATCTTTCTGCCTCAGGTTGCTGTCAGCCTCCTGGCGGTTTGCCCAGGGTGAGCAGAAAGAGCAATAATATTGAACTTAAATGCAAAAAACTACATTTGTTATATTGTTTATTTATTAAATAATTTTTATCTTTTTGCCTTAACTGTTTCAGATCACAGTTTTTAAAACTAGACAGACAGTTTAAAAAGGACCTGACTGACAAAATGAAGGGCTAAAAAACCCCCCAAAAAACTCCAACAAAGTGTTGCCCTACCCCCCCCCCAATTTATCAATTTTATCCATTTTGATAAAATTGTTTTTATCAAAATTGTTTGATAAAAACTATTTCATCATCAATTTCATAAAATTGTTTTAATCAATTTTAAAATTGATTAAAAAATATATATATATTTTTATACTTAGGCATTTTGTTCTTTTCATCTCAAGTAAAAAAAACAAACAACATAAATATGATGCCTGGAATTTAATAAGGGATCAGAATAAATACAAAATTAAATTATATTATAAACCTGTATTTATAAAACTGGAGCTCCTCGGAGTAACTCCCTTTTAATCACATTTTAACTTGATGAATTAAGAACAAGAATGCTGAGATACTGGGAATCTCTGTTCTAGGGCTCAAAAAGCAATTCTAAAAACAGAGACTTAAGCAATAAATCAGGCTCTTTTACTGTATACACACCACAATCTTTCAATGCCAAGAGCATATAAGATGCTGTGGTTAGGTAGTCAGGTTGGTCTGAAAAACTGAGATCTGTTCTGGTTGTTGGGTAACTGCCTAAAAGCTGTAAAACCCTGTTCGGCTTACTATGACTTGAAAACTTAAAGTTGCCTCTGTGTTCTCAAATGATTACGAGAAAGGAATGAGAAGTTATATTGTTCCTCTAACCTCCAGATCCCTTCTTGCAGTCTTGAGGTCATTCTCCATCTGTTCTTGAAGAATCTCTTTTTCTTTTATTTGGTCTTCTAGCTAAGAACAACAACAAAAAAAGAAAAATAATTCACATCTTTTTAGGCAGGAGAATTAAAATAATTTCAGACATTAATACAATATTTGTTTTTGCTTATTTCATACTACAAAGTTATAATTTCATCTAGGCTGTATGGTCCTACTTTTAGATAATACTTGAGGAATGTTCTTAAATCTGTTTCTTACAATCTATTGCCATTTACTGCAGCATACAATGGATTCTGATTTTTTATTCCAAAATCTTCTTCTTGTACATCAAAACACTTACTTTTGTAATGTTCAGATCAATTTGAAATTAATAAGCAAGAGATTTGCTTTCAAACTTTAAAAAAAAAAATCATAAAAACATATGCAATAATGTTTTATGGATTGCTGTCGAGTTAATGAGCTAGAAAAATTTAAACCAATCTGACTGGATGATCACATTTAATTGTCTGATACTGAATTATTATACATATCATCGCAAGTCAAAATATAATAAATACAATTTTGAATATATACAGTTGAATGAAAGTGACCAAGAATCGTGGGTAATGTAGTTTCGAAACATGCATGCATGAACAAAGAACTTCACTGCCTTGTTGGCCATGGTACACAGAATGTCACAGAGTGATCAAAAAGTATTTAAAAAAATGAATTAATTTATTTTTTTTCTAAAATATATTATTTATCAATGAACTTAATTGATGTATAAATAGAAGAATTTGATAATAACATCAATGCAAGAGCCCTTTTTTCCCCTCACTCTGGATGGAGGTGATGAGAATTTGCCATTTAAACTGGCTGGAATTTTAGAGGTTTCTGCTTTTCTATCTGTGGGAATGGAGACAAGGAAAGACTTAAGGTGGATGCAGGTGGGGTTGGCACACAGATGCTCAGAGAAAGAAGGTGCAAAATCATACAAGTGGAAAAATATGCCAAAATAGTTTGGTGCCGAAATTGCGACAGATTAATTCAGATGAGAAGGAGAAGAAGGAGAGTATAGATAGTGGGGACTGACATGGTGAATAAAACAGACATATGATGACATGACATTTGAATTGAGAAAGCTTCCTGGAGAGGTGGCGAAATGTTTTCAAATCTTGGAAACCAAGTCCAGTGGATTTTTTGAACTTTAACGGAATGACTATGACCTGGATGACTGAGAATCTTCATCAGCAAAACAGACATAGTGACAGCATAAAATACTGTAATAATATGTTCCAACGAAATACTTAACGCCAACAGGCATTTCCCATAATTCCGATTGGCCACTATGCCACAATTCAACATTTTCTTCATATTTAAAGTTTCATTACATATATGTTGACTCATGACAATATAAAAAAATCATATATATATATATATATATATATATATATATATATATATATGTATATTGATGAACTTTGATATATAAAAAAATATAGGTTTTGGAAATGTTTTGAAATATAATATCAATGCAAATCAAAGCAAATACTTTTATGAGGACGAAAAGTAAAAAAAAAAAAAGCAAGGCAAGAGAGACATTTGTGTCCCTCAAAAAAGAAATATTTTTGCTGATGCACCTTAAATATTGGGATGTGTTTAAATCACTTGCAAAGTAATTGCACTGACACAATTTTGAAAAGGTCAAATTTAAATTTCCCCTCTGTCATTGTAAAAAAAATAGAAAAAATAAATCTGCTGATGTATCTCTGCATAATTCAATTCTTCTGTTTAGGTTTCATCAGTTAAATATGTGACTTACTTTGTGTATCCTCGCCATGGCAACCGCCTGCTTCAGTGAAGGAAAACTCCCCCTGACTCGTTTAATTGTGTCCAAAATCTGTGTTTTTTCTGCCTCTCTCTTCTTCCTCGTCATCGGTGTGTCATTTATAACCAAACAGCTGTTGACCTGAGAAACACTGAGGTGTTTCATCTGGTCCTCCAGCTGAAATAAGGAAGGAGGAGAAAGGTTCATGAAATCATAGAATCATATATATATATATATATATATATATATATATATATATATATATATATATATATATATATATATATATATATATATATATATATATATATATATATAAAAATTGAAAAATAATAGACACATTTGTTTTCCACAAAAAAATAAATGTTTTTGTTGATGCACCTTAAATAGTAGGATTGTAAACAAGTCATTTGCAAAGTAATTGCACTGACACACTTTTGAAAAGAACATGTTTAAAATTCCCCTGTGTCATTGTAAAAAAACAAAATAGAAAAATACATCTGCTGAAGTTTCTCTGCATAATTCGAGCCTTCTGTTTAGGTTTCACTAGTTAAAAGTGTGGCTTACTTTGTGTATCCTCGCCATGGCAACCGCCTGCTTCAGTGAAGGAAAACTCTCCCTGACTCGTTTAATTGTGTCCAAAATCATTGTCTTTGACAACAAAAAGGTAAAAAGGGAATGTTAGTCTGACAAGTTTGCTAAAAAAAAAAACAAAGCTATTTATTAAAGGGACATCATTAGAAAATACAGATAATTAATTGATTAACTGCATCAGTGTAAAGAAATCAAACAAATAACTAAACATAAGTGCAATGTTTACTACTTTAAGCAATAACCAAGCTGTTTTTATGGCAAAAAAGGAATGAATATACAAGATGTGGTTGAAAGATGGTTGATCTAAATGATCTAAAGAAAGAAACCTGACTGAGTCTCCAAAGACAGTAGTTTAAAGTGTTTGGATTTGAACCTGCGTTTTTTCCGCCTCTCTCTTCCTCCTAGTTAGCAGCGGGTCATTGTGGGCCAAACAGCTGTTAACTTGAGAAACACTGAGGGTTTTTATCTGGTCCTCCAGCTGAAATAAGGAAAAGGAGGAGGAAGGTTCATAAAATCATATAATCAATGATGTAGCATTACAGTCACCACTATACTGACAAAATAAACCAAAATAACAATTTCTACACCATGATATCATCAGAAAAAAATCTGCCTGGGAAAATATAACTGTATGAATAAAAATATGATAATTTGGAAGCTATTAAGGTAACCCAATATTAATCATAGACTAATGCATTTCAATTAAATTCAATTTATTTATATATCCCAATTTCACAGCACATGTCATCCCAAGGCACTTTACAGATAATATTCAAACAGATATACGGGTTCTATTTAAGGAAAACAAGCTGATTGCAACGACTCATTGTCTTGACAGTAATCCCTCACACCAAGCATGCCAGCAACAACAGTGGAGATGAAAACTCTCTTTTAATAGGAAGAACACCTGAAAGAACGAAGCAACAATACAAAAGGTAACTATTAACCAGATTCAAAGTGGGCCCTGTCCAGGAAACACACAGCCAGGCAGACAAACTCCGAGCCAGCTCCAATGTCACCGGAGAAACAGGACTACACTGAAAAAATGTTTATATGCATATACAAACAAAGATGTTAATGCCAGCAGCACAGCTGATATTTATCTCCAGGATGGTGGCACAGCCAAACAGGAACAGAGACAATCAGAAAAGAAAGGGGGAGAACATAAAGCTAGAGGCTAAAAACAAATACTGCAGAATGGGTAAGTAGAGATAGAATGAAGCAGGATGATGAAAACTGGTCCTTATGTCCTCCAGTGGTTTAAGGCTATAGCAGCATAACTATACAGATAGCTCAGGATAACTTGAGCCACTCTAAATATAAGCTTTATCATAAAGCTAAGTTTTGGGCCAGGAAACAGGATGTCTCGTAGTTGGTTCCACAGGAAAGTGGACTAATAATTAAAAGATCTGCAGTGGTTAAATAAGTGCTCTGTTAGGAACAATCACATCAGTGATATAAGACAGAGCTTAGCAATTTAGGGCTTTATATGTGAGAAGGAGGATTTTAAATTATATCCTGGATTAAAATATATGTAATATTTATCTTATTCATGGATATTCTCTTTTTAAAAAAACATTCCAATTGGTGGATTATCTAAAACAGTCACTTACTTAACAACAAATAAATCAAACCAATGGGGAGGATAATTCTAAAAGGTAAATATGAAATCTAAGGCTTTCTACCTAAGATAAACATGCCAATCCGTTATGTGAATAAAAAATATGAAGGCTAATGCTTATTGTCTTGAGATGACGTGTTTTGTGATTTGGCGAAATAAAAATAAACTGAATTGAAAAACTAAAGCTGAATTTTTATATAAAACAGTAAGTAAGAAATGAGTATGTCACTAAATACATCCCAGATTAAAAGACAATACCACAACCACCCAGATTACTGAAAAGCTTTATCATTTCAGAGACATTGAGGATTCAAAGATTACAACCACTACTCTAAGGTATGATGTAAAGTTTCCTTGGTTACCAGCTGCTGCTTTAAAAGTTTAAATGAGATAAAGACCAAAATCCAAATGTCATCCCCGATGTAAACTTGGGAGATATTTGTAGTCCAAATAGTGTCACAGAGGAAACTAGAGCAGTGAGTGGAGCAGTCATTCAGTGTTTACAACAAGTGTTAGCTTTGTGTGTCAGTGTGTCTGTATTACTCTGCGTATCCGCTGCATTGCTAGGGTGTTCTTCAGTGACTCAGTAAAGTTCTGCCTCCTCTGAATGGGATTTGTCTTCATCATCTTTTAGAGAAAAACAGAAGCAGATGTTGATCTGAGCCAGACCTAATAGCCAACTCATCATTAGTTCAGTTCTATTGATACAGTAACAGGTGAGGTGATAAATAAATCAAGAAAAGTAAAGGATTCAGTTTAAATGCAGTTGTCTACAATCATGTTCCATTTCAATTAAATTCATCCAGATGAAGTAAAATCATGGAGAAGCCCCCTGACCACAGAGGCATCAACTCTCCTCAACCTAACATGGATTATTGAGCATAGAAAAATGGGTGGCAGCTCATAGAACAATTAGCTTAAAGAAATACTAAAGCACCAGTTAGTATAAATTTACCATATCGATGTCTAAAGTAGAAAACATGCAACCACATATGCTATACACACACATGCAGCATTTTCCTACCTGATTTAAATCCTAAGTCTCTGTCCAAAATAAACACATTTCTCTATTTAAAACATTTCAATGCATTTCAAGGGAGCAGAGAGCACGCCTTTATATAGGGGAGTCAAAACAACCAAGCCTCTGCATGCATATGGCAAAACACATAGAAAGCACCGCAGGGCAGGGCAGCTTTGGAGGGACACTGGTTTGAAATAAATAACTTTATTAATTATGAACAGACAACAAAGAGATCTAAAAAAAAATCTACTTAGAATAAACATCTTTGGACATTAGAAGGTGGAGAGTAACTAATTTCACTGATCCATTCATTTTCTTCCACTCTTTCCTGGGCAGGGGCGTGGAGGCAGCAGTCTAACCAGAGATGCCCAGACTTCCCTATCCACACACACTTCCTCCAGCTGCTCTGGGGGGACCCCGACGTGATACCAGGCCAGCTCAGAGACATAGTGCCTACAGTGTGTACTGAGCCTTCCATGAGGCCTGTAACAACTCCCGAGGGAGGCGACAAGAAGGCATCCGAAACAGATGTCCGAGCCACCTCAGCTAGCTCCCTTCGACTCTACTCTGAGCTCATCCCTGGTAACTGAGCTCCTCACCCGATCTCGAAGGGTGCGTCCAGCCATCCTGTTGAGGAAAGTTATTTCGGCCGCTTGTATTCGCGATCTTGTCCTTTCGGTCTTTACTCAGTGGCAAACCGCTCCAGTGCACGTGGAAGGTCTTGGTTTGATAAGACCAACAGGACAACATCATCTGCAAACAGCAGAGATGAGATCCTGATGTTCCCAAACTGGACACCTTCCGGTCCCTGGGTGCGCCTAATTCTGTCAATAAATATATGGAACAGAACCGGTGACAAAGGACAGCCCTGACAGAGCCCAACATGCACCAGGAACAGGTCTGACTTACTGCCAGCAATGTCAACCAAGCTCCTACTGCGGTCATACAGAGAGTGGACAGCCCTTAACAGAGGGCCCCGGATCCGATACTTCCGGAGCACCCCACACAGGACACCACTAGTGACACAGTCGAAAGCCTTTTTGTTGGGATCTGGAGATGTACCACCTTTCTCCAGCAGGTGTGCTGGAGGGCTCCAGCCCAGGAGACCCACAGCGCACTCTGCTGGAGAAAGGTGGTACATCTCCAGATCCCAACACTTCTTCAGAATCCATAAAACACAAGTGGACTGGTTGGGTGAACTCCCAGGAACGCTCAAGCACCCAATGAAGGGTATAGAGCTGGTCCAGTGTACCACAACAGGGCCAAAAACCGCATTGTTCTTCCTGGATATGAGGTTAGACTATTGGCCGGATCACTCAATACTGCAGAGATGTGTCAGCCAAGACAGACCTACAACGTCCAGAGACTTAAGGTAATAAGGACAGATCTCATCTATTCTGGGCGCCCTGCCCGAGAAGCTTTCTAACTACCTCGGCAACTTCAGTCTGGCTGATGGGCGAGTCTGCCTCTAAGTTCCCAGCCTCTGCCACTGTTATGGAAAAAAATCAAACCAAGGTGGGTGACGCACAACCGGGGCCCCACCCTGGAGCCAGGCCTTGGTTTGGGGGCTGACATGCCCACAAGGACCAGCTGGGCTCAGCCCAAATGGACGATGTGGGCCGCCCACCTGTCGATCCACCAACCGCAAAGGGATCCATAGGGGTCAGGTGCAGAGAGGATTGGGTAGTGGTTGAGGCAGGATGCCTCAGCAGCCCAGTCGGTGCTCGTAGCTTCTGGCTGTAGGGAGGTGGAACGTCACCTCACTGGTGGGGAAGGAGCCTGAGCTTGTGTGGGAGGTGTTTTATATTATATTATATTGTATTATATCATAAAATGCTGTGGTCAGGTTGGCTCTATGGTCTATGATTAATAAGATGCAGAAAGTTATATTATTGCTCTAACCTCCAGATCCCTTCTTGCAGTCTTAAGGCCATTTGCCATCTTTTCTTGAAGATTGTCACTTTCTTTCTTTTGGTCTTCTAGCTAAGAACAGAAAAAAAAAATATAACATAATTTACATCATTTTAGCAAGGAGTATTAAAATTATTTCAGAGATTAATGCAATACTTGTTTTTGCTTGATTACTACCACAAAGTTATAATTGCATCTAAACTGTATGGTCCTCCTCTTAAATGATGCTTGAGGAATGTTCTTAAAACTGTTTGCTGCAATCTATTGCCACCAACCACCTTTAAGAGGGGCATGAAGGAAGCCATGTATGTTAAGAAAGAAAAAACAAACTTAAACAGAAGGGGTTGATTCAGATTTCAGCTTTCAAAAACCTACAATGCAGCAATTGAGTTGATCCCTTTCCACAATTATGACAACCCCTACCCCTTTACAGGGGAGCAGAAGAACTTTACAGGGGAGAGGCCAACCATTCCCTTTAACGACACCCCTTCCAGAGACTTAGACAGGTATGGGGAATTGCAGGCTAAGAAAAGAAGCCAAACGACCGCCATCCCAAAGGGGTGGACCCGTTCGGCTGTTTCAATTTGCCTGTTTTCTAAACAAAAACAAGGCTTTGTTGGGCTACTCTATAAATATATTTATAACCTACTTTATAAACTTAAACTCAATGCTATTCCTGACATTTTGAATTGAGAAAGCTTCCTGGATGGGAAGCAAAATGTCCTCAAACTTGAAAACAAAGTTCAGTGGATTGTTTTTAATTTTTTTGGAACACAGTAAGAGGTGAGCTGAATCCAAAAAGTCCCTTTTAGGGATACCACCAAATCCTTGGTTTGTGTATGCTGGTTTAAAATTGAATTGAAAGAAGAAATGAACCGCAAATTAGGGACACACCCATTAAATTTGATAATTCAGGCATCAAAGCTCAGGACTGAAGCTGTATACAATGAATCAAACTTGTACCTGCTGCTCATACTTGTTCTTCAGTTGGGTCATTTCTTTCTCCAACTCATGATTCTCCTTGATCAAAGATTCTCTTTCACTCTTAGATTCATGTAGCTGCAAAATAAATAAATGAAAAGTCAGGTGGGACAGTTTTTGAAAGACTCCTGTAAAGAACAAGAAGAAAAACAAAGGCCAAACTACAGTCTGCAGCCTGCTGTACACCTCAGTCATTTTCATCAAAATATTTTCCACTTACATTATTCTTCTCAGTCTCTCTGCCTCCTGTATCGCAGACTGGATCATCTGATTGTATTTCTGTCAGAAACAGATTATGAGTCAGTAAATTAACAAAATAACAATGTATTTTTTTAGTATCTGATTTTCAAATAGCTTATGAAGTATATATGTTAATATAACCAACATAAATAAAATCTTGAGAATTATTTTATTTAATATAACATTGTTCAATTACTGTTGAACTTGCTTTTGGTTCTCCTCCATTTATATGCCACGAAGACGGCTGACAGAAGGGACATAAGCGTAGCAGCCAATCCCACAGGAACAGCAAAGGGAGAGATATCCTGGGAAACATGAAGAAATTCTTGCCAGAAATTGCCTGAAAAAATAAAACAATTACACTAAATAAAAGTGAAAAAAAAAACATGTTTCCTCATTTGTCAGATTAAATAAGCCAAAAATGTATTTCTTGTTAAAAACCTCACAATATTCTCTGAAAAAGTGGACTTAAAAAAAATAAAAGTAAAAATTACATTAAAACATATGAGTAATTAAGCCTTGATGCAGAAAATGTGGCTAAAATGTTTTTTATTTATTTATTTATTTATTTGAAAGTAAAAGGCTTTGTTTTTTTTTTTTTAGAAAGTGAACCTGTTAAAAAAATGAATAAATAAAAATAAAAAAAATAAAAACTACTGGTGGGGGGTAAATTAAGGCGCCATTAACACAGTCTACTAAGCAGATGTTATATGCAGGAAACATTACTGTGTTTCTCAACAAAAATAAGGCACATGAAGGAACCTCAAAAAGCTATTCTCAAGTAGAATGTCTAATACTAGCCTAATATTGAATTAGTGAGGTGTTGATCTACTACCTGCTGCTGTCTGACGCATATGCCTCAGCCGACAGCGCCCTCTAGTGTACAATTGAGATATACAACTTATTTTTCGGTTTTGCAACTACAATCCTGTTGTTTGGGTGGTGTTTCTCCCCAAAAGTCCCGAAAGAAAAGGCAAAGGAATCTGAAGGTTCATAATAAAATTTTATTGCTAAGAATTTTTATTTGTAGACACTAAATTATATTATCTGCTATCATACTTCTTTTTATTTTTACTTGCTTTTATTCTCCTTTTATTTTCCTTATTTGTTATCTAATTTATGTAAGACACTTATTATTGTCTTTGTACTGAACTGTGCGATATAAATGAAATTGGCTTGCCTCACCTACATAGGATAAACAAGCTGTAGACCATTTACCCTAATCAGGCAACCACTGTTCCGAGTATGTGTTTATAAATAAAATATTGTTAATTAATTGTAATGAATCAATTTTATTTATCAAGAGTAAATTAAAATAATTTTTTTCCCATACAGTCAGACAACAAACAAGCCACATCTTATCCTCTACAGCCCTCAACCAGAAAAGCATCTTCGCATTTATTTCCAACGCGCTTTGGGAAATGCCACAACCGGAAATGTGTGGGTGAAGAATTGAAGCTCAACATGATGAAAATCATCCTCAAAGGAACAAAGGCATGCTTATACGGAAGGCTGGATTAGTTAAAATGTATTATAAATAGATCATGCCTGTGCAAATTCTCATTCATCCAGGTCATGCAAACCATGAAACAGGCTTCAGTCGGAGCCAACAGTTAAAAAAGTGTTGAAAAGCACTGAGTGTTATTCAGTGTTGCACCTGAAGTAATAACATAGGATAAGATGTAATTACAGCAATACAGCACGTTGCTTAAAAAATACCGGAAAGCTTGATGTTCTCTGTGAATACGTAAATACACAAGAGAGAGAATACATTGTGTAGCACCGCTGTCTTGCAGCAAGAAGGTTCCGTGTTTAATTTCCAGCTCGAGGTCTTTCTTCATGGAGTTTGCATGTTCTCCCTTTGCATGTGTGGGTTCTCTCCCAGGGTACTTTGGCTTCCTCTCGCAATCCAAAAACATGACTGTTAGGTTAATTGGCTTCTCTAGAATGTCCTTAGCTGTGAGTTCAATTCAATACAATAAAATTCAGTGTATTTATATAGCGCCAATTCACAACACATGTCATCTCAAGGCACTTTACAGCTCCCCAGATCATACAGTCAGATTGATTCAAAGTTTTCTATCTATGGAAAACCAGTTGATTGCATCGACTCATTGACTCGAATGGAAGCCCTCACACTAAGGGATGTGAGGCCACTTGTAGCGACAGTGGAGAGGAAAAACTCCCTTTTAACAGGAAGAAACCTCCAACAGAACCAGGCTCAGTGTGAGCGGCCATCTTCTGAGGCCAACTGGGGTTCAAGGAGACAGAAGCATTGTGTGTGTGTGCATGGTTGTCTGTTTCGTTGTGTCTCTGTGTTGCCCTGTGACAGACCAACGACCTGTCCAGGGTGGACCCTGCTTCTCATTCATAGACTGCTCTGGTTAGACTCTGGCCCCACCTCGACAATAACCAGCAACACTTTGGGGGAGTTGTAATAGGATTCACTGGATTACACTTGACATAGTAAGTCATAACTTTTCAGATTAATATTAGCTCTTGCTCAAAATGAACACAGGATAAGTAAAGCTGAACGTTTGCCGCCAAAAGCAGGTAACAAACAAACAGCACAAACAAACCAAATCATCTACAGAATTTTTACCTTGGCTGGGGGGCAGGCTGTGAATGACAGACACCAAGAACTCTTTTAGACTCTTTTCCATCTGTGAACAAAAAAAATACTTTTATTCTCATCATACTGAACCTGGAGGCTTTACATATTCAAACCATGCCTTGTGCAGGAGAGAAAGGTTTTCCATTTGGCAGTGTTGCTCTGTGGAGCTGGATCCAAAGGCAGGCAGAGAGTTGAAAATGAAATAAATAGAAATGAAAGTGTAAATGTACAGTTTGACACGGTCATGGTCAGACTAGGCATGAATAAAACAGAATAAAACAGCGATGAACCAACACAGGTGAGACAGGGAGACTGGCATGTCATAGGTGGACAGATTTAAACAAAATCCTTGATTGCCGTGGCAAGGAGCAGTAAACGTGGATGAAGCTATATGGAAGAAAAAGGAACATCTAACAGAGAATCTGAAATATACATATAATATAGACAAGGGAACAAATAAAATATTCTGAGAAGAGAAACCTTTACCAATAAAAAGTATTAAAAAAATAAATTAGGCGAATCTTAAAAAGAAAAAAAAGAAAGTTTTTCAGGCAAAACAACAAATATCTTATCTGGTTTATTTTCTGAAGTAGTTATAAAAATTATACATTATGATAAAAGTAAAGAGGAAGGGAGAATATCAAATCAGATTATTAATACTTTAAGGCTTAAAATAACATCTACCTATCTATTATTATTATTTAGATTTGCAAATAAAATTTATTAAGCTTTTTATGCTTATTCTTTATTCCTCTTGGGAGGAGCTGCAGTAATTAGAGCAGAAAATCAGACATTATAAAAGGTTTACAGACCAGTCAAAGTGGAACCCAGAGCCAATTAGTTATTCAGTAAATGTATTTCTGTTAACAATTGATTTAAATAAAACTGAATGAATCAGTGAATCACTTTGGTATATTGAGCCAAAACTGATCAGAAATAGTGATGTCACTGATGGTGAGATGAGGCATCATTAGACTTTGAACACCAGTTGAACAACTGTTTAACTGTTTGAACAACAGTTAGTTGTTTCAGGTAGGCATAAATAATTCCCTTAAAGGTCTACTTCAGTGTTTTAGCCGTGTCAGATCTACTATTGTCTACTGTCTACTATTTTCTTTATGGAGTTTTAAAAAAAGACCCGACCTACCTTCAGAATGTGTGCGATCCGTCTCCAGTTCATGACTTTGACCTTTTAGCATTTATACCACAGATGAAAAGGAAGCAAAAGCTCCTTTTGGCAACAAAGGCATCATTTCCTCAGAACTGAAACAGATTCTGTAAAAGAATGTGCTGGAAAAACTCACAAGTTGTTTTGGTCCATCCACATCAGAAAATGAAACTCTTTATTTTTTTCAGAAAAACAGGTTGGACAGTTGTTGGTTGGACACATCTTTGTTATGAGGAAATGCTTTCAGGAGTGCATCATTTACCTTTATGAAAATATTTACCTCTGCAGTGTCACATGATTAAGCAAATCAATCTGACAGAAATGCAGGGTGAAACATCAAACCAGATAATCGTGGTACACAAACACAGTAGCTTCTGTCAGTGAGCCCCAGGGCAGCTGTGGCTACAATGTAGCTAGCCCCCATCAGTGTGTGAGTGAATGGGTGAATGACTGAATGTAGTGTAAAGCACTTTGGTCAAGTCTCCTGACTTGAAAAACCGCTATATAAGTACAGGCCATTTACCATTTTTACCATTTAAAAACCAATCTAAATATTTATCTAATTTATGGCAGGAAACAAGAACAGCAGTTACATAGTTGCCCTACCTCATGTTACGTGGAAGTGTGGACTCATACTTCATTGTTTATGCCATAAATTGCAATTAGAAGCCATGTTACATTTTTGTTAATACTTCATACTCAACTTTGCTCTGGGATTAAAAAAGTTATGTTAATAATGGGAGCTGCATGGTGGCACTGTGGCCTTGCAGTAGGAAAGTCCTGGAAGGTCAAGAAGTGGAGTTTGCATGATCTCCCTGTGCATGCATGGGTCCTCTCAGGCTTCCTCCCACCGTCTAAAAATATGACTGTTAAGGTGATAGGCTTCTCTAAATTGTCTTTACACTACAAAAAAATTAATCTCAGTAAGTCATTTTTTTCTTCAAATAACGAGAAAAGTGAAACACTTTGCTTATGGAACGAGACAATTTAAATTTAAAATAAGAGAAAACAATTGCATTGTCTTATTTCAAGTGCATAATATCTATTTATTTTATTTTATGAGTAAAATACACTTAATTTAGGAGATCTTTTTTAGGATTGTTTTTGCAGTGTAGGTGTGTGTGTATGTGTGTTTGATCATGGTTTTATGGACTTTTCAGGGTGAACCCCACGTTTCCCCCACTGACTACTTTAGATAGGCACCAGCCCCACGGATTAAGCTGATTAAGGTAGTCTGATGTTAATAGTGGTTGTAATTAATCTGTTTAAACCTGCCTGTTTGTGTGGCCTGCTGTCTTGGAACGAGTCCAACCAACCCGATGCAAGGCATCTTGCTGTATTTTCTCTTTAGAACAAGTCCATCATCATTCTTTTATCTTCAGATTAAATAGTTTTCTTTTCAAGAGAAAAACAGATAATATCATCCTTATCTGTAGTATCATCACTCTTCCAAAGTAAGTCAACAGAAGGAAACAAAAAGCTGCCCTAACTTCATTATACAAGCATGATATCATCCTTACCACCAGGAAAACAAGGAACAGACGGTTCTCTTTAATTCAGCTGACTTGGCCTGAAAAGAAGACATGGAGAACAGTGAGACTTGAAGTATTACACCCCATAATTACTTTGCCCACTTAGATGAAATAAACAAAAGAACTTGTTGTTCATGAGATGTGTATGTACGGTAAGAGTCATGTTCTGGCCAAAGTGCGGGTCCTCTTCTTGAAGAAATGAGACGTTACACCTTTCAGACACAGACTTTTTTGGCACCTTTACATTTTTGACAATGCAATGTGTGTTGAAGCTTCAGATACAGTAAAAATTCATGTAACTCCTTAACTATGCTGCTTTTTTAGCAACGTTAGAGTGTGTTAAATGAAATTGCCTGTTGTGGTCATTTTAAGGCATCAGGAATCAGTCAATCACTTTGATATATTGAGCCAAAGCTCATATGAAAGTTTACATATACGTATAAGTTATGGGGAGACGAGGCCTCATGAGACTTTGAACACTTGAGTCTGTTGTTTCAGCAAATAATTTCTTTGTTGGTGCTTCATGTGCTCATAACACCACCTGCTGGCTGAGTGATAGAAATATGAGCTGTGATTTTTATCTTTTAGGACCCTTAGAAATTATCATTTATAAGTAGTAACTATTATTTATCTTACGATTATCATGTGTGTATGTTAAAATATTTCTTAACTTGTACATTTTATAAGAAAATATCAGAAAAGTATGAAAAAGACTACATGTTTTTCTGTCACTTTATTGAAATGGCTAAGGTTTAAACAAACAGACAGGGACCATGCTGCTGGAACTTGGAAGAGGGCACTAGATAGATGTGCTTATGCAACTTGGACAATGATATAACAGCGGTGATTGCCATCTGTTTGTGAGTACCCTCAGACCTACAGTAACGCCTTCACTTTTTCATCCCTGGTTGAGAGGAATAGTCTGACATGCTTGTGCAACTCACACCTGCCGGTGATTTTATTCAGAAAATCAGCTTTTTCTGAAGTTTTTTACACTCCCTCCACATGCTTGGTAAACACCAGTTCACAGGACACTGAACGATGACAACTGAGAGCCTCTGATGGATCATTGATTTATGAGTGCTGCATTACATTCATTTAGATCTCAGAGCTGCAAGGCCACAACATGTCTGAGTAAGTGAAATTGTTTGGGACAAGAAATACTATTCCCATAACAAGTCAGGTTCTTTCTAAAGGTTTATTCATAACATGTTGCTATTTAACCAACATTTCTGTACACTGTAAAAACGAAACCAGGTGCTGGTGCCTATCTCCAGCAGTCAATGGACAAAAGACAACATGTCATCTATAAATACATTAAGAAACACTGAAAGTTACAGTTCTTCAAAGGAAAATCTGTTAGATTTATCCCAATATTAATTATTGTGGGAAAACATCTATTTCCCATTAGTTTTCAATTTAATTGAATTGGCGCTATATAAATAAATTGAATTGAATAGAATTAGTTCCCATTGATTTATGAGTGCTGCATTACATTCATTTAGATCTCAGAGCTGCAAGGCCACAACATGTCTGAGTAAGTGAAATTGTTTGGGACAAGAAATACTATTCCCATAACAAGTCAGGTTCTTTCTAAAGGTTTATTCATAACATGTTGCTATTTAACCAACATTTCTGTAGTTTGTTTTGACTCGACAACTATCACAGCTCTTCCCCTACTGTAAGTAAGTGAGACAAACTGTCTTGTTTAAAACAGGACAGAACATAATACTGTGATGGGCTGTTATAGGTGTCTCTTTTTACTTTGCAAAGTAAAATAAAGTGCAGACTGGTTGAAATCCATTTATCTCCACTAATTTAACTGCAATGTATATTTGAATACCATTTATTTCACACAACATAACATTCATTAAATAACACTGAACTAATATTCATTGTTTCAGCATATTTAATTTAAGACTTTAAGGAGTCATCAAATGAATTATTTATGGTTTTGTTTGTTTTTCTTCTTAATTCAATTTATTTGTACTACCTACAACATGAATGTTTTGGAGAACTACTGATTGAGATTTGCAGGATTTGAGGTAGGTAGAAATAAGCTAAATTTGTATGAATTGTGTTACCAAATTTCTGTATGAAAAAGAGATAGGTGCAAATATGTTTTTTGCTTCCAGCTACTCCTTTAAGGCCTCACTGGAAATATTTTGTTGGCTATTTATTAAACGTTCTAATAATAAACGTTGCTCAAAATCATATAGGGCTTACTGTAGCTTCTAACACAAAATGTATGGATATTTTATAATCGAAGTCAAGGGACTTTCTTCTGATGTAACTTGTTTTTGGCCAGGCAATCTATATTAATAATACTTTCTAAAATTCTTTTCCATTTCATTAATTTTATCTTTATATTCCTGTCCATTACCAACCACATTGCTCTTATTCCTCTGTAATTATCATACATTAACCCCAGATGTTCCTGGTCTTCCCTCTGTCTTCAACCACATATATGTTTTCCAACAATCCCTCTATGAAACTCAGACATTTTCACAATATTTTTTTATTTTCTCAGTATTATGTTTTGCCTGATCAGTACAATAGATGACATAGGCAATAAATGATAAATAAATATTTTTCTGCTGGCATTATAATGTTGTACTCTGTCCTTTCTTTTGCTGTGGGACTACTCACTCTTTTCCATATCTTTTGTCGTTTTGGTTTTTATACTTTGACTGCTACATTCACCGATCTGTTTACATTAATTAATACATTGTGTTATTTTCATTTGAGTTTAGATTTACCTTTTTTTTTCAAACAAGCAAAAAATTTGTGCCTTTTGCAGTACAAAACAACAGAGCTGAAAAGGTATATTTCCTTTTGTATAATGACTATCTTTGCTTGTAAATTTTTATTAACTCATCCCCACTGTGTACATTTTAAATAAAACCAAGTCATGAAACATAATTTACCACACATGCTATACAGGTTTGGAGAGCATAAGTGCAAACATATTCTATAGCTATTTCTTGGTAAAGCCTTTTTTTCTTAAAGTTTGATGATGCAAATCAAGGTTAACATACGATAACATACATACCATTAAAGTCATCAGATCTTCCTGTGAATAGAATTTTTATTTCCACAGAATTCAATTAGATATCACTCAGACTGTTGGAATTAGTTTTGGCTTTATTATAGGGCATTAATTTTTACTGAAGAACTGCAATACAAACATGAACCTTTTTTATCTTTTATTTATGTATGCAGTAGGAACAAAACATCAGACAAAGTATTCCCCTTGTATTTGGTTTGCACAACAAAAGCTCTCTTTCCTCAGATGTTTGGGTTGACAATTTTGCCAATAAAAAGCATCTCATTTGTGTTTCTCTCAATGATGATCGCCATGAAAGGACGGTTGAACTTCAACTCTGGGATGATGCGTAAGGACAGAAGTGTGATGCCAATACCAGTAACTGCTGCAGCAGTTGCTCCAGTCTCATCTACATCCAGCGTGGCTTTGTGCACAACCTTTACAGTGCAATTAAAGTAGAGTGAGTTGATTGTGTCGAGAAAACAAAAGCAATGACACTTCCTTCATATGTTTCTGTCTTACCTCTGAGACAGCCAGATTCTGTCCCTCTGCAATGCCGCTCAGATTAGCCCGATCCCCAAACATGTCTGTCATTCCCATCCCAGTCAACACATCATTCAGCTTGTAGGAAGTCTTGATGGAGAACTTGGGAACAAATATGTTGTATTTCCTAAAAAATAAATAATAGTTTTTTTTCCAACTTTTATTGTCATTTCACTGTCACAAGTATGGTGCAAAGACATGAACTCTCTGCATTTAACCCATCCCCTTGAGGAGTATTGTGCAGCGCCCGGTGAGCTGGGTGGGTTAAGGGTCTTTGCTCAGAGACATATACCCCATTTACACTACCCTTGAAAAACCGTGCCGAGACTGGTCCGAGCTCAGTAACTGAGATAACTTATCGTGTGTAAATGGAAAGCAAACTGAACTGAACCGAGCTAGACACAACCGGACCAAGATAACTGCAGACCAGTTCCAGAGGTGGGCTCAGCTCGGTTTTTCCCTGGTTCGGTTCTCTGATAACAAGAGCTCATGAGCAGAACGTGTCATCTCCGTCTGGCTGCACATCCCGATTCACACTCCATTCCAGTACTTGGCGGTAATTCCCCTCCAGAAACAGAAGAAAAAGAACAACTTCTTCTTCAACTATAAACGACAATCGAAATCTTCTCCACACAACATTTTAAATAATGGCATTTTAAATAATAACACCGAAGTACAGCAATAATAATCAAGCATAATTTTCTGAATGTGACGGGTGCCGCCATTTTGATTTGCTTGATTCCCTCCTTCTTCGTCTTCTTCTTCTTGTTTTTGTTTTTTATGGCGGTTGGCAAACAACTTTTGGTGCATTACCACCACCAACTGCTTGATTTCCTCCTTCAATACTGGCAGTAATACCGCAGATAGTGACTAGGAGGTGAGGAGTTGAGGAACCAAGATAGCGTGATGTGTAAACGGTCGTCAGAACCGAGCTCGGCCTGGTTAACTGATCCGAGCTCGGACTGGTCTCGGCATGGATCGGTTTTTCAAGGGTAGTGTAAATGGGGTAAGAGTGGCAGTCTGTGGGAGTTGGGGCTGGAAGTCAGAACCTCAGGATCCCAAGCTCTATGCCCTATTGTTTTATAGTTTTGCTGCTGTAAAACACCAGAATTTCCCCATTGTGGGACAATAAAGGGATTTTCTATTCTATTCAATATTTATTCTAACCACTAGGCTGTCACTCCTGTGCAAAAAAAATACAACAACCTTCAGCACTGTTCAAGAAAGACAAAAAAATCAGTTCACCTTGTTTTCATCCACTTCAACCACTTATTGACATGCGCAGGGCAGATCTTGTTCTCCAGCAATGTCATATTGTCAGGTAAGAGCAGCAGCATGGAGTAGGAGTTGTTGAAGGGCAGGTGGAGAACTGATGTGTGGATTTCCTGGTCGATATAAGTACTAACATCTTCTTCCATTCTCATCATCTGTACCCTAACCTGGAATGTGGGAGATGAACAGCTTTGTAGATGTATTAATAAAAACAGAATGAACAAACAGAACATCGGCATGTTCAACTGTGTGACTGAACCTTTTTGTTTTCTTCCACATTGAAATCATCTTCTCTGGTATCTCGAGGATCAAATGGAGTTTTCCAATTTCCTGTGAGAGCAGAAAGAGGAGATCTTATGAATTACTAAAAGCATAACTCAATGAAAGCGAGAGGTCAGGGAACTCATAGGCTGAGACCTTTTACCTTTGTAGTAGATGTAGCTGAGAAGGTACATAACTGTGTTTGGATCCAGGCTTTCTACCAGCTTGTCTATCTTCCCGTTAGTCTTATCAGATACATACTGATTGATGGTATTGGCGGCCTCTGTAGAATTGAGAAAGTCAACACTGAAGCCCTCTGCAGAATAGGACTGCTTCAGGACATCCAGAAAGTCCGGCTTTGGCTTGAAGAGTTTGTCCACAAACACAGCCGAGCCTTTGGTGAGGTCATTATGAGCTGCTGTGTTTGCAAGGAGCGTACGGAAGGCCTGGTCTACATCTGTCTGAGCAAGCTGGGAGCTGCTGTAGCCCAGAGCACTGAATAGCTGCTGGTGGGTCTCCCCCCGCGCCCCCACAGAGAGAGCAGCTAAGGCAGCAGAGATGCTAGCTGGAGAGAAGAAGATGTTTTTGCCTTGAGAGTCAGAATGATCTGATAACTTCTTGTACAGACGGAAGGCAAAGTCCTTGTTTGCTGAGGTCACCAGAGAGAGGTTGTTGTCACTGTCGTCTGCAGCGTTGTCTTGTGCTTCCACAGCGTGTCCGATGTGATGATCGCTCCTTCCTACGCAGACCGCTGCTGATAAAACCCAGAGAACCCCGAGTGCACGCATCATGAACTGAAACAAAGGGTCAAAAGTGATGTTTGCTTTGATTACACAATATTAACTGATTCACAAAAGCATTGTGAAATCTATAAACCTCTTCATCTGGTTATACAGGCTCTAAATGTATTTGTTTTTAGTTTTTTCTTTTAGTTTTTCTCTTGCCAGTTGTTTTTGAAGTATTTCAAGAGAACAATTTTGATTAAATCAAACATCAAGGACAACTAATCTTGATTGAAGTAAATCTCATGTAATATAAACTAATCTTGATTAAAGTAAATCTCATGTAATATAAACTAATCTTGATTAAAGTAAATCTCATGTAATATAAACAAAAAACTTTAAAATTCAGAGTCTTCATAATTAATACCCCCCATTACATATTATGAGATGAACAAATAAAAATACAGAACAAAAAGTGCTTAGTTTTTCTGTCTTCATTGCCATCCTTTTAAAAGTTTGATTTTGATATTTTAAAACAGCAACACACATCTCAACTTATACTTTAAACATTAACACAGTTTTCTATAGTCTTTAAAGCACTTACCCTTTTCTTGCTGCAGCTCAGTACCACAGACTGGCCGGACAAAGAGACTGTTTATATCATCAGTCAGATGAACTTTGATTTTGTTTATTTTCTGTCCAAACCGTATTTGCTCTACATTTGAGCACAGGATAAGTCGCTAACCAATCATCAAGGCTTGCAAATAATTCTCAGAAAAGCTAAAAAAAAGTGAACAACTAAATATTACACATTATTCTTTCACTGAGCAATCAAAAAAATCTCTAAATGTTCATTTAAATCCCCTCATTACTGTTTCAAGGATTATTCAGTAAATATGAATCTTTAAAACCCGTTTTTTTTATTTATGAACAACTGACGACATGCTATAAAATTATCAAATAAAGAGGGAAAGGTTTTTTTTTTTTAATTTGTTTGTTTGTTGTTGTTTTTTTGTCCACCAGCAAGCACCACAACTAAACAAAGCAAATGTAGTTTAAGGGCCACATTGATCAAATTATTTGCTCATTTATTTCCTGTTAAGCAAATAGCAAAGAAGAAAAGCATCATCCAGCATTATTGTTGCGACTATCAGCTGCTTGAAATTAGGTTAGTATTCAAAGGCCAACCAGTCTGACTGATGAAAAATAAAAAATAAAAACAAGCCAGTTTCAGACAAATCAATTCATCTTAAGATAGTGTCCGCTCTGAGGTCTAAAAAATGCAATAAAAAGACTAGATTTCTTCTAATTATCTCTATATTTATGCTGCGATATGTTAAGGCTGCTGGAGGACATAGGAACCATTTTTTGTCCTGCTTCATTCCATCTCTGTTCTTATATCCTGGAGTATTAAGTTCCACTCATAACTTTATGCTTTATCCGCTTTCGCCTGTCATAGTGGCTCTGGTCCGCCCCTGTTTGGCTGTGACACCATCCTGGATTAAATTATTAGCTGTGCTGCTTTCTGTGAGTAACTGTCTGTGCTGTCTTTCATCCTTGACCGAATACCAAAACGGAGACAATTCAACCAGATTATATAGTCAGATTGGTTTAAAGTTTTCTATCTAAGGAAAACCAGCTGATTGCATCAACTCATTGACTTGAAAACAATCCCTCACACCAAGCATGCTTGTTGCGAGAGTGGAGAGGAAAACTCTCTCAGGAAGAAACCTCCACCAGAACCAGGCTCAGTGTGAGCTGCCATCTGCCGAGGCCGACTGGGGTTCAAGGAGACAGAAGCAGAGATACAGAAAGAAGCAGAGAAAAAAAAAAATAACTGTCAATCAGCTCCACAGGCGGCCTTAACCCAGAAAAACACAACAAGGCAGATTAGCTCCAAGTCAGCTCCAATGTCAAAGTATGAAAGAGAGAACATGCAGGACTACACTGAAAAACCGGCCGAGCTCCTACATCTATATACAAAGGTGTTGGTGGCAGCAGCACAGCTTATATTTCTCTCCGTTATGGTGCCACAGCCAAACAGGAACAGACCAGATGAAGCTACTGTGATGAGAAAAACAGAGAGCATAAAGTTAGAGATTGAACAAACAAACACTTAAGACTGGGAGAATAGCAGAATGATGAAAAGGGGTCCCTACGTCCTCCAGCAGTCTAAGCCTATAGCAGCATAACTATAGAGATAGCTCAGGATAACTTGAGCCACTCTAACTCTAAACTATGTGAAAAAAAACACAAAAAAATGTTTTAAGCCTTGCCTTAAAGTAGACTGGATTTTTGCCTCGTGGCCTAAAAATAGTAGTTGCTTCCACTGGAAAAAGCCTGACAGCTTAAAGATCTGATACTCTTCCTGCTTTTAGAAATTTTAGAAAGCACTAGTAAACCTGCAGATTGAGAACAAAGTGCTCTGTTGGGAACATAGGGAATCACCAGATCCCCAATCATGGCCAACCAAAAAAACGCTGCTACACAGTTTCTCAATCAACCTCCTCTACCTGTTGCGTCAGTCCCGGCTGCTCCTCCTTCTCCTGCTGCTGTATCACCTTTGCCGCCTGCCTCCTGCAAACATAGACACCTTCCATTACTGGAAGAATGCCACATCCTCCCCCACTGGTCAGCCTGAGGTCAACGTAGCCTCTCCAGTAAAGGACGGTATCTAAATTCCTCTCGTGCCTCACCCTCCAGATGATCATTCAAGTAAAAAGCATGATCAACAGGTGATAAGTGATAATCCCTGACACAGGCCTCCTCCGTCTCCATCCACTTTACCCTATTCCTGATCTTCCCCTGAACATTGGACATTTCCTGTTCCGAGGCATGAACACCAACCTTTCTGACACAGGGGGATCCGGGGCAGGCAGAGCACTCTGAGATCTGCTTCAAATAGAAGGGCCAGTAGAAGTACCTGAGGCAGAGCATGACTGTCACTGCATGAAAAGTGAGATTTTCGTCCCCGTAAACCCCCGTAAACTCCCGCAGATCTGCCTGATTTTCGTCAGTTTCCGACAATTTGCAACCCGTGCTTGTCCGAGTTTGTCGTGCCACAAATTGTTGAAAACGTACCATGACGTATGTGGAGAGCGATCAGCTGTACTAATGGCCCTAATTAGCATATGAATGCAGCAAACCCGCGCGGCTGGCCAAGTCTGGCTTGAATAACCTACTCAGTATTGGCTGAAACCACTATTCTCAAACAAATGAAATCGCTCGTGATTGGCAGCAAAACCACACGTGGCCACGCCAGGCTTTAATTTTCTTACTGAGTATTGGACGGAACCACTTCTTTTTAAACAAGTAAAGTCGCTCGTGATTGGTTGGCATATATATATATTTACATATAAATTTACATATATATATTTATTCATATATATATATATATATATATATATATATATATATATATATATATATATATATATATATTTATTCATTCATATATTTATTCATTCATATGGTGTGTATTTATGTTATCCTACACTACTACACAATTATTATGCTACCATCAAGGACATGAATGAATTTATACAGGAAATGAAGATTTGCCGGGAAGCTGTTTATGCAAAGAAAGAGCTTTATTAAAACACACACAACTATATACAACGCGTATCCAAACACATGCGTTTCTAAAAATTAAAACTCCGTGAACGGTCCGTTTGCTTCCTCGGGGTTGGAGGTAACTGGCAGCATTCCCTCCGAGGCAGGTCCGATGTGCAGACGCCTAGTGTGCGTGGCCCTGTACTTCGGCATCGCTTCTAACCGGGACTGCAGCTTAACACAGAGTTCAGAGGGATCCGGCCTACGAAATGGCGGCGACCGTACAATCCATCCAGAGACACCGCCGAGGAAGGCGGACTTCCAGAGTTCCACTTCCTCATCTGCTAGCACACTCTGCCTCGCTTTCAGCAGCTGAAAAAAAACAAAAAAACAATGAATCAGCGCACTGCGTATGGACACAACACATCTATTAATGCACCTGAAAAATAGTCACCAAATAAAGTCTTACCCTCTGTCTTCTGGCCCGACTCCGAGCAGATAGCCTCCGCACGCAGCGTGTGGCTGGCAGCGTATATCTGAAGCTCCTGCGTACCGTCTGAAAATACGTCTTACAGGCAGCTGGAAAACAATTAAATGAGAGTGGTATGAATAAAAAATCAAACGCAAGTCACAGTAACAAGGAAGGAGAAAACATTAAAACAAGTCACTTACACACAATGTCGTCTTTATCAACATCGTGCAAATCTGGACTTGCCGAGATGGGAGGTCTGTGAAAACAAAATGTAAAGCTATGATTGGTATCCATTGCCTTTTACCGCAGAATGAAAGCATATTCTTTAAATCTTACCCTTGCTCCGGTTCATAGCGCCTGCAATTAGTCTCCGAGTTGTTAAGACGGCGTACTGCTTCCTGTGAATCACAAAAAATACACTTTAATAAAGCTTGTTCTTGCAAGGCTACTATTAGCCGCTATTAGCCGTAGCTCAGGCTAGGCCGCTTTTAGCTTAGCAGGCAGTAATCGAACATATATTTACCGCTAGCATCTCTTCTTTGAGTTCGTCTTGTTCGATGCAGAGTCGCCATCGCGTCCAAGAGGAGTTTTACCCCGAAATCCAGAAGCTCCAGACCGCTGCACAAAGCAAAGCATACATCCTCCACTGTGGATCCAGACCCCGCCGCTCTGAGTTTCTTGGAGATCGTAGGGAGCATGCGCGAGATGAACCAGAGTTTCCGCGGATCAATAAAAATAATTAAAAAATCATTCTTTTTTTTTTTTTTTTAATCAAGGCCTTCATTGGCACTAAAATTATTTAAATATGTTTATCGAAGTATTTATAATTCTTTAATAAAAAATGCTTATAAAAACAATTTAAAATCATTTCAAATAGCATTAAAATAGCATTAAATTAGAGTCACTCATTCCTGTATGAACCCTGTGAGCGCTTAATTTAATATGACATATTAAAAAAATCCCACCATCATCCAGCATATGTTCACTTTCTGCCCAAATATATATATATTTTTTTGTAGATTTTTGTAACGGGGATAAAGATAATTCAAAACTGCTTTTTTTGAATGAACTTGTTCACTACTTCCAAACTCAGCATCTCTTTTCATTCCTGTAATAAGAACTTTCTTTTGAATGGATTTGATTAAAGTTTAAGTCCCTCGGTATAAAATAAATATTTTGATGGAGATGAGAAATCTGCTTCCTCGTTGGTGAATAACCAATAGTTTGGATCCAATCATTTAAATAAACTGTGTTAGTTTTTTTTTATATATATATATATATATAAGAATTGTGCTATAATTTCTAGTCACCGATCTGTTGCTGCTATATTTTATTTTGACGAACCGGAATTTGTCAATGTTCTTTTTCCTGTTTGGTGCGATTGCAATTGCGGATCTTGACCTGGCCGGACCTTATGACCACAGTGTACCAATCTTCTCATGGCTACTTCCAACAGGATAATGCACCATGTTATAAAGTAAATCATCTCAGACTCATTTCTTGAAACTTTTCCACTTAAGTAATTGTGAATTGAGCATATTGACAGACAACATTTTTTTTTTTATCTTAAATGCAATTTTTTTTTTTTATAATTACTGCTCTAAATGTATTGCTCTGTCAGCTAAAGATCTGTTTTGGTCTCTATACTTTAATTAAATAAATCAATTCAAGCTAAAATGTAAGAGGCTATACTGAGCCTGATCTCTTTGTATCAGAGAATTTCTTACCCAGAAAGATGTCACTTGGGGTAAAACCCCCCCTGCAACCCTGGTTTGCATTTGTATAGCTCACAGCATGTTCATTTACATGTTAAATCCTCCCCTAGAATTATATGGGGGGGAGGCATGGGGGGAACACTGCCTAAGAGAGTCAACGTCAATTTCTGACAATTTACGGGAGTTTTTGGCGAAGCCTGCAAATTGTCGTAAACTGCCGCTAACCTGAAGTTCCACGACAATGTACAGTGCCGCATATTGACGAAAATCCCACTTTTCATGCAGTGTGTCCCTGTCGTATTTGTTTATTATCTTCTTTCAATTGGGCAATAAAGTACCACATTTCTTGGATCCCCTCCTCCTCAACCTGGATCCTTTGTGATTAGATGGGCTTGTTGCTGTTTTGCCTGTACAAACACACACACACACACATTTTTTTTCCAAAACAAACAAAATACGACACTACACAAACATAAAAAACAGAAAACAAACAAAAACTGAAGAATCAACTCTTTTCCCCAACAGATATCCTACCAGCAACACCGATTGTGGCAACCTCAAACAGCTTTGATCTTTTTAAAACAGAGGTGTCCCTAAATAGTGTTTCGAGCTTACCCTCATCACACCATGTTTCGAGCTGCTCTGAAATTTGAATAATCTGAATAATCAACCATTTACATTATATATTTATATCTTAGTATCAGAAACAGGCAAGGGAAGATGTTCTATAAAAAAATGACATAATTTAGGGCAAATGGGGGGACATCATTGATTTTCAAAGAAATACAAACTTTACCAGGACACTGGTAAAATAGATGTTCAAGAGTTTCACTTTTATTATTACAAAAGGAACATTGATCTGCCTCAAAAACATTTTTTTTTTTTTTATAATTCTGCCACAGGATACATTTTCTTAAAACTTTAAAATGTGTTTCTTTGACTTTAGAATAGGCCATTTGACAAATTTTGAGAATGCTTTATCAACTGTATCTGAACAAACAGGATTTCCAAGTAAACCCATCACAATCATGAAATTTTCTGCCTTTCAAAAAACTGCTAATAAATTTATTATTGCATTTTTTTATACAGATTGCATTGTAAAATAAACCAGCTGGACAATATTGGTTGTGAATTTACACAGTTATACTCTTTTAGAGAACAATTTACATCATTAAAAATATCTGAATGATTTAAAATATCACTGCTATCATCCAATAAATCGGCAAAATAAATAATGTCTTTGCAAAACCATCCATTTTTAAAGACAGATTTACAATTTAGTATTACTCTATTGTCCCATAGGGTTGAGCTATGGGGAGAAAAGCTGCGGGTGAAAATCTTTTTCCAATATTGCAAAATCTGTGCAAAGTGGAACATGAACAGCTTAATTGGAATCCTGCTTACCTCAAAATCACATTTTGGAATAAAGTCTTATGCCTCACAATTTATCAAACAGGGATCTTGGACTGTGATGCCACATAGAATTTGGATGCCGAATATAAGATTTTATCCAGTTAATTTGGATTGTGCCAACCTTAGATTCAATATCTTTATCATATTCTTTCACCAACTGAGATTTTTTTATATAATGTGTTTTATTCCTCCATAAAAATTGGAGGCATATTGTGTTTGCTTTACTCGTGTTTTTAGAGAAAATAAACAAGGAGTGGTAGGGATAGATCAGTTTGTTGTTAACAAGTGACTAAGGGCTTTTTTCATATCCAAAATACAATTTGAAATATTTGTATCTTCTCTTCTAATTAAGTTTTGTTTATATTGTCAGCCCTAGGTATTTTACTTCAGTAACAGCTTTAATTGGATCAGGACTTGTATGGATAGGGAGTAGTTCCCTTTTTATAATATTAAGAGATAAACCAGACGCTACAGAGTAGATGGAAATAGTACTGAGAGCTTTATCTATTATTGATTTATCTTTTAGAAAGATGCAGGTACTTTTAACAACAGTCAATGGGCAAACATTTTTGTGCCCTAGGATCGAAATACATCATCAATCGACGAAAAATGTAATGACTTTACTAGTCATTAAAGATTAAATATGTATCTTGCACATCTAAGAAAAATATATCAATAATTGTTTTAATATTTTAAATGATAGTTATAAAATGTAATTCTAAAAAATATATATTTTTGTGTATCTCTGTGTATATTCTTTGGGTGGGTGGGGCGGTGCCCTGGCGCCCTCTATTGGCCAGCCGCAACTGCTTAGACATTAATCAGCAAGATCAGAACAACTTAATTTGGAGGACTTAGCATTGTTTTAAAAAAACAGTTGCTTAATGTCTCAGCTCACTGACAACTTCATCGTAGGTAGCCATCTCTGTTGGGACTGTGGCCGGTGGCTGCTAACCAACCAATGGGGAGAAGTCAAGCTCCTTAAGACACACCCCTCCTCATTTGCATAATGAGCCAGAAATACATACAGAAATGTCAATACGACAGGCAGAAATAAAAAGCGTTGAAGATTATAACGGACAATAAATAAATAAGAATTATTACAAAGACAAATAAACAAAGAAGCTAATTAAAATATATATATATACATATATATATATATATATATATATATATATATATATATATATATATATATATATATATATATATATATATATATATATATATATATAGTCTCATATACGAGTGAGGGAAGAATGGAGCGGGAGCTCGATAGACGGATCGGTGCGGCTGCTGCAATAATGCGGAAGCTGCACCGGTCTGTCGTGGTGAAGAGAGAGCTGAGCGAAAAGGCAAAGCCCTCAATTTACCGTTCGGTCTACGTTCCTACCCTCACCTATGGTCATGAAATCTTGATCATGACCGAAAGAACGAGATCCCGGATACAAGCGGCTGAAATGAGCTTCCTCCGGAGGGTGGCTGGGCTCTCCCTTAGAGATAGGGTGAGGAGCTCGGTCATTCGGGAGAGGCTCAGTGTAGAGCCAGTTCTCCTCCACATCGAGAGGAGTCAGTTGAGGTGGCTCGGACATCTTCTTTGGATGCCCCCTGGACGCCTCCCTCGGGAGGTGTTCCAGGCACGTCCCACTGGGAGGAGGCCCAGGGGACGACCCAGGACACGCTGGAGAGACTACGTGTCTCGGCTGGCCTGGGAGCGCCTAGGGCTTCCCCCAGCAGAGCTGGAGGAGGTGTCCGCGGAGAGGGAAGTCTGGGAGTCTCTGCTTAGTCTGCTGCCCCCGCAACACGGTTCCGGATAAAGCGGGAGACGACGAGTACGAGTACGACGAGTACGAGTCTCATATATATATATATATATATATATATATATATATATATAGTCTCACTGTATAATATAATTTCTACGTACATTTATTAGTTTTTTGTATTTTTTGGGAGCAACTAATTGTATGCTTATTATTCTTGGAGCATTTATTTTTTTCTGTATTTATTTTTAATTATGGCAGGATTGGTCCTCCATAATTTCAAGGCTGGAAGTGAAAAAACTTGTTTTGTTAGACTCTTCTTTTAAGCCAGTCAAACTGGCTTAGAAATATTTCAGTATTTATTTTATAATTATCTATAGCAAATTAAAAACCACGGCTATGTAACAGCCCTCTGTCACAACCTTCCTCTAATTCTGCAAAACTTCCCATGCATAAACATATTTTTATCTGGATTTCTACTCTCTGGTTTATTTGACTCATCTACTGGTTGTCCATCAGCCAATCACCGTTTGATATTTCTTAAAATGAACACATGAACAGCCAATAGGAGTCAGAGTTCTGCCACAGAGGACACGCCTCCTTTTCTGTCTCACTCAGCAGGTATTGAAATCTACCGTCTCGTTCAACATCTGCTTTTCAACGTTCGTTTTTACAGCAGACTTGAATAGAATCTCCTGTTATTGGTCTCCTCCTGCTGATCCAGACCGGTAGGTGATTAAAACGTGTCTGTGATCCTTTTTCCTTACCTGCTTCTAGATGTTATGTTTTGTTTTGCCTCAGGTAACACAGGCTGCTCTGGGCAGAAGCCACGCCTCTTTGGTGTGTAATCACCTTGGCTAAAACCATTACCTCATTACGACATGAGCCTATTCAGACTGTTAAGATGTTTTAAGAGGTGCGGGCTTGATCTTGTTATAAATGGATTGTTAAATCTGGTACATTGTTCTGACAAAGATCCACTTCACAGACTTTTTGGAGTAGATGGATGAGCGCAAGGATTTAAATCTATGCACACACAGACAAAAAAATAATGTAACCAAACTATCAGTGATACAGTTTATTTTATTTATATGTAAAAAGGCCTTTATACAAAGGTTGAAAGATAAAGTTTAAAGACTAGATTTGGTCATTTGATGTAACTATAATAAAAGCAATAACATATAGGCCCCCATTCAAAAAATTTAAAAATCAAAAATTTTAATCCAAAATTACATTATATTCTTACATTAAAGAAAATTATACATAGATTTTGCTGTCAAACATTAAGCTCAGTGTAATTAGCGGAAATGATCACTTGAAGGGTTTATTGATGTGGGGGTCTGGGGGCCCTTCCCTAGAAAATTTTGCATTTCTTAGATGCATTTTCCTGCATCTGACTAAATTGTGTCCCGTTTCAGCTCAACACAGAACCATACTTTTATTTTGTTCTTTGAGCGTGGCTTGTATTTCTTGCAATAAGCTACAGAAAATTAAGATAATTAATAACTGGAAATGTTAAGTTTGCACAGTATCATCGTGCACAGAAATCCCCTCACCAAACCAATGGTGTGCTTGGCCTGGTAGAGTTTTTTTTTAGGCTATAGGGAAGATTACCGGTATTATATTAAGGTTTTTTGTGTGTGCCTATTTTTGGTTTATTTTGGTTGTTAGTTACCCGGTTTATTAAATGAATCACTTTTTGTGTGCTAAACTTTTCCTGCCAACCTACTGTGGCCCCCCCAAGGTTGGAGTTGGCGTTCGCAGGTGCACAGTTTGTAGAACTAGACCTAAACATGAGGACCGTCGCCAGGAAACCATGACAAACGCCCTAAGAAGAGAGATTACTGAGTGGAGAATGCTTTAAACGGATGACGTCATAAGGGGGAGCTGAATCAAGAACAGTAGAACTCTAAGTTCTAGCTACGAGAGGGGGGGAGAGAGAATCAGGACGCTCACAATCGCCACAGTAGAGTTGTTCAAAATTATTGATGTTTTTAGTTATTCGTAAAAAAATATGGAACAATCGATACGGGACGCATAATTTAACTGTCAAATATAGGACGATTCCGTATTACAAGGGACGGGTGGCAACCCTAGTCACTATACCTAAAGTAGTAAAAACAAAAGCTTCTTTCAGAAATGTATGAAAAACATTTACAAAAAGAAACAAACACATTTTCTTTTTGACAACATAACCTCAGAATATTAAGCCTAATACAATTATATTACTATTAACGTATTAGTTTATTTTTTTTATTTTTAAATAATTTACACTTGGTAAAATTTTAGAGTTTGCTTCTCACAGGGGCTCATCTTATTGGACAAAATCCAAAACAATGTGGATATAAATTATGTGTTGGAAAAAGGTACAGGTGTTCAAGTTACATAAATTTGCAACATGCATGCAAAGGATGTCCCATAATACAAGCATTGCATAAATTTTAAGTTTTGAAGCGGAAAACTACTAAAATACAGTATAAGACTTCACCACATGGTCTTCTAAATGTTTTAAACAAGTAGAACTACAAGTGTTGCGGCGAACGCCCCCTTTTGTTTACATCAGCTGTTTAAGCGTGAGCGTGCAGTTTACCTGCGTGCAATCAATCAGTCAATCAAAAGGTGAGACAAACTTCCTAGTTCAAGCAGAGGATCGCAGCATGAAAATAAAAAGCCCCTGTTTACTCGGGCAGTGGAAGAAGCTGTGCAAAATTTGTATTAAGGAAGCAAAGGACTGAACAGACAGCCGGTAAGCTTGCATTTAATTCTGTTGTGAAAAGAATGTATGCGCCGTGCTGATGAGGCGTTGAGACGTGCGGGAAATGTTTGTTCGTACTGTTAAGCTTATAAATACTCACACGGTGCGTCATGAAAGTTTTGCCTTGTAAGTCTTGCTTGCTTGCTTTATTTGGCTGGAGAAATGCTGGTGTAACCTTTTTCAGTGATTTAACGTTGCGGTTGAACAATCCAAATTGTGTTTGTGAAACTGTTGCACGGGGTAATTTTTGCATATTTCTTCTGTGTGTGATTAAAATAGACTTCTAACAGTTAAAATGAAATTTCATAGTCTACGTTATACATATTTAAAACAAACTAAAAATCACTCACTGGTTATTTATTATTGCTATTTAAAAATTGATGTAATCTATGGAGTTAAATAACCTGCATAAATCACTTCCGTTAAAATGCTTGAATACGTTTTTTGATGCATTTTTTATGATAATTAAAAACTAAATGGTCTTAATTTAAAGTTAAAAACATAGTCTATTTTCATAAATATATTAAATGTTGCATTTCTCAGAACTATTACAATTTGCTAGATGGTAAATGCTTTGTCTGGTTTCATTTCTTTCAAAGGTTTTTCACCTGCTTTATTAAATGATTCTGTAAACCTGTAAAAAACACAAGAAGAAGAATAAAAAAGGAAAAAATGAAACAACAGTTTGGTCATTGAGTGGAATCCAGTTTAATGTTCAGCTTAATACAACCCTTCAAGTGTGGGAATAGCACAGCAAAAATCAAATCACTTGACAGTGAAAAACCGCGTCCAGCTGGTTGAAGAGGTCCCATCCAGCCAGACTGAAACTGCCTGCAAAGCTTCAGCGCCCTGCAAAGCCCGCCTGCCGCTGAGTCCACATCCAACCTGCCATTCTCTCCAAAACCCAAAATGGCTGAGTCAAAATCTCTGCAACAGGTAAAAAGAGAGAGAACAACTGCCAAGCAGCGGTTTACCCGGCAAGCAAACTCCCTTTTGAAGTCCTGCAAGAAAATGCCAGCTGAAGAACTAATGGATGCCTTCAGCAAGGTCACACTTGAGGCTGAGAAGGTAATGGAGGCAAATGAGGAAGTGGAAATATTCACTGAGGAAGCAGAGCTTGAAGCAGCTGATAAAGCAGACATACATGCAGATGTGAGAAAAACAACAGAGGACTGCGAACAGAAGCTAGAAGAGGTAGAGGCCGCTGTTCAGAAGACTCTGTGGCAAAGTTTTGGCTACGCCGAACTCTCTCTTGCACTAGAGGCAGCTGAGAAGGAGTGTAAGCGACTCACTATAAGCGCATGTGACCTGAAGCTGGAGGTGTATGAACTAATGCTCAGAAACATTGAGCGGCTGGTGAAGACTGCAAAAGAAACCATGCGCCAATGGACTCGGTGGGTGCCAGAAGAGGAGCGGCCTGATTTCCAGAAGCGCATCAGGAGTGTAGAAGGCTCACTACTGGAGTTAACCTCTGAGAAAGCTGGTCATCTGCAGACAAAGCTGGAAAACGAGTCAGCTGAGGAAACACCACGCAAGTCACCTGCCATCAAACTAAAACCAACGGCACTCCCACTGTTTGATGGTAACAAGCGCAACTTCTATCTCTGGAGGAAAGAATGGGAGGCGCTTCAAAGACAAGGGGAACCGACCGGCTCCAAGGAGGTCAAGAAGATTCAGCTTTTGGGCAGCCTGGAGGACAAAGTAGTGAGGGACCTTCGCCTATCAACATATGGAGCGGCGGAGGAGATCTTCCGTGTCCTTGAAAACAGGTTTGGAAATAAGACAGCAATTGCACTGGAAATCATTGAGGAGCTACAGGCGCTGCCACCAGTGAAAAGTCACCAACCTAGGAAGATTGTGGACTTAATACAAATTGTGGAAAAGGCCTTGTATGACCTCAGTGGCCTGGAAAACACTGGTGCTCTGAGAAACCCACTCATTACAAAGGCTCTAGAGAGTAAGCTGCCTGATGGCCTAAAGAAGGAGTGGCTGGTCCATGTGTCAGAAAGAGAGGAAGATGCCTCCCCTGAAGACAGGTTTGACATGCTCCTCAAGTTCCTGAGAAGTCAGGAGAAGATTTATGAGCAGCTGGACCAACTGAAGGATGAGGACCCCAGCAGAAGGGAAACAAGAGTCCCCCAAAAGCATGCACGCTCAAAGACCACCAACTCCCAGTGCTCCCAAGCATCCTGCGTCGTCTGTGGAGAGAGGGGCCACAGAAAGAAACTCTACTACTGCAAGAAATTCAAAACTCTCAAAGTACCTGAGAGGAGAGAAGCAGTTGAGAGGATTGGTGCATGTGGGAGGTGTCTCGATGTCCATGATGATGACACAGAGTGCAAGACCACCTTCCTGTGCAAGAACGAGGGGTGTAAGGGCGCTCATCACTTCTACCTCTGTCCCAAGGCTGGAAGCAGAGGAGATGGGCCACAGAGGCCGAAGTCCAGTCAATCAAGAAGTGGATGGAAAAGGGGCACAGAGACACAGGAGGAGTTTCTGACAAGCCTGCCCCCTGACCTTTCTCAACGATGCCGAAATGTGTTCTGTAACTCTGTCGCCAAGACATGCAGATCAGCTGTGGAAGAGAGGAGTCTGCTAGCTGAAATTGGCCTTGAAGAGTTCCCTGTTATAATGATGATCCTGGAAGTCACTGCAAACGCCGGCCAGAAGATCGGGACGTTGATAGATTTGGCGTCTGACACCAACTACATCACCCATGAGGCTGCCAGTGAGCTAAATTTGAGGAGTGAAAATGTAACACTTATAGTCCATGGAGTCGGTGGGATGCAAGTGACAGTGGAGACCAAGCGCTACCTCCTGAAGATCAGGGTCGCAACTCCAAAGGGAGCCCTCAAATCCCACCAGCTTGTGTGTTATGGGCTGGACAGCATAGCAGAGGTCAATCATTGTGTGTCGCCCATAACTCTGCAAAAAATATTCCCCGACGTCCCTCTTAATGAACTGGTCCGTCCCACCAAAATCAAGCTGCTCATCAGCCACAAAGAAGGCCAACTCGTCCCACAGAAGGTGCGCTCCGTCGGTGACCTTGTCCTGTGGGATGGTCCCCTTGGGAAAACAGTTGGTGGCTCTCACCCAGATTTCCTGGAAGAGGTCAGAATCACGGCCCATGGCTCCAGAACCCACTTTGCTCGCTCCATGCGCACAGCAGCTGTGGAGTACAGAGAAATCATCAGCTGCGTCTCAACACAGCCACCTCAACTCACCAAAGCCATTACATCTGCTGCCAGTCGAGACTTCATGGACTGGTGGAAGTGGGACAGCATAGGGGCCGCATGCGAGCCTAAGTGCGGTGGCTGCAGGTGTGGAAATTGCCAGCCTGGAGGGAAGGAGATGTCAATCTCTGAAGAACGGGAACTGGAGCAAATAAAGAGTGGACTGACATACAGCACTGGAGATCACCACAGTGAGAAACCACATTGGCATGCCAGATACCCCTGGGTGGAAGATCCAGTAACCTTGCCAAATAATAGAATCGCTGTTGAAGCAACATTCCTGAGGACGGAGAAGCAGTTGGCAAAGGAGCCAAGATGGAAGGCTGCCTACAAAGCACAAGTCCATGAGATGATCGAGCGGAGAGCTGCCGTCAAACTCTCAAAAGAAGACTTGGCAGGCTGGACTGGACCTGTGTGGTACATTAGCCACTTGATCGCTCCAAATCCTCACTCTGTTACTACACCAGTCCGTCTTGTCTGGAACAGTAGCCAGAAATTTAAGGGCCAGAGCCTGAATGACCTCCTCCTTAAAGGTCCAGATGTCCTCAATGACATTCGTGCTGTTCTCATCCGATTCCGGCAAGGTGTCTTTGCTGCACTTGGGGACATTAAAAAAATGTACAACTCTGTATGGCTTGAGGACCAGGAAGTACACCTCCATCGCTTTCTTTGGAGAGACTCTATGGAAGGGGACATCCAGGAATATGCCATCACCAGGGTTAACATTGGCGATAAGCCAGCTGGCTGTATCGCACAAGTCGCCATGAGGGAGACAGCCTGTCTGCCCATGTTCCACCATCTTACAGAAGAGCGTCGAGTGCTGGAGCAGGATGCATATGTTGACGACATCTTGACCTCACATAATGATCTGCACCAGCTCAAGCAAATGACAACTAATATTGAGCACATCCTGGAAGCTGGTGGATTCCACCTTAAGCCATGGGTCTATTCAGGCCAAAGTGGGAGGTTGGAATCTGGTGACCCTGAGGATAAAGAACCCTCAGTGATGATCCTCCCAAACCAACTCTCGAAGGAGAACAACAAAGCACTGGGTCTTGGTTATGATCCAGAAAGCGACAAGCTTCACTTGATGGTGGCTGTGAATTTCTCCAAAAAGAAGAAAAAAATGAGGCTTGGAGTAAACCTGTCAAAAGAGGAAGTCAGGGACCAGGCACCAAATCCACTCACCCGGCGAGAGCTCCTCAGTCAAGTCTCTGGACTGTACGATCCCCTCGGCCTTGCAACACCAGTCAAGCAAAAGGGAGCCATCCTGGTGAGAAGAGCATTCCAGGAAGCAAAGGTCAAATACAGTCCATCAGAGGATACATGGGATGCACCTTTGTCCGAGGGCCTCCGGGATGACGCTATTCGCCTCTTTGAAGACTATGCTGAGCTCAGCCAGCTGAAATTCACTCGAGCCTTGACACCACCTGACCCTCATGCCAAGGCCTGTGGTATCACCTTCTCTGATGGTAGCGAGCGCTCTTACGGTGCTGTACTTTACCTACGGTGGGAAACACCACACAAAGTGACCGTACGACTGGTTGAAGCCAAAGCCAGATTGACACCATTAGACCACAAGGGTGACGCTATCAAGGCTGAGGTCTGTGGTGCCGTCTATGCCACCCGTCTGAAGAAGCACTTTCAGAAGCACTGCAACATCTGTGTGGAAAAGTGGTACCACCTGGTTGACAGCCAGACAGTCCTGGGTGCAATCCAACGTGAGAGCTATGGCTACCAAACTTTTTTTGCCAATAGAATTGGAGAAATCCAAGGCAGTTCAAACATCCAAGACTGGTGGTGGATCTCCGGGTCTCTCAATGTCGCAGATATTATCTCAAGAGGGGCAAGTCCAAAGGAGTTGGACAAAGGCACAGAATGGCAGCTGGGTCCCAAGTTTTTAAGTCGTCCTGAGAGTGAGTGGCCAATCAAGTCTGCAAAAGACGTTGCTGTGGAAGCCAGGGAGAACCTGATGCACATCCAGAAGAAGGCATTTATCGCTGCCCTCACCCGAGCTGGAGCAAAGAAAGAACCTAAGCTGGAGCCAATCTCATGCTCTGTCAATCTCCACAGGCCTCCTGCCGGAGCTGCAGTGACAAACCTGGTAAAACTCCAGCGATTCAGCAGCCTAACCAGACTGGTTAAGTCTATTGCACTGGTCTGGAGGGCAGCAAAGAAATTTCTCCATGACAGAGTCCGGGGAAAACCAAAGTGGGAGGCAGTCCCCTTGACTGGTACAGTCACCGTGGCCGAGAGAGAGGATGCCTTCCGAGACCTCTGCCTTGCAGCACAAGAAGGAGCTAATTTCCCCAGCACTACAACAGATCGGCTCGTCGCATACAGGGACGAGACCAGTGGGCTGTTGCTGTGTGGTGGCAGGATCCAGCACTTCAAGGGAGATGGTCGAGCCGTTCCACTGATTCCCTTCAACACCTGGCTGGGAACCCTACTGGCACGCCAAAGTCACCAGGAAGGCCATGAAGGGGTTGCTGGGACTTTACTCAGAATGCGACAGAAGGCTTGGATCGTACAAGGCAGAAGGCTGGCTCAGCAAGTTGTCAACCAGTGTATCCACTGCAGAAAGGCCAGGGCCCAAGTCTGCCAACAAGTGATGGGTGACCTGCCAATGGAAAGATCAAGACCTGCTGCACCGTTCCAGTTTATGTCCGTTGACCTGTTTGGACCATACCTGGTAAGAGATGAGGTCAAAAGAAGAGTCTCCATGAAGGTCTGGGGGGTAGTCTTCTGCTGCATGGCAAGCCGAGCCCTGCACATTGACCTTGTCAACAGCATGTCCACAGAGAGCTTCCTTATGGCCTACCAAAGGTTTACTGCCATCAGAGGTCATCCCACCAAGGTCTGGTCAGACCCAGGAACAAACTTTGTGGGTGCAAAGTCTTTGTTGGAGGACCTCTACAGCTTCCTGAGTAGCCAAGATACATCAAGCCTGGAAGAATATGCGGCAAAGAACGGGACAGGCTGGACCTGGAAAGTACTCCCTGCCGATTCTCCGCATCGGAACGGCGCTGCAGAAGCTGCTGTAAAGGTTGCCAAGAAAGCTCTTCAAAGTTTAAGTAACTCAACAAACCTCACTTTTAGCGAGTTCCTCACAGCCCTCCAGATGGCAGCCAACCTGGCCAATGAGCGGCCCATTGACGCAAGAGTGCAAAGTCGGGAGGACTGCGTTCAGTACGTAACGCCAAACTCACTCCTCCTTGGCCGAGCATCCCAGGGAGGTGATGTCAAGTCCTTTGACTTCGAGAACTACCCCTACAAGCGGCTCCGGGAGATCCAAACCCAGGTCAACAAGTTCTGGAAGGCATGGTGCCAGCTCGCGGGCCCAAACCTGTTCATTAGGTCCAAGTGGCACACCACAGAGAGAAATGTATCTATCGGTGATATTGTTTGGCTCTGTGATCAAAATGCCTTGCGAGGGCAGTTTAGACTTGGCCGAGTCGTCACTGTAGCTCCTGACCCAAAGGGCATCGTCAGAGATGCTGAAGTGCTTGTCACCCCAGGCAACCATGTTTCAGTCCTACCTCTACAACCAGCGGCCCACTCCTCATCTTCTGGTGACCGGAAAGAGAGACCAAATGGTGTGATACTGCGCAGAGACGTTAGACGACTTGTAGTTCTACTCCCTGTAGAAGAGCAGTAACCCTAGCGTTTAAGCTGTTCGCCTTTATAGTTTGCAACCTTTCTGTCCAAGTACAGAAAGCTTGAGTGGGAGGTGTTGCGGCGAACGCCCCCTTTTTGTTTACATCAGCTGTTTAAGCGTGAGCGTGCAGTTTACCTGCGTGCAATCAATCAGTCAATCAAAAGGTGAGACAAACTTCCTAGTTCAAGCAGAGGATCGCAGCATGAAAATAAAAAGCCCCTGTTTACTCGGGCAGTGGAAGAAGCTGTGCAAAATTTGTATTAAGGAAGCAAAGGACTGAACAGACAGCCGGTAAGCTTGCATTTAATTCTGTTGTGAAAAGAATGTATGCGCCGCGCTGATGAGGCGTTGAGACGTGCGGGAAATGTTTGTTCGTACTGTTAAGCTTATAAATACTCACACGGTGCGTCATGAAAGTTTTGCCTTGTAAGTCTTGCTTGCTTGCTTTATTTGGCTGGAGAAATGCTGGTGTAACCTTTTTCAGTGATTTAACGTTGCGGTTGAACAATCCAAATTGTGTTTGTGAAACTGTTGCACGGGGTAATTTTTGCATATTTCTTCTGTGTGTGATTAAAATAGACTTCTAACAGTTAAAATGAAATTTCATAGTCTACGTTATACATATTTAAAACAAACTAAAAATCACTCACTGGTTATTTATTATTGCTATTTAAAAATTGATGTAATCTATGGAGTTAAATAACCTGCATAAATCACTTCCGTTAAAATGCTTGAATACGTTTTTTGATGCATTTTTTATGATAATTAAAAACTAAATGGTCTTAATTTAAAGTTAAAAACATAGTCTATTTTCATAAATATATTAAATGTTGCATTTCTCAGAACTATTACAATTTGCTAGATGGTAAATGCTTTGTCTGGTTTCATTTCTTTCAAAGGTTTTTCACCTGCTTTATTAAATGATTCTGTAAACCTGTAAAAAACACAAGAAGAAGAATAAAAAAGGAAAAAATGAAACAACAGTTTGGTCATTGAGTGGA
This sequence comes from Cyprinodon tularosa, assembly GCF_016077235.1. NCBI lineage: Eukaryota > Metazoa > Chordata > Actinopteri > Cyprinodontiformes > Cyprinodontidae > Cyprinodon > Cyprinodon tularosa. Next base: position 282,564 of record NW_024037835.1, read on the forward strand.
ATCCAGTTTAATGTTCAGCTTAATACAACCCTTCAAGTGTGGGAATAGCACAGCAAAAATCAAATCACTTGACAACAAGAAAATTGTATAAAATCGCAAAGTTAACTTTGGGATCTACCTCCAAAATGTACATATATAAAATGGCTTAAAGTTGTGATAACTTAAAACCCAGGCCAGATTTGAGTGAGAATTCAACCAAGGTAACATTTTAGAAAAAAAAAATCTAAATTTTTTTTTTTAAAGCAACAGCCGGACACATTAATCCATGCCTTTATTTTTTCATGGTTATATTACTGTAATCCTCTTTATCTGGACAGTCTTTACTCCTACGTCTGCAGTTTCTGCAGAATTCCACTGCTTGTCTTTTAACAGCTCCATGGAAAAGCGATTACATCACCTCGATCATGGCTTCTGGAGCCCTGCATTTTTTAAAACTAGAAAATAGCTTATTTTTACATTTAATAAAAAAATGTATATTTAGCCGACATATAATAAGTTATGAGTGTAAACTTCTACCGCCAAATTACTGTAAGCATGCTTACTTTATTTTAATTAGGATCGAATTCACATACTACATAAAGATTTTGGTATCATCTAACATTTTAGTGTTATTGGATTCACTTTGACTGACAATCATTAGGTATTACTTAAACATCCTGATTATTTTAAATGTTTTTTTGTTTTAAAACTCTTCACCAAAGATGTTTTTAGTTCTAGCTCATTTGTGATTCTATTGATAGAGTGCTGGGTAAATATATTAGAAGTATAAGCATCCAATTTAATATTTGACCAAGGTGTTGTCTTTAGTAGCATGACTGGTTTGATTCCTGGGAACTAAGCTGTGTTTCTTAAAAGGCCTTCTTATAAATATATTGCTAAGTGAATCTATTTACCTTGCTGTCATTTTTGAAACTGAATGAGGATGTCTGATCCGTTTCAGTATCCTTGAATTGAGGTATTTAACAGAGAAGAGTGTTCGTTCTCACTCACAACTCAACATCTTGCAAAGGAAGACTGAGGCTCTAGGATTTATCTCACCCCAGAGAAAGATAAGGTAATTCTTTACCACATACTTGGCAATTCTATTTAGATTTTTGTGGTTTTGTTTGCTAGTAGGGTTGCACACATCTGTCCCTGTTTAGTTCTCTTCAAATTTATCATCACAGGTTTCATCTAATCTCAACTCCACCATGAAGACTCTTTCTTGGTTGGGATTGACCCTTTTGACTTTGGCCCATGCATTCTGTGAGTATTTACAGCAACAGGGTATTCTGTAATAAGCTTTTATTTACTTATTTTTTTTTTAGATGTCTTTATAGTTTAACTCCTGGTAACATCTAAAACACAGACCACACTTTATATTAGGCATAAATCTAAAATATCTGCGACAGGCTCACTGTGACCCACTGCCACAGGAGTATAACCAGCCCTTTACGAAAGACCTTGTCAAAGTTAATGAATAAAATATAAGCCACATAGACCTTCCACAGATCACAGGTATATTAGGAGAAGTTTTTAATACACAGTGTTGCCAGTGATTTTTTATGCTGAAGAAAAGCTGGAAAATTACTTTGGACACTGGTGAGTTAATCTGTGAATCAGCGAAACAGCTGTGGAGGGGACCAAGATGAATGGTGAATAATTTACACAGGGGGAACTAAATCTGACTACAAATTGGTCTTTAAATCTTTTCATCAATGATGACTATCATTGATCGAGAAGCCAAACATAAATGCAGGGAAAACAGAATACAAGAAATAAGTAAGAAAACTAAACCTTCAAGAAATCATGATATTATACAGTTGTTCTAAAATTGTCCATTCACTTTTATTAGTTTTTAGGAGAATATAGCAATTAGTCTGAGGTTATTTGGATGATTGACTTGTGTGTGTTCATGTTCATATGGATGTAGCCTTCATTCAGTTCAGTTTATTTATATAGAGCCTTCTTTATAGGACCTTCTACAGAGATAATTCAATCAAATCAAAAAGACAAAGAAGTTCAGTTTTCTATCAATGGTAGCAGCTAGTCATGGTTTGTTCGACATTGTTTCAGGTCTTTTACACAAAAGGTACAAATTTAAACAAGGCGCAACACTTTTACAGCCTGCCCTCAGTTTAGTGGTTGTTTAGTGGATTTGCACCTTTCAATGGAATAAAGACAGGAGTGATGATAGCAAGGCAGGATAATGTGAGTTCTCTGCTGACATTAATCAAGGGGGAGGACCACATTTTCTGTGGAGAGTTCCTTCTTCTGGGCTCTTCTTCTGGTTTGAACAAGGAGCCCGGACAAAAAAACAGGCGCACTCCAGGTTCTCTGGCAAATTTGATCAGCTCAACACCAACACACACGTTATAAAAGGGAAAAAGTCAGATTTCTGGTTGATGACTCTATTAAAGAACAAACCTATATGGCAAAAGCTCTATCACAGTGGTGGAAACAGAGAAAGTATTAGAATATGACACGACTTTTTGAAACTTTAAGGAAAGAATTAGATCAGATTTTACTTCAGATTTTACTTTCAAATTTCACAACAAACTCTTTCCATATTTAACCTGTTTGCATTCTTAGTTTTCTGGTTACACCCATGGCCCACCCATAGTGGATTGTTTTTGGTTTCTGAGTAAGCCTTAGGGAACACCCTCCTCACACACAACCTTATTGCTCATAAAAATGTATTCACTCCTAGTGAGGCTTACGTTCTTAAATGTGCTACATAAAAGAAATAATTCTTCTTATATTGTTTAGACCAAGGACATAATAAATTACTTACAGTAGTGTGAGGTATTTGCACAAACCAGCCAGAAAACCACAGAAAATTTTCAAATAAGGTCTTGATTTACTTAAAAAAAAAGTGATCAAAAAATGATAAAGTGGGCCCAAAAACATAGGTCAACAAAACAGACTTCCTTTCAGGTACTACCATAGAGAACTCAAGCACAAACTGACCCATCAAACAAGACATGAGGGAAACTTAAATAGTGGCTGATGAGACCACTGTTGACACACAAGGGAAATAACTAACTGACAAACTTAATTAAACAGACACTAAGTACATTTAACAAATTAACAAAACCATCTGAAACACAGAATATCTAAACAAATGATAGACACATTTCCATTCCAATGAATCCATTGCATTTTAACCAAAATATAACAAACTGAAAAATAGGGTTAACTAAATGTCTGCACTGCACATAGCTAACTTAAAGTCAGGCTAATTCAGAGTTGAATAACCTCCAGTTACACACAAATCAACACAAATGTATTTGGAGACCACCGCTTTTTTCACTGATTGCAGTGATTGTAATATGAAATTGCATTAAAATGGATATTCGTTTAATTTAAGCTTATTTTTAATTGAAGGATGTTCTCTTAACAACTACTCTTCACCCTGTGTCTCCAGACCTTCCAGCTACTGACGACTCTCTTGTGAATACACCACCACCAACACCAGCAGGTAAATCTGTATGTAGGCCATTAACTAACGTGTTACAGTAACTACGCTACTTTTCCTGTAGCTAGCACTGTAATTAATTATTTTGTAAAATTGATTACTGTGCTTTAAAGTTGTAAAGAATTCATTTTTAAATGTCTAATCATTCTGGCTTAAACATTCATATAAATGTACTCTTCATCAGACCATATTGTCCAAAAAGTAAAAAAAAATTCTATTTAAAGAATAGAAATTCTTTCTATTTAAAAAAAATCCTTTTTTTCTTGTTATTTTATGCAGGCCAGTTAATTATATGTCAGCCCGAACACCTTAATTCGATCAACGGTCATCTGTCAATCAAAATTTTTCAGTCATAACATCTTGATTTATATGTCGCAGCTAATATATGCAACGGTTGAAATAAGAAATAAGAATCATTTCTTTTCCCATTGAGTTCTGTCCCAGTGTTCACGGGGATGGACGTCTGTGTCTTCAGCAGGCGTAGAGCTAACAGAACTGGCAGTGTTGCGAGGCAAGGGCTCAAACATGTACGGCTGTAAGCCTTCTACACCAAACCAAGCTTCTGCCGCCCTGGCGTCCTCTTCCACAACATCTTCGTCCCCGCTTTCCTCCTCTAAATAAAAAAATGTATGATGGAGGAGACTCATCCACGACCTCTGACACTAAACTCTCCTCCTCTTGCATGTTTCCGCTGTCCACAGCGTTCCTTGACAGTGTTTCTAAGTTTCTAAGTCACCAATTTAGAGCTACTTGGTCCCAATGGAATTTCCCATTGGGACCCTACTAGCACTAAGTTGCTAACTGGTAAGCAAGATGCTTCCGACAAACCGGCCACAACCAAACGTGCTTGCGAACCTTCCGCCATAACGATCCCTCGCCCTTGATAAACGACCAATCACATTCACTTTATTCACTTGTGTAAAGTCGTGCACCACTCAGGAGAATTCAGTAATGCAACGTTTGGAACAGCCACTTCCCTACGACTTTAAACAGATTTGTTATTCGCTGCTTAACATATATAAAAAAGGGACACAGTTTGCTGGTGTAAGCGCACACTCGCAATAGTGATGTACAACCTCAGCATCCCATGAGGAGAGATGATGGGGCAGAGCGACTGATTCCATGACAGCTCTTCTACAAATAAAATGCCCACTGAAGGCTACATTTTCTGCGATTTGGTCATTATGTGCAGGAATAAATACTTCATAAATGTTGGATTGAAGCTGTGATTTATACAATCTCCTCACATCATCTTAACACTGACTGACAGTTGCTGCCTTTAATTAACACGTTCTTTACTTTCACAGCACTATAATGAATTTATTTGCATGGTTTATGTTTTTTCATGCAAAAATCCTGGGAACCTAAAGTCCTGGCCTCTAGCAGAATGTCAATGTGTAAAAATATCAAGTTGTAAAACACCCTATTTTTATTTTAATATAAAAAAAGAACCATCTACATTATTATATTGCAACTCACTTGTCAAACCACACACACCATAATAGTTCAGAATAGACACTCGCCTTTGTCTTTGTTGCTTCTCTTCCTCATCTGGCGAGGCCTGTGAAAAACAAGAGTGTTCTCTTTTATCATTGAAATGTTTCTTTCAAAGCATTACTAAAACTAGAAAAAAGTGTACGTTTTAATATGATGGAAAACATTGTTTATAATTAGAGATGTTCAAAACTGATTTCGATATCAGGCATAAAACGGCCTATGCCTAAAATCTCTCGATATATAAACACAATGCTTCTGTCTAGATTTTATGTTAAATGATAATAAATTGGCCACTTGCAACTTCTCGATCTTAAATTGTGAAAAAAAATTTGTCATTACATCCCTATTTGTATTAAAAAAAAAATTCTCATCTTTTTTTGTTTTTGTTTCTTTTAGATTATGGCCTGGGCTGGCTACATGGATCTGGTCAGTAGTTTTTTTGTCATGACATCCCTATTTATATTAATTTCCGAAGGCTGCTCAGTGGAGCAGTCTGCGGCATGGAATGGTGAATAATTTACACAGGGGGAAATCATCAATGATGACTTTTATTTATCAATAAGCCAAACATAAATGCAGGGAAAACAGAATACAAGAAAAAAATAAGAAAAACTAAACCTTCAAGAAATTATGATATTATACAGTCGTTCTAAAATTTTCTATTCATGTTTAATAGTTTTTAGGAGAATATAACAATTAGTTGGAGGTTATTTGGATGATTAACAATTTAAACAAGGAGCAACACTTTCACAAACTTCCCTCAGTTGAGTGTTTGATTACTGGATTAGCACCTTTCAATGGAATAAAGACAGGAGTGATGATAGCAAGGCAGGATAATGTGAGTACTCTGCTGACATTAATCAGGGGGGGGGGACCAAATTCTCTGTGGAGAGTTCCTTCTTGTGGGCTCTTCTTCTGGTTTGAACAAGGAGCCCGGACAAAAAAACAGCCACACTCCAGGTTTTCTGGCAAATTTGATCAGCTCATCACCAACACACACGTTATAAAAGGGAAAAAATCAGATTTCTGGTTGATGACTCTATTAAAGAACAAACCTATATGGCAAAAGCTCTATCACAGTGGTGGAAACAGAGAAAGTATCTGAATATGACACGATTTTTTTAAGCTTTAAGGAAAAAAACAAGATCAGAGAAATTATGAAAACATAACTTAAATCCTAAAGAATTACAATACTGCACAACCTTCAGATTTTACTTTCCAATTTTTACAACAAACTCTTTCTCCTGCAATGTGTTTGCATTCTTAGCTTTCTGGTTACACCCATGGCACACCCATAGTGGATTGTTTTTGGTTTCTGAGTAAGCCTTAGGGAACACCGTCCTCACACACAACCTTATGGCTCATAAACATGTTTTCACTCCTAGTGATGCTTAGGTTCTTAAATGTGCTACAAAAATACACCAAATTGAACATTTTAAAGAGGTACTATTTCATACACGCTAATAATAGGAGCCCCATTACTTTGTTTAATAAACAAGACAATCATTTGTTAAAAAACAAACAAACAAAAGAATTCTTCTTATATTGTTTAGACATAATAAATTACCCAGTTGTAGTGTGAGGTTTTTGCACAAACCAGCCAGAAAACCACTGAAAATTTTCAAAAAAGGTCTTGATTTACTTCAAAAAAAGTTCAGAAAACGAGAAATTGACCCCAAAAAACAGAGTTCAACAAAACAGACTTAATTTCAGGTACTAACATAGAGAGTTCAAGCACAAACTGACCTATCAAACAAGACATGAGACCCTCTGATTAGCTTGTAATGACCAATTTAAAAGAAAGCTTGAGCTCATTGCAGCCCTCCAGCAGCAGATTCAAAGGAAACTGGCAACTCAAAGAAAAAAAATGAATCCATTGCATTTTAACCAAAATATAACAAACTGACAAATAAAGTTAACTAAATGTATGCACTGCAAATGGCTAACTTAAAGTCAGGCTAATTAAGAGTTGAATAACCTCCAGTTGCACACAAATCAATACAAATGTATTTGGAGACCGCCGCTTTTTCCCTGATTGCAAAATGGATATTAATTTAATTTAAGCTTATTTTAATTGAAGGGTCTTCTTTGAACAACTAATTTTTACCCTGTGTCTTCAGACCTTCCAGCTACTGACGACTCTCTTGTGAGTACACCACCACCAACACCAGCAGGTAAATCTGTATGTAGGCCATTAACAAACGTGTTACAGTAGCTACGCTACTTTTCCTGTAGCTAGCACTGTAATGAATTATTTTGTAAAATTGATTACTATGCTTTAAAATTTATATAAATGTACTCTTCATCAGACCATATTGTCCTAAAAGTTAGAAAATTTCTATTTAAAAAATAGAAATTCTTTCTATTTAAAAAAAAAAAAAAATCCGCCCTTTTTTTGTTGTTATCTTATGCAGGCCAGTTAATTATATGTCAGCCCGAACACCTTAATTCGATCAACGGTCATCTGTCAATCAAAATTTTTCAGTCATAACATCTTGATTTATATGTCGCAGCTAATATATGCAACGGTTGAAATAAGAAATAAGAATCATTTCTTTTCCCATTGAGTTCTGTCCCAGTGTTCACGGGGATGGACGTCTGTGTCTTCAGCAGGCGTAGAGCTAACAGAACTGGCAGCGTTGCGAGGCAAGGGCTCAAACATGTACGGCTGTAAGCCTTCTACACCAAACCAAGCTTCTGCCACCCTGGCGTCCTCTTCCACAACATCTTCATCCCCGCTTTCCTCCTCTAAATAAAAAAATGTATGATGGAGGAGACTCATCCACGACCTCCGACACTAAACTCTCCTTCTCTTGCATGTTTCCGCTGTCCATAGCGTTCCTTGACAGTGTCGTTTCTAAGTCACCAATTTAGAGCTACTTGGTCCCAATGGAATTTCCCATTGGGAACATACTAGCACTAAGTTGCTAACTGGTTAGCAAGATGCTTCCGACAAACCGGCCACAACAAAACGTGCTTGCGAACCTTCCGCCATAACGATCCATCCCCCTTGATAAACGACCAATCACATTCACTTTATTCACTCGTGTGAAGTTGTGCACCACTCAGAAGAATTCGGAACTGCAACGGTTTAAACGACCGCTTCCCTACGACTTTAAACAGATTTGTTATTCGTTACTTAACGTATGTAAAAAAGGACTAGAGTTTCCTGGTGTAAGCGCACACTCGTAACAGCGATGTACAACCTCAGCATCCCATGAGGAGAGATGATGGCGCAGAGCGACTGATTCAATGACAGCTTTCCTACAGAAAAAATGCCCACTGAAGGCTACATTTTCTGCGATTTGGTCATTATGTGGAGGAACAAAGACTTCATAAACGGGTTGAAGCTGTGATTTATACAATCTCCTCACATCATCTTAACACTGACTGACAGTTGCTGCCTTTAATTAACACGTTCTTTACTTTCACAGGGCTATAATGAATTTATTTGCATGGTTTATGTTTTTTAATGCAATAATCCTGCGAACATAAAGTCCTGGCCACTAGCAGGATGGCAATGTGTAAAAATATCAAGTTCTAAAACATCCTATTTTTCTTTTATTATAAAAAAAGAACCATCTACATTATTATATTGCAACTTACTTGTCAAACCACACACACCATAATAGTTCAGAATAGACACTCGCCTGCGTCTTTGTTGCTTCTCTTCCTCATCTGGCGAGGCCTCTGAAAAACAAGAGTATTCTCTTTTATCATTGAAAGGCTTCATTAAAAGCATTACTAAAACTAGAAAAAAGTGTACATTTTAATATGACGCAAAACATTGTTTATAATTAGAGATGTTCAAAACTGATTTCGATATCAGGCATAAATCGCCCTACGCCTAACATCTCTGGATATATAAACACAATGCTTCTGTCTAAAGTTTATGTAAATTGAAAATAAATTGGCCAGTTGTTATCATACCTTGTTTTCTTGACTTTTGTTTTCTGTTTGAATAATAACACTTGATCAAACCTTTCCTAAGTATTGTAAGTATGTATTTTTTGTGTTGCTATTTTCCTTGGCCAATGTGGATATTAGTCAGTTCTTAGAGTTGTAACTTCTCTATCTTAAATTAGGAAAAAAGATGCATCATTAAATCCCTATTTATTATTAAAATTTTTTCTCATCTTTTTTGTTGTTGCTTCTTTTAGATTATGGCCTGGACTGGCTACATGGAACTGGTCAGTAGTTTTTAGTCATGACATCCCTATTTATATTAATTTCTGAGGGCTGCTCAGTGGAGCAGTCGGTAGCACTGCTGCCTTGCAGCAAGAAGGTTCCCGGCTGCATGGTGTTTGCATGTTCTCCCTATGCATGCGTGGGTTTTCTCTGGGTACTCCGGCTTCCTCCCACAGTCCAAAAACATGACTGTTAAGATAATTGGCTTCTCTAAATCCTCCTTAGGTGTGAGTGTGTGTGTGAATGGTTGCTTGTTCTGTTTGTCTCTGTGTTGCCCTCCAGTGGACTGGTGACCTGTCCAGGGTGCAGAACGCCTCTCGCCCGTAGACAGCCGTAAACCCCACGCGACTCGCTTGGGGAAAGCATGACGGAAAATGAATGAATGGATGGATGGATTTTGTTTTCTCATCTATTTTTTTTTTGTTTGTTTTTTTTTTTTGTTATGTAATTGCCATTTCTTAAACTTATGATATAAATCAGCACTCCTAATAAAACTATCACATGTATTTATTCACAGACCACCATAATCCTTTTGGCTTCACTTGCCCTGAAGGATGGACAATGCACAGCACTCAGTGTCTCCTGTTTGTTGCCCAGAATATGACCTGGGTTGAGGCCAGGGTAAGTGGAAGTGTTCCTTCTTAAGACTAAAATAGTTTAAAAGAAAAACTTATATTAATAGTAAATTTGTTTTACACTTTGTGTGCAATGATTTCCATAAACCAATTAGTTCTTGTTGGTAAATGAATTCAATTGATGTTCATGGTTTAGCACCTAAACACTATAAACTGTATTCACAGTCCTTTTATACAATATTTCAAATTAGTTTAGTAATGCATTTAATAGGCTGGTCTTCAATGACATCCTAGGAACTGTATATTCATTTATAGTCATATTTTAGTGTTTTACCACCTGTGTATCAAAGAGGTTGGTCTTTCGCTATATATAAACCCTCAAATCTAAAAAATTAAAGACAATTGTTCTTCTAGCATCTTGATTGAAGTTTTAGATTTTAATATTTTTAGATTCAAATCTATGTGTTTCTGTTTCTTTTTAAGATTAAAATTCCCTTTTAAGTTTCAGTATTCTTTTTAAACTTTCAAATCAGTTGTTTTCATATTCAGATTTTGAGCCCCTAGCTGACGGGAGTAGGTGAGGAAACATGATTGACAGCTTCCAGCCATTGTATAAACAGCAAAACTTTCCCACGATTGCAAAGTAAACTCTTATGTCCGTTCACGGAAAGATAGCGTCTGGACCTAGTGGTTCGAGTGGCACTGCTATTCAGATAAATTTAATCTTTTTTTACACATTACATTGTCACGTTAATAAATGCAATGAAAATTAAAACCTTTAAAAGATGTTAGAAAGGGTAATACGCTCCTGGCGATGTATTATGTGGCGGAACCTTCCCTCCTCTGCCGTCCTGTTAGGATATAGCCTGCTGTGGCTAACCCATAACTTGCACCTGTTGATGAAATCGTCTACAACTACCATGTTTTCCAGGGAATTACATTAACACATTCATTTCCAATGACCAAACTCTCAACTAAGTGTGCTCTGCTTATAAATTAATGTTTATTTCCCTTTTTAACATCTTTTAAAGGTTTTAACCTTCCCTGCATTATTTAGGACTGTGACAAAGTAGTTCGTAAAAAAGATTAAACATAACTGATTAGCAATGGAAATTTTTGCGGTTTATACAATGGCTGTTTATTTTTATATATATTAACGCATCCTGGAATAATGATTAGTGATAGTTTCAGTGTAAATATACTTAACATTTCTTTGCCAAGAGGCAAATGAATGCTGCAGAGAATTTGTTCACCAACTGTCCATAAATGCAACATGGAAAAGGACATCTCTCCAGCGCTGCTACAAGCTGTCAATCACGTTTCCCCACCCACTCTTGTCATATTGGAGTCAAAATCTGAAAGTGAAAAAACTGACTTTAATGTGTAAAAAAGTATCCCGAAACTGAAAAAGGAAATTGAAACTGAACCTGAAAGAAAGGGATTTGAATCTGAAAATATAAAATCTAAAAGTGCAGTAAATAAAGTAAATAAAAAGTGGAAAAAGTGTAATTAAAATACTAAACTGAATTATGAGTTTTTTCAAGCTCAGGGGAAGAATTTAGATTTAACTAAGATTTTTAAGTTAACAAACATTTTGACTCCATAGTTTATGCTCATTTTTATCTGCATTCTGTATGTTTCTGGAGCTAGTGAGCTGCTTGTCACCTTTAGGAATCATAGGTGGAGTTTCAAATATATATATTTTTACACAGTATTTACCTCCACTGGGGCGACAGTGGCGTTGGATGGAGGAGTAATCGAAGGGTTGACGGTTCAAGCCCCGACTCCGACTTTCATTGTCGTTGTGTCCTTGGGCAAGACACTTCACCTGCATTGTCTACTGATGGTGGTCAGAGGGCCCGGTGGCGCCAGTGTACGGCAGCCCCGCTTCTGTCAGTGAGCCCCAGGGCAGCTGTGGCTACAATGTAGCTTGCCACCATCAGTGTGTGAGTGTGTGTGTGAATGGGTGAATGAATGTAGTGTAAAGCGCTTTGGTCAAGTCTCCTAACTTGAATAAAGGCGCTATATAAGTACATGCCATTTACCATTTCCTGTATGCTGTATGCATTGAAATGTTGTTTTACATACCATCTGTTTATACAGAAGGACAATAAATTTTGTCTAAGTCTCCACAGTTTTCTATCGAAAGAAAACTACAGCTAGCCCTCACACCAAGTATGCATAAAGTGAGAGTGGAGAAAAAAACTGCCTCTTAACAAGAAGAAACCTCCTGCAGAAACAGGCTGAGTTTGAGCAGTCTTCCGCTGAAGCTGACTGGGGTTTAACGAGAGAGAAGTAGACATACAAAAGCGATCAGATCCACAGGCTGCCTTGTCCAGGAAAGACACAGCCAAGCATATAAGCCCCAAGCCAGTTCCCGTGTCAGAGGATAAAATATGGCGCGTACAGTTTAAGGTTGAACTAACAAATACTGCAGAAAGGGAGAGTAGAGATAAAATGGTGAGAAGTGGTCCCTATGTCCTCCAGCAGTCTAAGCCTATAGCAACATAACTGTAGAGATAGCTCAGGATATGCTGAGCTTCAAGATTATGGATTTCTGTTTTAACTATTTTGCTTGTAAAAGTTATCTTTAGTGATTGTGGGCATCTTGTACCGATATAAAAAAACATAGAAATAATAAATCCTTATAGCAGTCAACTGATTAAAAAAGAATCCTTGCAAGTCACTGAACAGGGAGCAGGGTTTGTAAGCGCCAGAGGAAGCTAAGCAGCAATTATGATACTTTTTAATGGTTTGAATGTGGCCAATAAAGTCTAATTTTCTTTTTTGCTGTTGATGTCTATCCCCTTTTTCAGCACAGTGTTCTTTTTGTAAATTTATTTTTAGGACAACTGTGCGTATAAAGGTCAAGGTTCACTTGCTGCTGTATATGATTCTACACAAGTTGACGAGATTTGTGAGGAGATGAAAAAAGCCGGACTTCATGGTGGACAAGTTTGGGTTGGAGGCAGCAAAACTTCAGAGGTAAAAAAATCATCATTACAGAGTTTAAAAGCAAGAAAATGCTATTAGTGAATTTAAACTTAAACAGATTTCTTTTTCTCTTGTAGGATCCTGATTGGTCCTGGGATTATTCTATCATGGATCAATTTGCTGAGTTCTGCAGTGGAGAACCTGCCGATGACGAGAACTGTTTGCAGATAACTTTTAACGGTAGACCCTACTTTAACATTTAATTTTGGTTTAAAGTTTCTCATAAAGACATTAAAATCACTTTGGGGTGTGTACAAATGATGTGTAGAGCATTAACACAAAGTTCAACCGTATCTGCATACACAAATGACACCTAAGCAGTTGATTTACATACATACATAGTATGTTTTTTCTTTCTGTGTGCAGAGAAGAGCTCAGGGTGCCTGGAAGCCCAGCGGTGTGACAAGGAGCTTCCCTCAGTCTGTGTGATCCTCCTCTATTAGTCTGGAAAGACCAATGAATCTTCAGCAGAGATTAGTTAAGGCATCTTTTGACAGTTGGTCACTCATTCCTTTGTTTTCCCTTCATGTTTATGCCGTGTGGCTTTAGTGACCAAAAAAGTACTAACAATTTACTGAAACAATGTTGTATTATTTTGTTTCTTTTTGTTTGGTCCCTGAACTTTTAACAACAGATACCTTTTTATTTTTAAGTCTTTAGAAAGTCTACGATTACTCTTAATATTTCATCCCAGTAGAATCTTTATCATTGCATTAAAAACATCTTTCTGCATTAAAAGATTAGTGGGATGTCTGTTTATTAAAGTGAAACATACAAAAGACAAAACATTGCATGGGTATGAAGTGGCGAAGAAACACGCATGATATTTTAAGGGGACCAGCTCGACATTGTAACTCTCTCTGCAATTTGTAATTCTAAAATAAAAAAATAAAACAAACTAGTAGAGATAATGGTAGATATGATCTACCTTTGGACACTGGTGCAAGTTTGGCTCTGACATGTTAAGCTTTGCCCAGTAGCCCTCAGACTACACACATATTTAACATTCTTTTGTTGATTTCTCATCACCAACTGGTTATTGTTGATGTTGATATTCATTTGAAATTAATGCAAAATCAGAAAAATCTTAGTCAATATTATCATGTGTCGAGGGAAAAAAGTATTCTACTATTCATCCTAGTTAAATAAACGGAGATCGATGGATTTCACTCAGTCAGCACATTTATTAATAATCTTTGCAAAGAGAGAACAGTCATCATACAGCCTTCATGGCATAGCATTCTGCTCTGTTCTGATCTGGGCAGGGTTCGCCCCCCCTTACTTAAGCAGTCAGAGTCATAACAAATTACACACACTTTGGTTAACAGTAAACCTTCAAAAAGAATCTGGATTGTTATGGGAAGAAGCAATGTCTGTTCTACAAATACCAGCCTGGAGAGAAATGTGTGGCCTTGAGAGAGGAACAGACTGAGTGAATTCTTTTATAGTGAGTAAATATGAATATTAATATATAAAAGAAGAAAGATAAAAATTTTCCCACAACACATGCTAAACAAATGTAATAACTAAATGGGACTAAAAGTCATAAAAAACATCTTATATATTAAAAAATATACTGTAGTAATAGTACTGTCACACTTCTTCAACATATTTCTATTCATGTGGAAATAAGAAGTAGTAATCTAATAAATCACTCAAGAGATAAAAAGTCATTGGGGAAAAGGGCTTTTTAAGTACTGAGTTACTGTTTTACTATTTCAATTTAGGTTTTAAGTATTAAATAAAAAAATAAGGCATAAAAACCCTTCCTAAAATAATGTTTCTGTCATATGTATAAAATTATTTCTGAAAGTATATAAAATACGCATGACGAAGAGTATACGCTTTACTGTTATTACCTTGACCTCCATATCATAGAGGTCTCAGCTGATATAGGTGACATTTAAACAATGAATGCTGTGTAAAGTGTTCGCCTTTGTCTGGTGCATTTTAGTTTAAAATATGATTCCTTCTGCTGTAAAGTTACAGCAAAACCTCATGAGGATATTACTTAAATAAAAATAGACAGAGTGTAGTGAAACTACTCCTGAAAGACTATTTCTTAATCAAAAAATTACTCAAGCAAATGTAACTGAATAAATGTAACAAGTTACTAGGCAAGGCAAGGCAAATTTATTTGTATAGCACAATTCAGTACAAAGACAATGCAAAAAAAGTAAAAGAGTAGTGAAACTACTCCTGAAACACTATTTTTTTTATCAAAAAATTACTCAAGCAAATGTAACCTGTGCATACTTTATAGCATTTTTAGTTTGCAAATGGGATCCCAGACCAGAAACTTGCAAACAGAACTGAGAATTTAAATGGGAGTATAAAACTAGGTGTTATTGAAATATAGAGAGTAATCTGAATAAAACGGCAATGCTTTACTGCAATAAAAATGTATGTACAGCAGGATAACAAGATATAAGAAAACTGCAAGTTTCTGAAGTAAATATTTTGGTCTCCTGACCTGATCCGCCCAAAACCAATATTTTATTTCCCCATACGGATTTGGTTGAGATGTTTGCAGAGCAAACAATCTGACAGCTACATGATTGAAATATGTTTGCTTTAAACCACTTTCAACTGACAACTGTCCTGACCCAGGAAAATCAACAACTTAGAAAATGTAGTGTAGTGAATAAAACAGAGAACAAAAAGATGCAAATAAAGGATCTAACTTTGTTAGAAAGTTAAATGACAACTAGTAATATCATAGAAGTAGTAGACATGGCCAGACACCAACTCCCATGTGGACTGCAGGAAATATAAAGGATGGCTGTAATCATTGTCATCATTGTTTTTATGACAACCTCAAGTTTAGGTAGACTGATATGGAGATATATGGCGCCATCTGGTGGAAAAACAGAAACAAAACCAAAATTCATAATAAGTAGCACAAATTGACAAAGTAACATAAAAAAATGTATTTGTTTTTCAGGTTGTGTGGGACCAGACATGACAGACACATTTGTCTGTTTTTCTCTAGAGTTGAACCATTTTAGGATAGTAGAGAACTGACACACTTGGCATCATATCTTCTTATCGTAGATTTCTCCTACTTTTTTTTTTGCACCACAGGTTTTTAAAAAACGTAACTTCAGTAAATGATTGTAAATAATCCTCACAAACCTGATGTAGTCCACCTGGTCTTCCCAGGTTTGTGTGAAGTAACAAGCAGGTTTTCATTCTTTTAACAAACTTTTCTGGTTAGGGGATCGAGATTCTGTTTGCTGGGAACTAAGCAGCAGAATTAAAGGACCAGTAAAAGCTGAACAGTGGTGAATAAATAAGAACCATTAATGACATGGTTGCAGTGTTACAGAAGTAAAAATTAAATAATGCAAATACAAAACATTTGATTCAAAACCTATTAAAAAAAGTACTGATGGAGGCAAGAGTTGTATGAATGCTCAACCAAACAACATCAGTCAGACCCAATGTGTAATAAAAAAGTGTAACGTGTGTAATATAAAAGCCAAGGAGCTGATATAGAGTGAAATGAATGCAAGTCTTAGTTGGGGAGGAGTGTTAAGCAGCAATATGTTTCTGATCTTTCTATCCATTTTCTGTTCCAGACATTATTTCAATAGTAACTCGATCTAACATAGATCTCACTTGCTGTTCTTTCTTTCAACCATGTCACATCCATCAGAGACTTTTTAGTGAAAGACTTTTATACCCTGTTTGTATAAAGAAATCCCAAGGCGTTTCCCGGCCCAGCCTGTCCTGGGTCTCCCACTGGGTGTCCTCCTGGTGGAAGGTATCAAGGAGGCATCCTAACCAGAAGCCCGAGCCATCTCAGTTGCTCCTCTTGAGATCTCTCGGCAGTGGGACACATTTTTTTCTCTAAGTTTTGCTCTCCGCTGATTAATCTGTGTTTCTAATTATGTTTTAAAACATCATATCTGCTCATTACAAATCAGGGTAAGTGCAGAGCAGTGACCAAAGTACCCAGGGAAATCAGGTTCAGCACAGGAAATCACTGGCCCGAGCTCACCCAAAAAATGCAAACAGATGCCACAATGCTGCATGCACAAGGAAGACCAAATACATCTGCATGCAGTGCCATGTAGCACTGTGCCCTGGATGCTATGCCAATTTTCATGTAGCCTAGGAGTTAGGAAAATGAATTAGGAGAGAAGTTAGAAGAGGTGTTGTTTGATGAAAATTGTTCTCTTGGTTTGGATTAACAGAGGGGCTATAGAATGTTAGAGTGTATGAAAGCAAGTTCACGTGCTTTGCAAAGCCCCCAATGAAATATGTGGTCATGGATTTATGATCAAACTCAGATGAAATTATTCTTCAGTTAAGTTTATACTGTTCTATGTTGAGTGTTGAAGCATATGTAGTCCACTGTAGTGGACATTTCTGTAACTTCCAGGAAAAATAAGATTTTTGAAAAAAAAGTTCATATTTCTTTTTTTCATGCCCTAAGAAGAGTAAAAACACATTAAAAAAAAATCTTGTCTCAGGGATTCATAATTCATGCATCAGAGGGTATATATATTAAGAAAGCGGGATGAATGAGAATTTAAAATAAGTTTACGGCAAATCCATGCATACCCAGAATTTTTAGCTCCATCCATTTACTTTACTTTATATTGCAATTTTGTCTTTAAACCGTCTTGAGTCAGCTCGAGTTATCCTCAGTCTGTCGTACATTTAAGCTAGGATCAGACACAAGAAAAGTGTAAGAAAGGGTTTATCCTTTACTGCAGAAGCCCATTGTTAGGTTCAGAAAATATAGGTTTGTAAAAGAGAAATTGAGTCTACACAGGAAAGAGATTCAAGCAACTTCTGCAGGAGTGGAAAGAAAAAGCCCAACCCAGCTTCAAGCTTTCTTTCTCTGCATCCCCTCCTGCAGGCGTCTTTTATTAACAGAACATGACACATGGTTACAAAACAGTATTTGTTCTGACAGAAAAATTGATCAGTTCATAAAGACAGGATGCTCCACCAGAATCGCGAGGCAGGATGGTCTCCTGACTGAATCTCAAGACACAGTGGAGCATCCCCTTGCACAAATGTTTCATAAGCATACATACATTAATTTTATAATCATCATTGAATAAACCTAACACCCATCTTGTACGGATGTGTTTTCAATATTTGATCACCTGGGCTCAATAAGTTGGATGAAAGAGGAAGATCTAAGCAGGGGGTAGAAATCTGTGAGAGATCTGAAAGGTAAAAGGTGCATTGTACACTTGAGGTTGGAGGGGAGTTCTTGCCACAAGCGGAGGAGTTTAAGTACCTTGAGGTCCTGTTTACAAGTGAGGGGAGAATGGAGTTTAAGATCGACAGACGGATCGTTGCCTCTGCTGCTTTGATGCAAACACAGCATTATGTTGGCTCCATCTGGCCCATTCTCTATGCGGGTGTCTTGCCACTATTGGAGGAATTTCTTGGACTAGTACTGCATTTACAAGACATTTCAAGCCGGTCTGGATGAAGAGCACCATCTCTTGTTCTGCTAGAAGTTTCTGCGCAAGGGAAGTTTTTTTCAGTTCAGATTTTTCAAGGTAATCTCTATAAAAATGTGTATTACCCACTAAAAAAATACATGAAAAATGTAAACTTGTCATCTTGTTGCAGTGCTTTCAATTCTAAGCTTTGCAAAACCAATAACAGCACAACAGTTTAATTTACCACAGTCCAATGTTTATTTTTGAATTACAGGGACTGACCAGGAGATGACGTTTTTCTTTAGATCTTATGTCCACAAATCACGACAGAAAGAATATTTTAGTGGAACGATTGATGTTCTAAAAAGGAATTGTTTTGGACCAGCCAACGACCAGACAAAATTACTAAACGAATCATTTTATATTTGTAGAAATTGGAAACTATTCTGCGTTGTTTTATATTTACCTCCATGAAACATTATCACACAGTGCTGTTTTCCATACTACCGGTAGTCATCTGGTTGCTTGTTACACCAGTTTGCATCCTGGAATTTGCTGCTATCACTCCAGAACCAAATGTTGTCCTGGAAATATACATTTTTAGGTTACATATTTCATCTTAGAAATTGCTAAAGTACAAACAAAAACCATGTGTGGACATTAACACCTATGGCAATGCTTACCCCCTCACGGGTTTGCACTCTTTAAATGGGGGAAGGGGAGGGAGGGGGAGTAGGAATGATCTCGGCCTGGATGTCTTCTGTCGCTTGTGTGGTGAGTAGCTTGATTGTTATTGTAGGGGAGGGATTAGATCTCCGGAGGGGAGGTGGTGATAGTGGGAATAAGATCTTGGAAGGGCGGGGTGGGGGTCCTGCTGGTGGCGCGGCGCTGGTGTGTGTGGGTCCGGGTGGCTCCGGCGGGGGTGGTGTTGGGGGGCCGGTGTGGACGGGCTGGCTGCGCTGATTGGGTATTCGGGTGGGTTTTCCCTCTTGGAGGCATGGTGGAGCTGCTTTGTTCCCGCTGATCACGGCAGGTGTTGCTGCGGGGCAGGTGGGGGTTGGAGTGGCTCTGGCCGGTGCGCGTCCGGATGCTGGGGCGGCGGAGCTGCTCTGGCCACGTGTCGGGGCCTGGTGCGGGCGGCGGACGTGGCTGTGCTGCTTTGGCTACGTCTGGTGGGGGAGCGGCGTGGTTCGCTCCGCTCTGGCTTTGTGCTGCCCCTCGGGCTGCTGGGGGGTGGGGGGTGGTTGCGCCGACTGCGGTCTGCTCTTCTTGCGGTTTTGCGCCGGGCGGCTTTTCTCCTCTTGGGTTGATTCTGTGCGCGGTGTGTTGCATTGCGCACTGTTGGCATCGGTCTTGGTGGGGTGGGGCTGCGCTTTTGGCCGGGGGGGGGTGTTTTGGGGGGATCCCGCGGCGCTCGCGGCCGGTTCGCGGCAGATGCGCATGGGCCCTCGCCGGGGCTTGGTGCCGGGGGGCGGGGCGTGTTTCAGTGCTCTGTGGGGCTGGGGTGTTTCGGTCGGTGCCGTGGGGGGGCCGATGTTCGGTGCCCGGCCCTACTTCGGGGTGGCCGGCTGCCGGCGGAGCCCGCGGACTCGTCCCCGCGGCTCCCCGGGGCGCCTGCATGGCGGTGGCTGGGGAGCTTCTTCATGGCTGCCTCTCCTCCTCCCTTGGTGGGGGTCTGATTTCCGGGGCTGGCCCCTCCTTGGTGCCTTCGCTCTTGGGGTCCCTTTGGGCGCCTGGGGCTTTGGGTCTCCCGGCGCTGGACTCAGTGCTGTGGGGGTGTGCCTCTCTGGCTCTCCACAACCACTATTGAGCATTTTTTCTATGGTTAAAACTTTACATGCGCAAGTTCACCCTCACAAACAACTACAGGTGCTAGGCTTCAGGTACTTGGAGATTCACTTCCAAACTGAAACCCCACATTCATATTTTCAGGTAACACAGAGTACATGTCAGACTTAATAATATTACTTTAGCGATAGTTTCAAGGTGTTGCTTTATTGTATGTCTCGTACCATGTCTTTTGGTTGTGCTGTTCTTTTTTTCATCTCGTTACAGGTGATGAAGCAGACTGAAAATGTTTTGTCATTGTCTCCTTTCTATCTCCTCTTTCTTTCATCTTTTGTCTTTTTTTTTCTTTTTCTTTTTTTCTTCTTCTGTTTTTCTGCTCTACTTACATTGCAGTGTCCATATAAACTGTAAAACTCCCTACATAATTATAATAAAGCAATTTATATGCATAAAACAAGTGGAGCAGTATGGCAATTGCCATACCGCTACACTTGTGAAAGTAAAATCTGTTGGGCTCCTTTTGGCATCAAGACAATTATTCTTATTGCCACCTTGCCAGACAGGACAGGAGAAAAAAAAAAAAAAAAAAGTAAATACGTGGCAGTGTATTTCCTTTAAAGATTAATGGAATACTATATATATATTTTTAAAGCTCGTCCTAGATATATATATTATTTTACATAAAATTCATCTCATAAAACAGCATTTTTTTCTGTATTTTTCCAATGAAATGAAGGAATAAATGTTTAAATAATAAGTATTTTATCAGCCCAACAAAAAAACAAAGAAAAGAAAATCTACAATCAATTTAAATGAAACTCATAAGAAAATTAAAAAGTTAACCAAATCTGAAATATTAGAAATAATGCAGATGATAAATAGTTAATACTTAAATACTGTTGGAAACATAAGCAATCACCAGATCCCTGATCATGGCCATTTAAGGTTTATATGTGAGAAGGATTTTAAATTCTGTTCTGGATTTGACAGGAAGCCAATGAAGAGAAACTAGAATAGGAGACATATGATGTCTCTTATGATATTTCTAATTTTCATAAGAACTTACTTTGTACCTAAAGAAACATGTAACAAATGAAATATTAATTTTCACCTAAACCTGTCTGGGTTAGTAATAATTCCTACTTAAATCTAACAATCATTTTCCCTGTTTTTTTCACCAAAGGTATTCTTTGTTCTAGCACACCTGTAATTGTAGAAATTGAGTGCTGGGTAAATATATTAGAAGCTTAAGCGTCCATTTTATATTTGTCAAAGGTGTTGGTTTTTTTAGTGCCATGAATGCTTTGATTGATTTTCCTATCAATATAATATATATTGAGTCTATTTACTTTACTGTCTTTTTTGAAACTGAATGAGGATGTCTGATCCGTTTCAGTATCCTTGAATTGAGGTATTTAACAGAGAAGAGTGTTCATTCTCACTCACAACTCAACATCTTGCAAAGGAAGACTGAGGCTCTAGGATTTATCTTACCCCAGAGAAAGATAAGGTAAATCTTTACCACATACTTGGCTATTCTATTTAGATTTTTTGCGGTTTTGTTTGCTAGTAGGGTTGCACACAACTGTCCCTGTTTAGTTCCCTTCAAATTTATCATCACAGGTTGCATCTAATCTCAACTCCATCATGAAGACTCTTTCTTGGTTGGGATTGACCCTTTTGACTTTGGCCCATGCATTCTGTGAGTATTTCCAGCAACAGGGTATTCTGTAATAAGCTTTTATTTACTTATTTTTTAGATGTCTTTATAGTTTAACTCCTGGTAACATCTAAAACGCAGACCACACTTTATATTGGGCATAAATCAAAAATATCTGCGACAGGCTCACTGTGACCCACTGCTGCAGGAGTATAACCAGCCCTTTACGAAAGACCTTGGCCAAGTTAATGACAGAAACAGAAGTCACATAGACCTTCACAGGTAGATCACAGGTATATTAATAGGAGAAGTTTTTAATACACAGTGTTGCCAGTGAATTTTTATACTAAGGAAAAACTGGAAAATTACTTTGGACACAGGTGAGTTAATCTGTGAATGAGAGAAACAGTTGTGGAGGGGACCAAGAGGAATGGTGAATGATTTACACAGGGGGAACTAAATCTGACTACAATTTGGACTTTAAATCTCGTCATCAATGATGACTTTCATTGATTGCAAAGCCAAACATAAATGCAGGGAAAACAGAATACAAGAAATAAGTAAGAAAAACTAAACCTTCAAGAAATCATGATATTATACAGTCGTTCTAAAATTGTCCATTCTCTTTTAATAGTTTTTAGGAGAATATAACAGATAGTCCGAGGTTATTTGGATGATTGACTTGAGTGTGTTGATGTTCATATGGATGTTGCCTTCATTCAGTTCAGTTTATTTATATAGCGCCTTCTATATAGGACCTTCTACAGAGATAATTCAATCAAATCAAGAAGATAAAGAAGTTCAGTTTTCTATCAATGGTAGCAGCTAGCCATGGGAAACACCCTCATCACACACAACCTTATGACTCATAAAAATGTTTTCACTTCTAGTGAGGCTTAAGTTCTTAAATGTGCTGCATAAATACACCAAATTGAATTAGAAAATTTTAAAGAGGTACTATCTCATACAAACTAATGATAGGAGCCCCATTACTTTGTTTAATAAACAAGGCAATCGTTTGTTTTAACAAAAAAAAAAAAAATTAATAACCAAAATAATTATTCTAATATTGTTTAGACTAAGGACATAATAAATGACACAACAAACATAATAATTCAGTTTAAAAAAGTGTTTAAAAAATGATAAACTGGGCCTAAAAACAGAGGTCAACAAAACAGACTTCATTTCAGGTTCACACTGCAGGCCTTGATGCTCAATTCCGATTTTTTTTTTGTGAAATCCGATTTTTTTTTTTAAGTTGCCGTTCATATTTCCAAATATATGCGATTTGTATGTGACCTCCTGTGTGAACTGCAGTCATGCAACGCAAGTGTCCCGCATGCGCAGTAGAGGACGCAATGACGTCACAGGCCAGCTTGCTCTTTTTTTTCCGGAAGTAAACATGGATGGTAGTGCCGGCGTGCATCTAGCGATCTTTTCCAACAATAAAAACACAATCTTTTCAATATGATTAAACATAAATACTGCTCTCTGTATCATCATCTGCCATGGTTGTTGTTTTTCTTGCTGCTTCTGCGTAGCAACACACATAATGGTGACCTTTGTCAGGTCGGATGAATGCGACCTGGCCGTTCAGACACAGGTCGCATCATCAGATTTTTATCGGATTCAGGACCACATGGCCAAGTGGTCTGGGTCGGATTGGAAAAAATAGGATCTGTGTTGTTCAGACTGTTATGAAAAGATTAGATCCAGGTTCCATATGGGCAAAAAAATCGGATTTGGGTCACTTAAGGCTGTAGTGTGAACGTAGCAATAGAGAACTTAAGCACAAACTGACCTATTAAACAAGACCTGAGGGAAACTTAATTAGTGGCTGATCAGACCACTGTTGACACACAAGGGGGATAACTGACTGACAAACAAATAAACTTAAACAGCTAAATACTGGCCAGACACTAAGCACTTTTTAAATTTAACAAAACTTTCTGAAACACAGAATATCTAAACAAATGATAAACAAATTTCCCTTCCATTTACGACAAATGGTGTGACCCTCTGGTTAGCCTGAAAGACCAATTGAAAAGAAAGATGGAGCTCATTGCAGCCCACCAGCAGCAGATCCAAAGGGCAACTGGCAACTCAAAGTGAAAGAAATTAATCAATTGCATTTTAAACAAAATATAACAAACTGAAAAATAAAGTTAACTAAATCTCTGCACTGCACATAGCTAGCTTAAAGTCAGGCTAATTCAGAGTTGAATAACCTCCGGTTACACACAAATCATTAAATTTTAACACCACACACAAATTATCTTATCTTAACAACTACACTTCACCCTGTGTCTTCAGACCTTCCAGCTACTGACGACTCTCTTGTGACTACACCACCGCCATCAACAACACCAGGTAAATCTGTATGTAGGTCATTAGGCCATTAACTAACGTTTTACAGTAACTACGCTACTTTTCCTGTAGCTAGCACTGTAAATAATAAGTTTGCAAATGTCATTACTGTGCTTCAAACTAGTAGGGAAGTCATTTTTAAATGTCAAATTATTCTGGCAAAAACATGTATATAAATGTACTCTTTATCAGACCATATTGTCCCAAACGTTAGAAAATTACTATATTTAAAAAAATTTGTGATTCATATTTCACAGCTAATATACGCAACGGTTGAAATAAGAACCATTTACTTTCCCATTGAGTTCCGTCCCAGTGTTCACGGGGATGGACGTCTGTGTCTTCAGCAGGCGTAGAGCTAACAGAACTGGCAGCGTTGCAAGGCAAGGGCTCAAGCATGTACGGCTGTAAGCCTTCTACACCAAACCAAACTTCTGCCACCCTGGCGTCCTCTTCCACAACATCTTCGTCCCCGCTTTCCTCCTCTAAATAAAAAATGTATGACGGAGGAGACTCATTCGCGACCTCTGACACAAAACTCTCCTCCTCTTGCGTGTTTCCGCTGTCCATAGCGTTCCTTGAAAATGTAATTTCTAAGTCACCAATTTAGTGCTAGTTAGTCCCTATATTATTTCCCATTAGGGACCTACTAGCACTAAGTTGCTAATTTGCTTGCGAACCTTTCGCAACAACAATCCCTCCCCCTTGATAAACGACCAATCACATTAACTTTATTCACTCATGTAACGTCGGGCACCACTTGGGAGAATTCGGAACTGCAACGGTTTAAACGACCGCTTCCCTGCGACTTTAAAGGAGAAGTTCGGTTTTTTACACTTTAAGCCCATTTTCTGTAGTGTCCAGGATGAAATCGAATGAAGGACACCAAAATTTTGACAATTGGTCCTGTCTCTGCTTTTTGGCTCATTTAGAATCAACCCCTGGCTGCTTTAGAATGGCTAGCATAGAGCATGTCCGATAATGTCCTTAAAACAACCTTAAACGTTCTTTTTTTAAAATATGCTACTCACCGTGTCGTCAGCGCTGTTCAATGACGTTCCAAAAAAAGTTTCGTGAAGAAAAAACGTTCCTGTAGTGTTTTATTTAGCATTTTGTAAATCCCATTGAGTTCTGTAGGAATAGTCAATATTCCGCTGCCACCGGAAACGGAAATGGGGCCTGTTTACACAGTTGTAGTCTTTTCGCTTCACTCTGTGTACTCCGACGTCGAGAATCAAGAATCCACCTTTCGTATTCCATTTTCAGAGTTTTTTAAAGTGTTTAACAGAGACGTTAGCACCTCGACGTCGGAGTACGCAGAGTGAAGCGAAAAGACTACAACTGTGTAAACAGGCCCCATTTCCGTTTCCGGTGGCAGCGGAATATTGACTATCCCTACAGAACTCAATGGGATTTACAAAATGCTAAATAAAACACTACAGGAACGTTTTTTCTTCACGAAACTTTTTTTGGAACGTCATTGAACAGCGCTGATGACCCGGTGAGTAGCATATTTGAAAAAAAGAACGTTTAAGGTTGTTTTAAGGACATTATCGGACATGCTCTATGCTAGCCATTCTAAAGCAGCCAGGGGGTGATTCTGCATGAGCCAAAAAGCAGAGACAGGACCAATTGTCAAAATTTTGGTGTCCTTCATTCGATTTCATCCTGGACACTACAGAAAATGGGCTTAAAGTGTAAAAAACCGAACTTCTCCTTTAAACAGATTTGTTATTCGCTACTTAACGTATATAACAAAGGACTAGAGTTTCCTGGTGTAAGCGCACACTCGTAACAGCGATGTGCAACTTCAGCATCCCATGAGGAGAGATAATGGTGCAGAGAGTGACTGATTCAATGACAGCTTTCCTACAGCAAAAATCCCTACTGAAGGATACATTTTCTGCAATTTGTTCATTATGTGCAGAAACAAATACTTCATAAACGGGTTGAAGCTGTGATTTATACAATTTCCTCACATCATCTTAACACTGACTGACAGTTGCTGCCTTTAATTAACACATTCTTTACTTTCACAGGGCTATAATGAATTTACTTGCATGGTTTATGTTTTTTAATGCAAAACTCCTGGGAACATAAAGTCCTAGTCACTAGCAGGATGGCAATGTGTAAAAATATCAAGTTCTAAAACATCTGATTTTTCTTTTATTATAAAAAAAGAACCATCTACATTATTATATCGCAACTCACTTGTCAAACCACACACACCATAATAGTTCAGAATAGACACTCGCCGGCGTGTTTGTTGCTTCTCTTCCTCATCTCACTGCATGAAAAGTGAGATTTTCGTCCCCGTAAACTCCCGCAGATCTCCCTGATTTTCGTCAGTTAACGACAATTTGCAAACCACGCTTGTCCGCGTTTGTCGTGCCACAAATTGTCAGAAACGGACTCTGACGTATGTGGAGAGCAATCAGCTGTACTAATGACCCTAATCAGCATATGAATGCCGCGAACCCGCGCGGCTGGCCAGGTCTGGCTTGAATAACCTACTCAGTATTGGCTGAAACCACTATTCTCAAACAAGTAAAATCTCTCGTGATTGGCAGCAAAACCACACATGGCCATGCCAGGCTTGAATGTTCTTACTGAGTATTGGATGGAACCACTTCTTTTTAAACAAGTAAAATCGCTCGTGATTGGTTGGCATATATATATATATATATATATATATATATATATATATATATATATATATATTTACATATATATATATACATATATATATATATATATATATATATATATATATATATATATATAAATATATATATATATATATATATATATATATATATATATATATATATATATATATATATATTTATATATATATATATATATATTTATTCATATATTTATTTATTCATATGCTGTATATTCATGTTATCCTACACTATTATTAGGCTACCATCAAGGACATGAATTAATTTATACAGGAAATGAACATTTGCCAGGAAGATGTTTATGCAAAGAAAGAGCTTTATTAAAACAAACACAACTATATACAACGCGAGGATCTGCCCACACATGCGTATCCAAAAATTACAACTCCGTGAACGGTCCGTTTGCTTCCTCGGGGTTGGAGGTAACTGGCAGCATTCCCTCCGAGGCAGGTCCGATGTGCAGACGCCTACTGTGCGCGGCCCTGTACTTCGGCATCGCTTCTAACCGGGACTTTGAAACAAAGAGATTTCCCAAGCTTTAAAAATCCCAAGGAGCGCTGTGCAAGGAATGCACATTTTACCTTGCTGATTCTGATTCACATTTTACCAACTGATTCTGATTAAAACAAATTTTTGAAATAAATTATTTTGTGTATTTTTTTACATAACATTTGCCATTGCTAATGGCATACACAGTAATCTAGCGTACTTTAATTAAATAAATCAATTCAAGCTAAAATGTAAGTTTCTATAATTAGGTCATACTGAGCCTGATCTATTTGTACCATCTATTTGGGGGATATTTATTGCCACACTTTGGGCCACTTAATACCAATTTAGCATCAAATAAATGAGGAAGCCTACCTCAGCATTGTTGCTGACCTTATGTCCTTATGACCACAGACTACCAATCTTCTGATGGCTACTTCCAGCAGCATAATGCGCCATGTTATAAAGTGAATCATCTCAGGCTAATTTCTTGAAACTTTTCCACTTAAGTAATTGTGAATTGAGCATATTGACAGACAACATTACATTTTTTATCTTAAATGCAATTTTTTTTTTTTATAATTACTGCTCTAAATGTATTGCTCTGTCAGCTAAAGATCAGTTTTGGTCTCTATACTTTAATTAGATAAATCAATTCAAGCTATAACATAAGAATCTATACTGAGCCTGATCGATTCGTATCAGAGATTTTCTTACCTTTTAGAAAAATGTCACCTGGGGTAAAATTCCCCCTGCAACCCTGATTTGCATTTGTATAGCTCACAGCATTTTCATTTACATGTTAAAGCCTCCCCTAGAATTCCATGGGGGGGGAGGCATGGGGGGAACACTGCCTAAGAAAGCCCACGTCAATTTCTGACAATTTATGGGAGTTTTCGGTCATGCCTGGAAATTACCGTGAAGAGCCGTTAACCTGAACTTCCACGACAATCTACAGTGCTGCATACTGACGAAAATCACACTTTTCATGCAGTGTCTGGCGAGGCCTCTGAAAAACAAGAGTGTTCTCTTTTATCATGGAAAGGTTTAATTCAAATCATTACTAAAACTAGAAAAAAGTGTACATTTTAATATGACGAAAAACATTATTTATAATTAGAGATTTTCGAAACTTATTTTGATATTGTCATGATGGGTTGTTTTACTAGCCCAAATGCAGAACACACACAGAGGAGGCAGGGAAAAAGTTCAAAGGTTTATTATAATTTGAATAAGCAGATCAGGTAGTCATCATGTCCAGGGCTGGTCTAAGCTGGGTTCCTGCCTGGAGCTGAGTTGAGCAGCAGAGGGGTTTTAGTCCAAGGCGGATTCTGAGACAGTAGTTTGAAGTCTGAGGCTTGAGGTGAGCAGGCCGAAGGAACCAGGAGGGTTCGGAGGCAGGTGGCAGGCTGAGGTCTGAGGCTTGAAGTTAGCAGCAGCAGCGTCTAGCTTCTGGCTAGTGGGCCTCAAACGTGGGTTTGGTTCCTAGTTCTTCCCTGAGAGCTGAGGGAGGAATCCAGACTGAGATCTTCTGGTTCAACTTCCTAGCTCTCCCCTGAGAGCTGAAGGAGGAATCCAGACTAAGACCTTCAGGTTTGGCTTCCTTGGGCAGGCAGGCAGGTTTCCAGACAAAGCTCATCCAGAGCTTCAGACTTCGATCAGGTTTCCTGTGAGCAAGAAGACAGAGGCAGGTCAGAATCAGGTTTCTCTCTTGAGAACTACTAAGATTCTTTCAGGTAACAGAGGCTCAGGTTCGCTAACCAAACTTAGTCAACACTGCGGCGTTGAAGACAGGTCTGGTCGCTGCTTAAGTAGGAAAGGTCTCCTGATGGGCTGACAAGCTTCAGGTGTGCTGGAGGGCTCCAGCCCAGGAGACCCACAGCGCACTCTGCTGGAGACAGATGGTAACTCTCCAAATCCCAACAGTAACCCCAGTCCTAACAGAAAAACATAAAACAGAGGAGGATCCTCGGCGCCCTCTGGTGGGCAAGCCGGAGGATCCCAACAGTTATCAGGCCAAAAAGAACCCAAATGGGATTATATCGGCCTATACCTAACTACTTGATATATAAACAAAATGCTTCTGTCTAAATTTTACATAAATTATATGTTGATCATAAATTGTCCAGTTGTTATTATACCTTGTGTTTTTGACTTTTGTTCTCTGTTTGAATAATAACGCTTGATCAAACCTTTCCTATTTTTCCACAATACAAAATAAGTATTAAAAGTATGTATTTTTTGTGGTGCTATTTTCCTTGGCCAATGTGGATATTAGTCAGTTATTAGAGTTGCAACTTCTCTATCTTAAATAAAAAAAAAAGATGTATTATTACATCCCTATTTATAATAACATTTTGTTTTCTCATCTTTTTTTTTGTTTTTGTTGCTTTTATATTATGGCCTGGACTGGAAACACGGAACTGGTCAGTATAGTTTTTAGTCATGACATCCCTATTTTTATTACATTTTGCTTCCTCAGGGCTGCTCAGTGGAGCAGCCGGCTCTGCACTGCTGCTTTGCAGCAAGAAGGTTCCGGGCTCAGGGTCTTTCTGCATGGAGTTTGCATGTTCTCCCTTTGCATGCGTGGGTTCTCTCCGGATACCCTGGCTTCCTCCCACAGTCTATAAACATGTCTGTTAAGATAACTGGCTTCTCTAAATCTTCCTTAGGTGTGAGTGTGTGTGTGAATGTTTTTTTTTTTTTTGTCCTGTTTGTCTCTGTGTTGCCCTGCGATGGACTGGTGACCTGTCCAGGGTGTACCCCGCCTCTCGTCCGTAGACAGCTGGAGCTAGGCACAAGCCCCCCTCACGACCCCGCTTGGCAAAAGGGTGACAGAAAATTAATGGATGGATGGATTTTGTTTTTCTCATTATTTTTATTTTATTTTTTTTGTATTTTTATCTATTTATTTATTTTTGCTTTTAGATCATGGCTTGGGCTGGATGCATGGAAGTGGTCAGTAGTTTTTAAAAAAACTAATGAACTATTACATGTATTTATTCACAGACCAAGAAAATACTTTTGGCTTCAATTGCCCTGAAGGATGGACAATGCATGGCACTCAATGTCTCCTGTTTGTTTCACAGAAAATGACCTGGGTTGAGGCCAGGGTAAGTGGAAATGTTCCCTGTTAGAACTAAAATAGATTAAAAGAAAAACTTATTTTAATAATAAGTTAGCTTTACACTTTGTGTGCAATAATTTCCATAAACCCATTAGCTCTTTGCTGGTAAATTCAGTTATTTCATGTTCATGGTTAAGCACCTAAAAACTGTTTTCACAGTCCTTTATATACAATATTTTAAATTAGTTTAAATTAATTAGTAATGCATTTAATAAGTCAGGTCTTCAAATATACCTGATGAACTGTACCCTAGTAAACTAGCCCCACCCGCCAGCGGCCAAAATAATTTTTGCCTGCGAGTTTGGTCTAGCCTCAATCAGTGCCCCATGCCCTAGAACTGCAGAAAGGGAGAGTAGAGATAGAATGATAAAAAGTGGTCCCTATGTCCTCCAGCAGTCTAAGCCTATAGGAACATAACTGTAGAGATAGCTCAGGATAACCTGAGCTTCAAGATTATGGATTTCTGTTTTAACTATTTAGCTTGTAAAAGTGACCTATAGTGATGATAGGCGTCTAGTACTGATATAAAAATAACATAATAATAATAAATCCTTTTAGTAGTCAACTGAATAAAAAAAAATCCTTGCAAGTCACTGAACAGGGAGCAGGGCTTGTAAGCGCCAGAGGAAGCTAAGCAGCAATTATAATACTTTTTAATAGTTTGAATGTGGCCAATAATGTCTAATTTTCTTTTTTGCGTTTGATATCTATCCCCTTTTTCAACACAGTGTTCTTTTTAAAAAATTATTTTTTAGGACAACTGTGCGTCTAAAGGTCACGGTTCACTTGCTGCTGTATATGATTCTACACAAGTTGACGAGATTTCTGAGGAGATGAAAAAAGCCGGACTTCATGGTGGAACAGTTTGGGTTGGAGGCAGCAAAACCTCAGGGGTAAAAAAATCTCCATTACAGAGTTTAAAAGCAAGAAAATGTTATTAGTGAATTTAAACTCAAACAGATTTCTTTTTCTCTTGTAGGATCCTGATTGGTCCTGGGATTATTCTATCATGGATCAATTTGCTGAGTTCTGCAGTGGAGAACCTGCCGATGACGAGAACTGTTTGCAGATAACTTTTAATGGTAGATCCTACTTTAACATTTCATTTAGGTTTAAAGTTTCTCATAAAGACATTAAAATCACTTTGGGGTGTGTACAAATGATGTGTAGAGCATTAACACAAAGTTCAACCGTATTTGCATCCACAACACGACACCTAAGCAGTTGATTTAGTTTAACTACATAGTATGTTTTTTCTTTCTGTGTGCAGAGAAGAACTCAGGGTGCCTGGAAGCCCAGCGGTGTGACATGCAGCTCCCCTCAGTCTGTGCGATCCTCCTCTATTAGTCTAGAAAGACCAATGAATCTTCAGCAGAGATTAGTTAAGGCATCTTTTGACAGTTGGTCACTCATTCCTTTGTTTTCCCTTCATGTTTATGCTGTGTGGCTTTAGGGACCAAAAAAGTACAAACAATTTACTGAAACAATGTTGTATTATTTTGTTTCCTTTTTTTTGGTCCCTTAACTTTTAACAACAGATACCTTTTTATTTTTAAGTCTTTAGAAAGTCTACGATTACTATTAATATTTCATCCCAATAAAATCTTTATCATTGCATTAAAATCATCTTTCTGCATTAAAAGATTAGTGGGATGTCTGTTTATTAAAGTGAAACATACAAAAGACAAAACATTGTATGGGTGTGAAGTGGCGAAGAAACATGCATGATATTTTAAGGGGACCAGCTCGACATTGTAACTCTCTCTGCAATTTGTAATTCTAAAATAAAATATTACAAAATAGTAGAGATAATAGTAGATATGATCTACATTTGGACACTGGTGCAAGTTTGGCTCTGACATGTTAAGCTTTGCCCAGTAGCCCTCAGACTACACACATATTTAACATTCTTTTCTTTTCTTTTCTTTTGTTTATTTCTCATCACCAATGAGTTATTGTTGATTTTGATATTCTTGGGGAATGAATGAAAAGTCAGAAACATGCTAGTCAATATTATCATACTAAACAAATGTAATAACTAAATGGGACTAAAAGTCATAAAAAACATTGTATATATTAAAAAAATGTAATGTAGTAATAGTACTGTCGCACTTCTTCAACATATTTCTATTCATGTGGAAATAAGAAGTAGTCATCTAATAAATCACTCAAGAGATAAAAAGTAATTGGGGAAAAGTGCTTTTTAAGTACTGAGTTACTGTTTTACTATTTCAATTTAGGTTTTAAGTATTGAATAAAAAAAATAAGGCATAAAAACCCTTCTTAAAATAATGTTTTTTGTCATAATGTATTAAATTATTTCTGAAAGTATATAAAATACACATGATGGAGGGTAAACTACCTTCAGTGACAGAGTAAACGCTTTACTGTTATTACCTTGACCTCCATATCATAGAGGTCTCAGCTGATATAGGTGACCAGAGATGGCAAAAGTACTCACTATCCGTACTTGAGTATAAGTAAAGATAATTGTGTTAAAAAATACTCTGGTAAAAGTGGAAGTACTGATTAAACTTCTTTACTCAAGTAAAAGTAACAAAGTACAGGCTTGTAAATTTACTTAAAGTATAAAAGTAAAAGTAGAAACCACTTTTTTCATGCCGTTGCCTACATTTTAAATGGATGTCTGCCAATAGGACTAGATCTCCGTTGTGTTCATTTTCTATCATCTCGTTGTCCATGCTACTATGCTAACGCCACCGCCACCAAGCTGCAATGATTTGCCGCCAATGAATACCGCCGAATCTGTCGATTCATCTTGTAGTGGTGCGTCAAATGCAACGTAGATTCCCATCCAATTAGATTGAATTTGGTATTGATGACGTGAAAAATAATAACGGTAACTCCATTGAAATGATTCAAAACTAAAGTAACGAGCCAATTTTTTAAAATGTAAGGAGTAGAAAGTACAGATATTTGTGTAAAAATGTAAGGAGTAGAAGTAAAAAGTCGCCATAAAAATAAGTAGTAAAGTAAAGTAAAAATATCAGAAAAATCTACTTGAGGCAGTAACGAAGTATTTGTACTTCGTTACTTCCCATCTCTGTAGGTGACATTTAAACAATGAATGCTGTGTAAACTGTTCGCCTTTGTCTGGTGCATTTTAGTTTAAAATATGATTCCTTCTGCTGTAAAGTTGCAGCAAAACCTCATGAGGATATTACTTAAATAAAAATAGACAGAGTGTAGTGAAACTACTCCTGAAAGACTATTTCTTAATCAAAAAATTACTCAAGCAAATGTAACTGAATAAATGTAACAAGTTACTACCCACCCGTGCATCCTTTATAGCATTGTTAGTTTGCAAATTGGATCCCAGGCCAGAAACTAATGCTGTTTTTTGGCGGGGCTGCTGCATGGATACGTTATGGAACTCCCTTGCAAACAGAACTGAGAATTTAAATGGGAGTATAAAACTAGGTGTTATTGAACTATAGAGAGTAATCTGAATAAAACGGCAATGCTTTACTTCAATAAAAGTGTATATACAGCAGAATAACAACATATAAAAAAAACTGCAAGTTTTCTGAAGTAAATATTTTGGTCTCCTGACCTGATTCGCCCAAAACCAATATTTTATTTCCCAATACGGATTTGGTTGAGATGTTTGCAGAGCAAACAAACTGACAGCTACATGATTTATATATGTTTGCTTTAAACCGCTTTCAACTGACAACTGACCTGACCCAGGAAAATCAACAACTTAGAAAATGTACTCTAGTGAATAGAACAGAGAACAAAAAGATGCAAATAAAGGATCTAACTTTGTCAGAAAGTTAAAAGACAACTAGTAATATCATAGAAGTAGTAGACATGGCCAGACACCAACTCCCATGTGGACCGCAGGAAATATAAAGGATGGCTGTAATCATTGTCATTATTGTTTTTATGACAACCGCAAGTTTAAGTAGACTGATATGGAGATATATGGCATCATCTGGTGAAAAAACAGAAACAAAACCAAAATTCATAATAGGTAGCACAAATTGACAAAGTAACATAAATAAATGTATTTGTTTTTCAGGTTGTGTGGGACCAGACATGACAGACACATTTGTCTGTTTTTCTCTAGAGTTGAACCATTTTAGGTTAGTAGAGAACTGACACACTTGGCATCATCCCACAACATATTGATATTCTTATCGTAGATTTCTCCTACTTTTTTATTTTGCACCACAGGTTTTTAAAAAACGTAACTTCAGTAAATAATTGCAAATAATCCTCACAAACCTGATGTAGTCCACCTGGGCTTCCCAGGTTTGTGTGAAATAACATGCAGGTGTTCATTCATTTAACAAACTTTACTGGTTAGGGGATCGAGATTCTGCTGGCTGGGAACTAAGCAGCAGAATTAAAGGACCAGTAAAAGCTGAACAGTGGTGAATAAATAAGAACCGTTAATGACATGGTTGCATTGTTACAGAAGAAAAAATTAAATAATGCAAATACAAAACATTTGATTCAAAACCTATTAAAAAAGTACTGATGGAGGCAAGAGTTGTAAAAATGCTCAACCAAACAACACAACATTTTGCAAAATCTCTTAATATGCACAAACACGTCTACTGTATATCTCCACACCTTGTCTGTCACCCCTTCATCACACTTTGTGTCTCTCTGTTACAGCATATAATAAAAATGTTAACTGCAAAACTCTAATGATGATGATGAATGAGGATTTCAGCCAGACCCAGTGTGTAATAAAAAAGTGTAACATGTGTAATATAAAAGCCAAGGAGCTGATATGGAGTGAAATGAATGCAAGTCTTACTTGGGAAGGAGTTTTAAGCAGCAATACATTTCTGAACTTTATATCAATTTTCTGTTCCAGACATTATTTCAATAGTAACTCGATCTAACATAGATCTCACTTGCTGTTCTTTCTTTCAACCACGTCTCATCCATCAGAGGCTTTTTAGTGAAAGACTTTTACAGCCTGTTTGTATAAAGGAATCCCAAGGCGTTCCCCTGCCCAGTCTGTCCTGGGTCTCCCACTGGGTGTCCTCCTGTTGGAAGGTATCCAGGAGGCATCCTAACCAGAAGCCCGAGCCATCTCAGTTGCTCCTCTTGAGATCTCTCGGCAGTGGGACACATTTTTTTCTCTAAGTTTTGCTCTCTGCTGATTAATCTGTATTTCTAATTATGTTTTAAAACACCATCTCTGCTCATTACAAATCAGGGTAATTTTATTGTAATTGTAAAAGTTTTTACATATGAAACATTTGTGCTGTATACAATGCGGGGGAAGTCCAGCTGTAAGTTTAAGGGCTCTCATAAAATATGAGTTTATAAGCCTGATGCTCAGTGTAGTTAGTTTCAGTGTGGTTTCACTCTGGTTGGAACCCTGGTAAACTTTTTATTTATTTATTTTTTTGACATTGCAATTTTAAAAGAGTCCCATTTAAGAAAGCGGGATGAATGAGAATTTAAAAGAAGTTTAGGGCAAATCCTTGCATACCCAGGATTTTTTAATCCCACTCATTTCATTTACTTTATATTGCAGTTTTTTCTTTAAACCGTCTTGAGTCAGCTCGAGTTATCCTCAGTCTGTCGTACATTTGAGCTAGGATCAGACACAGAAAAGTGTAAGAAAAGGTTTATCCTTTACTGCAGAAGCCCATCCTGTACGGATGTGTTTTCAATATTTGATCCCCTGGGCTCAATAAGTTGGATGGAAGAGGAAGATCTAAGGAGGGGGTAGCAATCTGTGAGAGATCTGAAAGGTATTGAGGAGCAATGAAGTAATGGATGACCGCATACGATAGGATTTTGAAGTAAATTGTTAAGCTTGGAAGGAGGCAGATAAGCTCTTTTTAGACTATGTTGATGTGAGGAAATGAGGGGATTTGGTAATTGGTTGGATAGCACCCTTCCCTGGACTCCATCATTCTGCTGGGGGACTTCCCCGCCCATTTGGGAAATGATAATGACACCTAGAGGGGTGTGATTGGAAGGAATGGAGCCCCAGCTCTGAACCTGAATGATGTTTAATTACTGTACTTCTTTGCAAGTCATGGATTGTCCATAATGAACACCATGTTTAAGCAAAAGGATGTCTATCCCTGCACTTGGTGCCAGGACACCCTTGGCCAGAGGGCTAGCCTTTATGGACTGGATTTCTAAGTACACCTAAGGGCTGGAGGGGGTCTGGTTTAGGTACTACTGGATTTTGTCCCTGCTTATTGCAGATGGCATGGCTCTGCTGGCTCACTCTTGCCAAGAGCTACAGCTTGCACTGTGGCAGTTTGAATCTGAGTGTAAAGCAGCTGGGAAGAGAATTGGCTTCTTGTCTGTGGTCATGATTCTCGACAGGAAAAAGGTGTCTTGTACACTTCAGGTTGGAGGAGAGTTCTTGCCGCAAGCGGAGGAGTTTAAGTACCTTGAGGTCCTGTTAACAAGTGAGGGGAGAATGGAGTTTAAGATCGACAGACGGATCGTTGCCTCTGCTGCTTTGATGCAAACACAGCATTATGTCGGCTCCATCTGGCCCATTCTCTATGCGGGTGTCTTGCCACTATTGAAGGAATTTCTTGGACTACTACTGCATTTACAAGACATCCCAAGCCGGTCTGGATGAAGAGCACCATCTCCGATTCTGCTTAAAATTTCTTCGCATGGGGAGTTTTTTTTTTTTTTTTTTCCTCCATGGTGGCTTCATCCTTTGCTCATCTTGAAGGTTCATATGAACCTGCACCTTATTCCAGCTGGTATCCGTCTTCATTTTAACTTAATGGATCAATGGA
Organism: Cyprinodon tularosa; assembly: GCF_016077235.1. Taxonomy (NCBI): domain Eukaryota; kingdom Metazoa; phylum Chordata; class Actinopteri; order Cyprinodontiformes; family Cyprinodontidae; genus Cyprinodon; species Cyprinodon tularosa. The sequence goes on from NW_024037835.1 coordinate 319,568, forward strand.
TCCTGCTTCTGACATTTTGCTGTATCAGTAAGTTGTGCTGCAGCTCATGTTTGTAAATTATACATTTAAACCAGATTTTACAAGGTAATCTCTACAGATATGTGTATTACCCACTGAAAAAAATACATCAAAAATGTCAACTTTCCCTTGTCATCTTGTATCGTCTTGTTGCAGCGCTTTCAATTCTGAGTTTTGCAAAAGCAATAACAGGACAACAGCTTAATTCAACACAGTCCAATGTTTATTTTTATACATTGAATTGTGTTTCTAAAACCAATATGGTCTGTATTTTTATAAATTATTATTGCAGATCAACAAAAACACCAGGAAATGCCCTCTGATCATTGTTTTTCACTTCTTCAGGAGGAATGAAGTCAGCAGTCTCTTTTGACGCATACGTAGGGTAGATTCAATGAACACCTCCTTTCACCCCAGCAGGAGGATGCTGGGAACAAGAGAAAATTAAATCCGGAAATGCAGAACCAACCAAACCTTGAGACTTCTTAAAAAGTCCTCCAAAAGCGAAAATAACAAGAAAATAAATTGGGTTAAGCAAATTACTATTACAATAGTAGCTATTCAGAATGGCCCTTCCCAGTCAAATGCCAGCCGAATGGCAGCACACTTCCTTCCAACTCCAATTGAAATCCCCTCCAACTTCCAGCCTCTGGAATGACCCCCCTCTTGCATATTTTCTTACTCTGACTCCACCCTTCCACTGAATTACAGGGACTTACCAGGAGGTGACGTTTCTCTTTAGATCTTAATGTCCACAAATCACGACAGAAAGAATATTTTAGTGGAATGATTGTTGTTAAAAAGGAATTGTTGGGGACCAGCCAACGACCAGACAAAACTACTAAAAGAATCATTTTATATTTGTAGAAATTTCCAAATATTTTTGCGTTGTTTCTATTTACCTCCATGATTCATTATCACACAGTGCTGTTTTCAATACAAGTCATCTGGTTGCTTGTTACACCAGTTTGCATCCTGGAATTTGCTGCCATCACTCTAGAACCAAATGTTGTCCTGGAAATATACATTTTTAGGTTACATATTTCATCTTAGAAATTGCTAAAGTACAAACAAAAACCATGTGTTTATTTACCTCCTGCGCATCAGTGGCTCCGATCCATACTTCTGCATACCCATCACCTGAAGCTGATATCAGGCCATTAATATAAACGGATTCCTCATAATTATGGACGGATGCAAGGTTTGCCTGCATGGACACACAGTCTCTCTGCAATGGAGACCGAGAACAGCTTGAGGCAAAGGAAAAGAAAGCACAAGTAAACTCTGGCACAGAGTTTGAGAAAATTAATGATAAAAGCAACAAAAAATGACCTCAGCTTGAGTTCAAGTTCTGCATGTTGAAAAGTACTTAAAGCAACGACCATTGAGGTGAGACCAGCCCCAAGGACAGGATCTTTTAGCCATGTCAGCATCTTTACCAGCTGAAAACAAAAAAGGTGAATTTATTAGTAAATATGTGGCAGTGTATTTCCTTTACAGATTAATGGAATACTATATATTTTTTTAAAGCTCGTCCAAGATATATATTCTTTTACATAAAATGAATCTCATAACACTGCATTATTTCTGTATGTTTCCAATGAAATGAAGGAATAAATGTTATTGATATAATAAGTATTTTATCAGCCCAACTACAAAACAAAGAAAAGAAAATCTACAATCAAATTAAATCAAACTCATAAGAACATTAAAAAAGTTAACCAAATCTGAAATATTACAAATAATGTAGATTATAAATACTCATCTAGGAGCAGGTGACTTTCAGGATTCATCCGTGTCTTCTAATTTTTGATTTTACTTTTTTTGTGCTTTTAATGAAAAGTGCTTTCTTTCTTACTTTCCTTAAAACTATGAAAATGACTATAAAATAAATCAGACTCACCATCTGGAACAATTTCCTTATCCTCAGCTTCAAGGACTATATTTGGAAAAATGTTTTTTTTTTTTTTATATCACAATAGGTTGTTTAGGTTATAAACAAAAAGATTGTAAGATTCACAAACCTTTATTATCTTCTAGTATCTCTGCTTCAGGAACAACTGTAGGTTTGATACAGCTTTTAGTATCAAATGTACATGTAGTCTGCATTATGAGCAACTTGATAATGATTAATCTGACAAATGTCATAAATCCAACTTATGAATTGAGTTTATGCACTAGGAGAGCATATACTTACCAGCTGCTAGACTCAGAGCCAACAAGGCAGCAAGAAATAACTGGACAGTCAGTATCCTCATTGTGGAAAAGATGTAAATTGAAAACAAACTAACCTTCAGGAGGAAGAAAGAAAATAAACATTCAGAAGACATTTTAGTACAATAATATACATTAGGAATTTTAATTTCACAAACCGCAGCTGGATTATCTTCTATTCTAGTCTGCAGCCTTTGCTTCAGTGTATGGAGCGGCTGGAAACATTCTCTTTTATATCACTGGCTTTCGGTCCAAAACAAACTACTGTACATGTGTGTTTTAGACACTTTTCTCAGCTGCATTATTATCTTTGGGTAAAACAATAAAAGCTTTCCGGTAATCAAGCTTGTACATTTTTATGACATACCATTACCTGTGGATCGGGTTATATATTATGCTTATTAATACATAGCATTTAGCTTTTATAGTCTCATATACAAAACCTGTAATTCATTTATTAAGTTTATATCCTAGCTCTATCCCTAAATATTATATATTGGCATTATGTGTGAGGTGAAGGTAACAGGGGTCCCGGTGGTAATCAGAACTCCCTGAGCTGTGAACGTAAACTGGAGGAAGTGCTCCAAAAGATTCCTGGCACGCCATCTGAGATAACTGTGCAAAAGTCAAGCAAACTGCCTAAATCCTGATCAGGACACCAAACTATTTACAAAAAACTGCAACAGTCCACAAGATCATAGCCTTAAGTGCAAAATGTGTGTCATCAGCTGCTAAACATAGCCCACAGATTAAGGACACAGGTACTCACTATGTTTACTTCTATAAAACCTAATCTTAATAAGTGTGGTAGCTTAGTTAAGAGACACCATTTAAAGTTATTATTTTAATATTTAATGAAAATGTGTTCATATTGTGGGCCAGTAATCAGTAAGACAATTTAGTCAATTTACGAAAAGAATTTAATATTGTACAAATTAGTATTTATTTTGTATATTTAGGTCACCTAAGACAAGTAGCACTCCTAGTAACCTGATAACAGCTGTTATCAAATTGATTCAGGGAAGTACACAATAAAAGTCCCATTTAGACTTTGGCTGAGTAAAGGTTATTAAAATGTTTTTAAAAATCAATGATTTGTAAAAATGTGTATGTTTGCATTTTCCTAATATATCCTCTTTAATAACTTTGTTAATTTGGATAGGGTTAGGGTTTCCGAGGCTTTTGCACTGTTACGTCTCTCTGGTTATAACATTCAGTTATAACCATATAACATTCTTCAAATATGGTTCAATAAATAATAAGGCAATTTCTTCTGTTTGATCCAACATAGGATATTTATTCAGCATTAGGAGGATAGGGTACATCCACATCCAACACAATCACAATCCTGGACATTTATATAGAAAGTGTTATTACTGTTGTGTGTGTAGGTTTCTCAACTTATCTAAACTAATCCTGAATTATGTTTAAAGGGTCCTTGTATGATTTCAGAATTATGTGAACTAGAGAAACCTTAAATGTTGGACCCATTTGGGCAGCAACGGGGCGGGGGTGACCTCCCCCTTAATTCTCCTTTGTTTTTTAATCAGCTATTAGTCCCTCCTCGCGTTTTCCCCTCAATATTTGTGGATTTTATTGTCCGGATTGAGTCTTCTCACTGAATAGGCTAGGCCTCTGTGGCTCCATCAAAATCTATGCTGCTAAGGTCCTGAGCAAAAAAGCAGCGGTAATTTTAAATTTGACACTCAGTTTAGAGCAGTTGTTACATCTTGTTTTTTTTTTTTTTAACTAAAGGTAGCTGGCAAAACAAAAATAATTTTTTGTTGCTGTGCAGCTATAATATATGTCATTGCGAGCCCAGCATTTGGTGGTAAATATATTATTTAATCAGATAATACTTGGCCTGTCTTGTCAACATATACCCAATGGGCTATGTGTTAGAACAACATATTGAAAGTGTGAACTAAGCGCAAATCAGGGTCAGACAGATAATTCTGCTCATATATGAAATAAATTTACCACAACATCAAATCAAAATATAAGAGTTTTTAACAAAATTCATTTAGCTTCAAGTCACACATCATTCAGATGAAAAATCTTGACTGTGAAACTCAACTAAACTAAGCTACTATGTGCACAAAGAACCAAGAAGGAAAAACATGCTGTTAACCTGATATGATTGAGCAAGTAGCTAGCAAAACTGAGGACTGTGATTAAACAGATGTTCTTGTCATAAGTCAGTTAACAAAATGAAATGAGCATATAAGGAAACACTTGAAAATTAATGTTATGGCGTGCTTCAGTGGCCAGTGGTAAGCGCCCATGACCCATGTACGGAGGCCTTAGTCCTAGACGTGGCCGTGGAATGGAATGTTAAAAAATCATTAGGAAAATATAATTATCCATCCATTTTCTGTCACTCTTATCCCAAGCAGGGTCGCGAGGGGTGCTGGTGCCTATCTCCAGCTTTCTACGGGCGAGAGGCGGGGTCCACCCTGGACAGGTCGCCAGTCCATTGCACAGACACAGAGACAAACAGGACAAACAAACATTCACGCACACACTCACACCTAAGGAGAATTTAGAGAAGCCAATTAACCTAACAGTCATGTTTCTGGACTCTGGGAGGAAGCCGTAGTACCTGGAGAGAACCGACACATGCACAGAGAGAACATGCAAATGCCATTCAGAAAGACTCCAGGTGTTATTATTAGGTATCAACAAATACCTATTCTAGAGCACAGTTTAGAACATTTATTAAAAAATAAATAATTCTAACAAGGGTTAGGGGATTCCTAACAAGCACCAAATTTTACTTGTTAGGAATCCCTCCACCTCTCTGCTTAGCATCCGCTTCTAGCAGCTAATGATTTGAACACTGACAAAAGAATTTCCCCTGAAAGGATTACATTTTGTGATGCAGTCATCAAAACCATCCCGATACAAAAATGAAAGGGTTTTATACTCAAAGCAAACCTTAAAATCTAATAGCTGTCTATCTTCTCTTTCTGTAGCAGAAGAAAAAAAACATTTTACAAGTGAATTTCTTGTGGTAACACTCAATTAAGTTAAACGAAGTTGACACAATAACATCTATCAAAATGGGTGATCATTTACATTTTAACAGAACTTTAGTTCACAGCAAAACAAAGATAAGGTCATTTCAAATTATGATTTTTTTTTGTCAGCAACTAGGATCAGTTGCTGTTCCCCGTGAGGACATTTGTATTCTGGAGATTAACAAGAAAGAGCAGCAGCTCTGACCTGTTGGCTAACCCTTATAAAAAAATGTATGTTGTGAAGAGGTTTTAAATTTTAAGTATTTGTATAACAAACTCTCTGACCATCATTTTATCATCCCTATGTATGTCTACCATCTGTCCTTCTATAGAAGGCTATTTTGTCCGAAATTATAGTACCCTCTACAGCTGTGATGGCCGAGAGGTTAAGGCGTTGGACTCGAAATCCAATGGGGCTTCCCCGCACAGGTTCGAACCCTGTTCACAGCGATCTCTACTTGTGACTTTAATTTATAGGTGAAGAAAATAAACTTGAGGTCGCCAATATGTCATTTAATTAGATGTAATAGGAATCATTTATCCTGCTAAAGCATAATGATATTTATTTATTAGTTCTTGAAAATGTCTAATTGTTAAACACAAAAAAATGTAAATAGACAAAATACTTAAAATCAAAGGAAACTGCAAACCATCTGGTAGGAAATACAACATAAGCCCTTCCTTAATATCATGATTAGATTTAATATAATTCAATTTAAACAATGTTGATGAGATCTGTATAACCACCTGGATAACATATAATTTTTCAAAGTAAATTGTTCTATATCTCAATTTAATAATTCTTATCAGTTCTACAGTATATTCAGATATTGAAAATGAATGAAAAATGTATTGAATTAAAACATAACTAAACAAGGTAATATTGATCAAATATCTTGCTTTTTTTTATTCCCACTCATCAACAATTGACATTTTAGAAATGTATCATTTCAGTATTCCCCATCCAGTCCTCTTAGTCTTATTTTATTGCTATTGTAGATCTTTTTTTTTTTCACTTGGCTCTCGTTGGAGGAGGAGGCCTTTTCTCTGTCTCCTACTCCGTTCCCTGTCTAACCTGCATAGATCTGTGTCTTGTCTGATGTGTGATTTCAGAAAACATCAGTGATCGATACAGCTGTGATGGCCGAGAGGTTAAGGCGTTGGACTCGAAATCCAATGGGGTTTCCCCGCACAGGTTCGAACCCTGTTCACAGCGATTTGAGGTTGAGTCTTTAGTCATTTAAAATTAGGATCATACACTTCATGTATCCAATCTACTTTGAAATTAGAAGTTATATTTATTCTTATCCTATATCATGATTAGATTTAATATAATTCCATTTAAACAATGTTGATGAGATCTGTATAACCACCTGGATAACATATAATTTTTCAAAGTAAATTGTTCTATATCTCAATTTAATAATTCTTATCAGTTCTACAGTATATTCAGATATTGAAAATGAATGAAAAATGTATTGAAATAAAACATAACTAAACAAGGTAGGCTAATATTGATCAAATATCTTGCCTTTTTTATTCCCACTCATCAACAATTGACATTTTAGAAATGTATCATCTCAGTATTCCCCATCCAGTCCTCTTAGTCTTATTTTATTGCTATTGTAGATCTTTGTTTTTTTCACTTGGCTCTCGTTGGAGGAGGAGGCCTTTTCTCTGTCTCCTACTCCGTTCCCTGTCTGACCTGCATAGATATGTGTCTTGTCTGCTGTGTGATTTCAGAAAACATCAGTGATCGATACAGCTGTGATGGCCGAGAGGTTAAGGCGTTGGACTCGAAATCCAATGGGGTTTCCCCGCACAGGTTCGAACCCTGTTCACAGCGATTTGAGGTTGAGTCTTTAGTCATTTAAAATTAGGAAAATACACTTCAGGTGCCCAATCTACTTTGAAATTAGAAGTTGTGGTAATCCTTATCCTAAATCATAATTACATCGACTATAATTCCAATTTGAACAATGTTGATCAGATCTGTATAATTACTTGGATCTCTATCTCTTTGATTTTTGTGCAAGTCAGCCAACATTGCGCATTGGACATTGCAATTTTGACATATGATGACCAAAGAGGGTCTAGTATCACCTTATATGGTAATGTTATAGTGTAAGGGCAAAAGGCAGGATACTGCCGTTGGAGACTTTGGAAGATGCACCTGCTTGCTAGTTGTGGCATTATTAGATAAACTGGAAAACATTTAGAAGGGCTTCGACATTTTGCTGCTTCCTCAGCTATGGTCAAGAATAAAAAAGGCCTAAGAGAGAAGGTAGTAGACTTCCTCTGTAATTTGAGCTTATATCAATGCTTTTGTTAAATATGACTGGAATAAATTCTTTTAATGCTTAAAGATATCGCCTTCTTTAAGTACACTCTCTGAGAAAGTTCCCTCTCGGATTGAACCGGGGTTGATCATACTGATGAACGATCAGAAGAAAATAAAACACTTTATTCATCATTTTGAGATGATTTGATGAGAGCCTGCACTCCATGCTGAATCAGAATGAAAGAAAACACAAAAACAAGGGTATGTGGTGAAGATGGTTCAAATTTGATGTATTTATATAATAAACTCAACTTCCTTCATCTACTGCATCCTTCAAGTTAAACTCCCTAAACTGTTTCATCATAGCTTTTCATCTCTACATTTTGCTTTGTAATCAAGCTCAAAATCCGACTGTATAATAGCTGTGATGGCCGAGACGTTAAGGCGTTGGACTTGAAATCCAATGGGGTTTCCTTGCACAGGTTCAAACTCTATTTTCAGCGATTTGAGCTTGTGTCTTTAGTCATTTAAAATTAGGAAAATACACTTCAGGTGTCCAATCTACTTTGAAATTAGAAGTTGTGTTAATCCTTATCCTATATCATAATTAGATTGAAAATAGTTTCATTTTACACAATGTTAATGAGATCTGCATAATCACTTGGATAAGATCATTTTTAGTAGTAAATTGTTCTATATCTCACTTCAATAATTCTTATCAGTACTACAGTATATACAGATATTGGAAATGAATGAAAAGTATTGAATTAATACACAACTAAACAAGGTAATATTGATAAAATATGTTGCCTTTTTTATTCCCACTCATCATCAATGGACATTTTAGAAATGCATTGTTTTTCCCCAGCTCTTCAAACAGACTGTAAACCGGTATCTGAGCCCAACACCAAGACTGTGAAGTTGAGCTAGTCACGGTTAACTACTACCAGTGATTCTAGGATTATCAGCCCTCTGCTACAACTCATTGAGCGGCGCGAGCCACTATGGGACAGGCGGCGTGTAGGGTCAAAAAGGGCAACAACGCGTAATCTTCTATGAAGTTCAAGAGACAGTTATAATAACAAATACAAATAATTATAAACAATTACATTTTTAATATCCATTCGTCCATGGCTTGTAAATGTCGTCTGGTCTTAGACCCGTTAACAAAAATCATTTTTTATTGTCTTCATATTTTTATTTTCTGGAAACAATTTTTGTGCGTCATTGTCTCGTGGATGTGTCGTCACGGGAATAAAGGGCCGTTGATTAAATATTTTTGTCATCGTCCTGGTTGACGAAAGATATCGCCTTCACTATCAGAGAAAGTTCCCTCTCGGATTGAACCTGGGTGTTCTTGTGAATTGTGGAACGGAATTGACAGATGATGAATATTTGGAATCAAAACACAAAAAAGATTTGTATAACTGTTTTACATTAGTCCTAGAAACATTCTATGTTATTATATGTTTCTGAGGCCGCCACTCCCTGTTTTATATATTTTTGTTTTTTAACAAATTATTTGAGCATTGAGATTTTTTGGCAGTTCACCTTTTATAACTTCAATGATGTTTTCCAAATATACAATATTGAAATCTTGCAAAAAGTTTTAAAAGTCTAAAAAAATTCAACTTATACACAGTATTGTTGGTCATGTATCAGTAGATATGCTGCTATAGGCTTAGACTGCTGGAGGACATAGGGGCCCCTTTTTAATCATTCTGCTTTATTCTATTTAATCTCTATTCTCCCACTCTACAAAATGTGTTAGTTCAATCTCTAATGCTATGCTCTTTCCACTATTTTTATAGTAGCTTCATCTACTGTAGTATGTTCTTGTTTTGCTGTGACACCATCCTGGAGAGATATATCAGCTCTACTGCTGCCATCATCACCTTTGTTTATAGATGTTGGAGCTTGGCCTGTTTTTCAGTGCATTGCTGTTTCTCTTACTGTGACTAACTGTATGTGTTCTCTTCATCCTCTGACATGTAAGCTGGGTCAGAGCTTGTCTACGTGGCTGTGTGTTTCCTGCATGGGGCTGCCTGTGGAGCTGCTTTTAGAACGAATATAAAAACAATTGTGAAAAATAAAACCAGTTGAAAAGAAAACAAAAGAAAACATTTGTAACTCTTTAAAACCTTTGTCTACATGGAGCCAAAGCCAAGTAAGATATGATGGAATTTTCCCAAATTGTTACAGATAAATACATATACAGCTACACAAGTAAGTCCACAACATACATTCCCACACACAAAACAAAATTAAAAGTGCAATCTTTTATTACACTCCGCTTTGTTTTTAAACGATATAAATATAAAAAAAATGTGACTGCGGATGTCTGGGAGAAAGTGATTTGCCTACATGTGATGAATGCATAAAGAATGAATTATGAACAGTTTAGTTTGTGCCTTCAAGTCATTGCCTATAGGCAGATTTTACCTGGATATAACCTAACCAAATATCTTCAGAACGGCTCCAAATGACACAAAACTCATATGGGTGAGTAGAACATGATGTAATAACGTAAAATCAAGGGCCCAATGTAAAAAAAACAGCGTTCCCATTTAAGATAAACAGTCCTCAATGTGGACAGCACAGTCAAGAAAGAGTAATATGGTGTTCATTCCCTTTAGAAAGAAATCCAGTTGATTCATCTTTAAATGTTTGCAGGGGACTTATCTGTGATCAATTTCCCTGCTACTTTCTGATAATAAATAAGAGGCAAAAAGTTGTGTTTGTGTCTTGACTATTGTTAGTTCCTGGTTCTTTAATTTGTGAGGCAAAGTTCTCAGAATAATGCAAAAGAAGGATAAACAATTTTAAGTATTTGCATAATTTATTTCAGTCAATTACATGAAAATCATTGATATTCAGCACATTATACAGAGAAAGATTTTACCTTAGGTCTGTATGACCACATGTTGATCTAAGCCCTCAAAGATAGCACACAAAAAGTGAGTCCCTGGCTTTTTTTCTCCCCCAGGTTGTCCCAATTAACACAGTTTATCCAGTAAATTTACAAATAACACAATAACAGAATTTCACAGGTCATCTTACACATATGGATCTTACAATAAAGCAATGGCATAAGTGTTAGAATGTCTGTCTTGCTGACTTGCATGTTTCCATGTCAACACAGGATGTCAACAGAGAAATAAATCAGGAACTTGGTGGCCCAGCAGGAAGCTGCAGGAAGTACACTAAAAATGAAACTTAATCTTTTAGAGGAAATTAACCTTTAGCACATTTTTGAATTTACAACATGAGCTTCAATCTCCGCCGTTATCCACTTATGGGTTTTTGCTCATCACCAGAAGCACAAAGTGTATCTGATGTTGGCGACAGGTTTATTAGGTTGAGGGTTTTGTTTTTATTTTTATACATGTGAATTTAGTTGGTTTGGAAATTGGTGTTTGGTTTGGTTGATGTTAACTAGTCTCTTTTGTGTATTTGGTTAATTTATTTATTGCTTGTCAAATTGTCTGAAATAAATTCCTATTAATTAATTAATTCATTAGCCAGGAAACAAAGCAACAGTGAAATTGATGTTTTCATTGAGAAATCCCAAAAGAGATAATAAAAAGTACCAAAAAATATGTTTGCCTTTCATTACACTAATAACTCCATTATACCGTTTATAAGACCCAAAACAGCAAAGTTAAGTTATATTTTTATTAGCCCTTTGAGCTTTGTTTAATCACTTATCCAATGTACTGTAACTTATTGACATAAATCATTCAAGTCACTGTTGTTAACTTATTTTTCAAAATGTATTTCTTTTTTATTACTGTTTAAAACTGTGTAATATGTTCCTTTTTCTTCAGAGTGACACACAACTTTTAGTTTTTCTAGCAAGTGAAAGTTTAATAGTATAACTTTAGAGCATGAAATGACAAAATGGGAAAATGTTAAAGTAGTAAGAGTAACATGCAAGCCACAGTTTTTTTTAATTAAAATTAAATTCCAATATGTTATGTTTCATACATTTTATAGAGTATTCAATCTAAAGTATAAAGTATATAAATCTCTCTGCAATTTAGAGTTTTTTTGCTGGGAAATTGGAAAATCTAACAAAAGTTAGATTTCCCAGTTTCCTTTATTTTATCTTCACAAAGGTATTTGTTTTATTTTTGCCATGAACTGGAAACTATTAAAAGAAACACAAAATACAAAGAGTCTCTCCGGTTATTAGTGAAGGTGGCGATACTGTAAAAGAGAAACCTACACTGATCCACGTCTATTAATGAGACTCAAAGTCATTAGTAGTTTCTGGCACAGATAAATGGTATTTCATAGTAACAGTTGTTATCATCCCAGCATTTTGAACCTGCAGAACAAACAAACATATCAATTAGGAGAAATTTCTGAGGCTTCAAATCTACAAAAAACTGTACTGTAGATCTGACATGTAATAGCTTTGTAGCTGTAAACAATTCTTTGTCCGTCAAGAAGTTCACACTTCAGTTTGATTCTTTACTTACGGCTGTAGTTCATCTCCAAACAGTGCTGATTATTAAAGAAGTTATTGGGCTCCCATCGACACCAGTTTGTGTAGCCAAAATGGGTTCCATCCACCCAGGTCCAACGACCTTCCTGCAAAAAAAAAAAAGTATAAATAAACAGTTTGAATGAATTTTTTCAATGGCCTTACAAAGTCTGTGCACCAATGAATTTACCCTGTGTAAATCAGAGCCTCCGATCCACACTTCCCTGCGGCTCTGACCTGCAGCTGTTATCAGCTTTAGCAGCTGATAATTCATGTCGAAGTCATGAACTGATGCGAGATGGGCTCCTATTGACCTGCAGTTTTTCTGAAGTCGAAAAAAAACCCCAGAGCCATCAGACATATGCAATCAGAAAGCAGTTTGTGAGGAAATATGAGCAAATATGTTCACCTGAGCTTTAAACCACGTGGAGAGAATTGGAAAGACATGGTAGCAACGACCCCTGAGCCGGGTCCATCCAGGAGAACAGGATCCAGAACGATGGGCTGTTCCATTTAGAGCTGATAACAAATTTAGAGAGTCTCACATAAATCATTTAAAATATAGAACCTGCAAAATTCATTTGTATACTAAAAAAGGTGTCACAAAGGGTGTCATAGAGGGAGGGGAGTGAGGTTCCCCCTCAGCTTTATGGTGACACTGGTGTGCCCCCTAACTGGCCATAGAAGCTAGAAATTTACCGCTGAAATTCTTCATTAGGGGTTTGCTTGATCAGTTAAAGCTATAGCCCTTGCAGTACTGCCACCTGCGGTGGACATTAGATGTAAACTTTCCATCATTGCCAGGATGTGTGAAAAGAGCTGATCCTGTGATCAACTGGGACCAATTGCATGTGTTAAAGGTGTAAATTTTAGTTCGACTGCGTAATTTGGTAAACTTTTGTGTTAAGGCTGCCCAAGCAGATAAAATCAAGTGCATAACTCACACTATTGTGGTATACAAAAATAACCTTCTTTAATTACTTCCTTATTTGTTTATTTTCATGTCCCAATTAAAAGTTTGAAGTTTAACCAATGATCCCCTGTGCACCGTTCTCCTTGCAAAGTTGGTATCACCCTACCTGTTTTAAACAGACCCATGATGGCTTTACTTTTGACATTGTCATTATTGAGAGTTGTTGTACTACAAAACACTAAAAGAGCACCAAAAATTGGACAACCAACTCTTTTTCCAATGTTGGTTGACAACACACCTTATAAAAAGAGGAAAGAGAGGTAAATATACATATTGTTAAGTTAGCTGATAATTTGTAGACTGCATACGCTCTTAATGCACAATTTTAGGTACGTCCAAACATACTAAATACTGGGGATGCAGCTAGCTAAGATGTACAGTGGTATCATCACATTGTAAGTAATCTTAGAACTTATTTAATATAATGGTACAGTTAACTGGAATTAATCATGTCCTTGTGCTGTTGATAATCCTGTACCACATTGCTTGTTTTTATTTTCTAAATGTTATGAATTTTTCATGAGATATTGTTCATTTAAAGTCATCCATGATTAAGGATGCCTCTCATTGATTAAGAATGATGATAATTGCTAAAACAAAGTGATTTAGTCAGAAACAAAACCAAAACAAAAACCTACCTTTCAAATACATTTCTTCAGTCACAGAATCAAAGACTGGTTCTGGGTAACAGAGGAGGGAGAGATGAGCAAAAAAAAAAAAAAAAAAAAAAAAAAAAAAAAAATAAATATATATATATATCTATATATATATATATATATATATATATATATATATATATATATATATATATATATATATATATCAAATGCAATACTCAAATGCAATAATATATATATATCTATATATATATATCTATATATATATATATATATATATATATATCTATATATATATATATATATATATATATATATATATATATATATATATATATATATATATATATATATATATATATATATATATATATATATATATATATATATATATGTATATATATATATTATGAAATTAACTGAAGAAAAGATCCACTAACCTTCTACATTTGTGTTGTTTCCAGTATTCTCCCCAAGAGGAGCTACACAGTTGGGGAAAATTATATTGTTAAATGTACTTTTTGCGTACTTACTGTACCTATCAGACATTCTGCAAATTATAAATAAATGTCAAACAAAATCTTACCATCTAAAAGGTTTTCCTCAGTTTCAAATTTCTTGCTGGGGTCTGAGAAAGATACACATTTGATCATGAACATAACCTAAAATAATTTATAAATCATCTTGCTACTGTATATTCAATTCAATTCAGTTTATTTCTATAGTGCCAATTCACAACACAAGTAATCTCAAAGCACTTTACAGTTCAACCAGATCATACAGTCCAATTGATTCAAAGTTTTCTATCTAAGGAAAACCAGTTGATTGCACCGACTCATTGACTCAAATGCAATCCCTCACACTGAGCATGCTTGTACAGACAGTGGAGAGGAAAAAGTCCCTTTTAACAGGAAGAACCTCCAGCAGAACCAGGCTCAGTGTGAGTGGCCATCTGCCGATATATGTAATGAGGACAATGTTTTGACTGCCATTGATATCCTGATGTTCAGTCATTGATCCTAAACCTACCAACCAGCAACAAAGAAAGTAAGGACTAGCTAAATGTTCTCAGATTGGTATGTAGCTTCCCACCATCAGTGTGTGGGTGAATAACTGAATGTATTGTGAAGTATTGTGAAGTTTTGTGGCCTGAAAAGGCGCTCTAAAGGTACAAACCATGTATCCTTACCTTCTGTGAGAGATTCATCCCTCTCAACCTCATCTGTAGGACCTGGAAAATCTGCATTACATATAGCACAGAAACTACATTATGCAAGATAAAATATACAAGTTGTGAAATGTATTTGAATATCAAATGTGTGGTGTAAGTTATATTTGCATCAATAAAAAAAATCATAATGATATGCATGCAAACAAAACTCACCAGCAGCTTTACCCAAAGCTAATAAGGCACAAAGAAGAGCGAGCAAACTCAGGATCTTCATAGTTTGAATAATAATGGTCAAAGATAATAAAGAGCTTCAATAAAATCAGAACAATGAAGATGTCTCAGGGTAGTAGTTTAGCATTAAACTAAACTCTTAGACTCATAAAGAGAAATTGAAGTTACTCAGTTTCCTTAAATTTTACAGCAGAACAACCCTATCAAGATCAGTCTGTAGCCTATTTGAGATATGCTGGAGGACTAAAAAATCAGGCCTTTTATACTTTCTATCCCAGCCTCCAAACAAGGAAACTGGCACGTGCATTTAAGAAAGCAAAATCCCCTGTCTTGATTTCTTATCTTTTGAAAAGACCTAAATCAAAAATTTACCAAAGTCCGAATGTAGCTCATAAAACATATTTTGTGACTATATCTTATAATACCATAAAAGCTTAAAGAACCCATCCAAGAAATTATTCAAATAAGAGTAAAAAAGTATTTTGGGGAAAAAAAGGCTACAAGAACTGAGTAAAGCATCTGATTTATAAAAGGCAATAAAGACTGACCAAAGTTTAATAATTAAAAGTTCATGATCGATCTAGAAATAGATAATTAAAATATACCAATTTTTCTTTAAAAATAAAACTTGAGTCTGTTGACAAATAGTTATTCCATTACTCGATCTCCAAAGCTCGTGTTAGGTTTTTGTTGATATAAACATTAACTATGTGTATTTTTCTTGTAGCACTGCTCCCTTTGAACAAACGTTTTTTTGTTATTCAAGGAAGTTGCTCACTATGAATGGAGTAGCCATTCATTTAACTGAAGTGAGAGTGTCCCTGAAGTGAGTCTGATGCTATATCAAAGTATTACTCAAGTAAAAATAAAGTATATGATGCATTAAAAGTATTCAAAAAATAATATTTTTTGGAAAAAGTTTCACTAGTAACTGTAATTAAGTAAAAGTAACTAGTCACTAGCCACCAAGTATTTTGTGTTTACTTAAACACGTGCCTTACCTTTGAACTGCATAAACATCCCAGTGTTTAATATTTAATCCAAATGTAGTATGCACGTGCAGCATGATCAAATATGTTACACTTCCTGGTACATTTGCATTCACTTTAATCACAAAAGACAACTTACAACACTATTGAGGCATATTTTCATTAAAAAAAATATTTGATATTTAATAAAATTGGTGTTACTGTTGGCTTTCAATATTTTTCTCAAGTTTTTTTACAGATCACATTAAAACAAAACAATGGGAGGGAATTCAGGATTATGAGGTCAAACACCATCTTGAAGTCTTCTGACTTCATATCTGACCTTGGGGAAAAGATAAAGGATAGGGGAAAAAGAACAGTTCCTTAAATGATAACAACTTTATCTGGAAACTTTAGCAGAACACTAAGCAATACCAGTTTACATACTGTGTTAAGTTTATTTTTATTCCACAAAGGGAATTAAAAAAAATCCTGACCTAATGAAAAGTCTCAAGTAAAATAAAAAATACAATAAAATAAGAAACAGCAACAAAAGCAAAAATAGGCATATCCATGTAAATACTCAATTCCCATTATATAAAACACATTAATATTGACTTCTGATCTCTGGTTGTAACGAAAAAAGAGTTCAGACTGATCATGGAAAAGCGTAGAACCTATAGGGAATCCAGTTATACTGTGTTAAGTTATTTTTATTCCAGATAGAATTAAAAATCATGAAATAATGAAAAGCAAGTTTTAAGATTGCAGGAACAATAGCCAAAATAAATATCATGACTTGTTGCCACATAGTATCAAATCATATAATAATGATTTGGTGAGTATTCTACGAAAATAAGCTGAACGTGAAATCATAAAATTGCATGTGGTTATGGCATATATATATAGTGAGCAGTTTTGCAGTTAAATTAGTTATTTAGATCTAGGTTTCAATTTACTATGAGATCTCAGTAGTCTACAACTTCAGTTGCGGGCATTTTCTAAGAGTCAGAAAGACAAGATGGTTATGGATCAATTGCTTAGAAGACAAGATTCGTTCAACTGGGTCAGTTCCTAACCAAACTGTCAATAGGCTAGAAAGGTCTGAATTCTTATGTAGAATCTCTATGCGGTATTGATCCATAGGGGCATTGAGTGTCAGAGACATATCTTGCTTTGACCTTGATCAGACTAGACAACATAACATTCCAACTCGAAATACATAGAATAAATTAGCTTGAGGAAGCTTGGATCCTCACTGAATTTCAAATCAGATTGGAAATTTCAAGTATATTTTTTTCAGTTTAAATGACTAAGGACACAACCAGAAGTCATTGTTTACAGGGTAGATATATGTGATATAAGTAATTTCCCTCTGGGATTATTAAAGTTTGTCTGATGACTGATTCTGATGTGAGGATAAATATGCTGCTCTTGTTTTATACAGGGTCATTTCATACAGCAAACTTAAAAAATAGTTTCAGATCAGCTGGGACTCTTCTAGGAACATAGAGCATTCACTTTCTCTCCAGTTTCCTTACATTTATGTTCAAAGTGTGCAGCTCTGTTTATATATATCCTGCCAGCCACCCTGCTAAGGAAACAAATTTTTACTGCTTGTATTCGCAATCTTGTCCTTTCGGTCATTACCCAGATCTCATGACCATACAGTAGGTGAGGGTGGGAACGTAGATTGATCAGTAAATTGAGAGCTTTGCCTGATCGATTTGATCCAGTCCGGTCCAATCCAGAAACCAAGCCTTAGTCCAACAGTCATCTCTCTGAGAGACTTGAACCCATCTGATTTTTGTGGGATTTTATAAGTTTAGTTACTTAATCAAAGGGAATTTATCGGTGAAATAAGGTTGCAAAGTAAAAAAATATCTTTGTTATAAAATTCACTTTAATCATTTTAAATTTATTTTTTTATTTTTTTTGAATCTATTCATTTGTCTTTAAACAGATCAGCACAGGCAGCAACACAACTATTTGAATGTGTCTTTTAAAGCTTTATGTTTGATCATCTTTGTTGATAAGCCTTATCTATGTAAGTTTGTTACCTTTAACTCTAAATGCCATCTATATCCTGGACTTCTTATTTCAGCAAGTTTAACAAAATCAATGGTATTTCACAAATCAAAGAATGTAAAGCAGGAGGGGACAAATTTAAGTTCTTTGAACTATGCTGTAGGTAAGATGTTTAGTGCAGGATATTTAATTCATCAATTTTCTACCTAGCCTATTTCCAGTATGTATTTAGGTCAGCTAAGACAAGTAAACAGATATGGTTCATATGGACTTTGGCTGAATGATATCAACTGACATGCTTGTACAAGATAAGAATATATTGAAGTGTGTGTGAATACGTCTGCTGTAATTTGCCAACTCTTTTTTCCCTACTTACTCTTTCGATACCTCAATCCATCCATTTTCCTTCACGTTTATCCCACATTGTATCCCATTTACAATTTAAGAAAACATATCAAATATAAAATTTAAAAAAAATTAAAGGCCACATACTCAAATTACTCTGATAATCTATTGAAATAGTATTTTGTATTTATGTTTCTTTTGATATTTTAAGTGGGAAAATTATCCAACATATCTTCATGTGTATATATTAATATACATAAGCAGGAGTTAATGTCTTATTCTATTCATTTAGTCTACTTCCTTTTTCTTGATTGACAAAATATTTGAAATATCCTTACAAACACTAAAAAATTTATTTATCTGTTACTACTATCATCATTAATATTAGTCTTCGCCTAGGTGTGGTAAAAGTAGCGGCCTTACTTCTGTTTCAACTGCTAGTAATGTCAATACAAGAATTAACTCTGTTATTAAACAACAACTGAGAGTGTAAACTCAGAGGGAAATATAGAATGATCTTTGTTAGCTTTGTTAGACTGGGTCAGAAATTAGCCACTTGATCTACTTAGCCTTTGACTGTCATTAGCAGTTAAGGTAAACACAATAGTTAATAAATAGTTAGTTAAGCAATACTTTTACCTTGCTTGATTTAAATGTCTAATCCACCCACTACATCACAATACAAACTAATATGAATATATTTTTACAGATGCTCTGAAGACATGACTGCTTTAAATTACATTTTTATTTAAGGTCACAGTCTACTTCACCCCAAACATTCTTCTATACATTTATAATGATCTTCTTTTAGAATTAACTTAATAGAAAAACGTCTAAAGAGATAGATTAAAGACAGGATAAAACATGGATCACTATTGTGAAAAGTAAAGAAGACAAATATGTGAACAACAGAAACATACAGAAAGGAAGTTATTGGACCCCTGTATTTTTTAACATTTGATGTTTTACCGGTGTTAACTACACAACTAAAAAAAAAGTAATTACAACTAAATTATTTGGATTTTTTTTTCTTGGTGTAGTCATCTATAATTAAAATTCCTAAACTTACCCATTATATATACATTTCATCAATAGTTGTTATAGATAATTGACAGGGCTTTCTTGGGTGTGTTTAAGCTTCAAAGTTGTTTCCTAATGAATATTAGTGAGAAAAGATCAAATGTTTTTGGAAGGTGCTAATAGTGTGTTTCCAACTTGTTTAAACAGAAGGGTGTTCCATAGCAACGCAGAACTTTGTCAAAATCCACTATTTGTTTTGTAATGTGATAAAGGGGAACATCTTTTTTTTCCATGAAGTAATGTGTTATGCTTCAGGTTTTTTTTATCCCAGTGTTGTCAAACCTCAGCACATTTGCTGGGTATAAGTAGAGGTGTCTGAAAGTCTGAGACATTGAAGAGCAGCTCATGAGTTCATTCAGCATCTATCATTACTGACATCAAGGTTTCATCTGTTTTATCCTTATTAACTATAAGGATGAAGGTAAGCTTTTACTTTCTACTTTAAAAATACTTTTGTTAGATATAAGTGATTTAAATGAATTCATTATTTAGATTTAGAATCAGTTAGGTGGTGGATATTTTGTGTGAAATATTAAATTTATTACAAAAAAAAAAGCAAAGAAAATCTTACCAAAGGTTCAAATTGCTTTTTTTTTTATTGTTTACAGGATTGCTACTTCCTACACATCTGGTGTTTGT
The DNA here is from genome assembly GCF_016077235.1 of Cyprinodon tularosa. Classification (NCBI taxonomy): domain Eukaryota; kingdom Metazoa; phylum Chordata; class Actinopteri; order Cyprinodontiformes; family Cyprinodontidae; genus Cyprinodon; species Cyprinodon tularosa. The sequence continues at coordinate 339,642 of NW_024037835.1, forward strand.
ATCATGCTTTTTCTTTCTACCTCTCTTTCTAGATCAATCTTACTCCCACTCTGAGTCATACTGACATCAAGGCACCATTACAGTTTCACACATTTTTTGAGCATGCATGAAAACAATAGAAATTGCTCAAAACGTCTTTGTTCAGTCCACTTCCCATGAGACTTCTAGGTCATCAGAAAGTACTCTTAAGACAACAGAAGGTTTAAGTTTGTCTAGCAAGGGTTTTTAATGCATTATGTATTGTATGTTTTTTTGTGTATAAGAAGTCTACTATAAACATTCACTATAGAGATCAGTTTCAAAAACATTTTATGTGTATGATTGTATATATTACTGTATTCAAATGTGTTAAAGCTTCAGTGTGTATTAATTACAGGGATTTTCTGACAGGAATAAAATATATCGTTCATTTCAATTCAATTCAGTTTATTTATACAGTATAGTTCCAATTCACAGCACATGTCATCTGTAGGCACTTAACATTAATTCAATCAGATTATGCAGCCAAATTGATTCAGTTTTCTATCTAAGGAAAACCAGTTGATTGCATCGACTAATTGACTCAAAGGCAATCCCTCACACTAAGCATGCTTGTAGCGAAATTGGAAAGGAAAAACTCGCTTTTAACAGGAAGAAACCTCCAGCAGAACCAGGTTCAGTGTGAGAGGCCATCTGGTGAGGCCGACTGGGGTTCAAGGAGACAGAAGTAGACATACAGATAGAAGCAAAGATAAAAAAGGCAACTGTCAATCAGCTCCACAGGCAGCCCCATCCAGGTAACACACAGCAAGGCAGACGAGGTCAGGGCCAGCCCCCACATCAGAGGACGAAGAGAGCGCATCCAGGCAGTCACACTCTGAAAAACAGGCAAAGCACGAACATCTGTAAACAAAGTTGTTGATGGCAGCAGCACAGCTGATGTTTCTCAGAATGATAAAAAAAGGGATTGCTACAGCAGTAGCCATTCAAAATTTTCACTTTCCTAAATAGGCCATTTGCTGGTCCCCTGTAATTTCTTTTTAAACATCAGTCTTTGTAATAAAATAGTCTTTCTGTTATGATTTGTGGACATTAAGATCTAAAGAGAAGCGCCATCTCCTGGTCAGACCCTGAAATTCAGTGAAAGGGTGGAGTCAGAGTAAAAAAATATGCACTCCCAGGAGAAGGCCAGAGGCTGGAAGTTGAAAGGGAATTTGCTGGGAGCTGCAGTGAAGTGGGCTGCCATTCGTCTGGCCTTTGACTGGGAAGGGCCATTTTAAATGGCTGCTTCTTTGTGTCCTCAAGCAATCTAAGCCTATAGCAGCATAACTATAGAAATCGCACAGGATAACCTGAACCACTTGAACTGTAAGCTTGATCAAAAAGGAAAGTTGTAAGCCTACCTTTAAAAGTAGACCGGGTGTCTGCCTCACAGACTTGACTGGTAGTTGGTTCCACAGGAGAGGAGCCTGATGAATAAACAATCTGCCTCCCATTCTACTTTTTGAAATTATAGGAATCACTTGTCATATCATACATAAGTATGTTATTTATTATTATCTACACAATGAATGTCTCAATCTTTTTTCTTTGTTACCTAAGAAAATACTGTTTAAAATTAAAAAGGAGCAGTTTACACATGTATGGAGGCAGACATCTTTGCACTTCATCAGTCCAGAGCTGACAGACTCGTGACTGTAAAGATTGTCATCAGGATTATATGTGACTAAAGCAAGTTAGCCTCTATAGCTAGCTCAGGCCAGCCATAGCCTCTCTATCGCCTTCAGCGTTCTGTTGCCTGAGCATCTACTGCTGTGCTTCTACACCCTTGTGAGCTAGTACCAACATTTTTTAATGTCTACCCCTCTGGTTCCTTAGCTCCGGAGGGGGGCATGACTGATTGCCTCATCCCACTTATAAAGTTCTCATAGTTATTGTTCCTTACACTGATTTCAGGCTGCTTCTGCCTGAGCTCCAGAATGCCGTCTCCCCTTACCTCTGTTGTCCAGATGATCTGTCCCATTGTTTTGGCCCCTCTGACCAATACACACATTTTACACTAATGTACTGGACTTAATGTACAAGAGGCAACAGTATAGAAGAATTTATGGATTCCATGCTGTGATCAGGGATCAGCAATATCGGTATTGGCAGATACTGATTTTGGTCATTGAATCGTAAATTCCTGATTGGTGCACAAGACAGGTGATGTTGCAAGATTTTAGCAAGATGATGGTCTGTTTATTTTTGGAGGGGGAGAAGCAGTGGGGGGAGTGGTAAAGCTACAGTGTGTAGCTTTAAGACCTCCTTCCTTCCTTCCTTCCTTCCTTCCTTCCTTCCTTCCTTCCTTCCTTCCTTCCTTCCTTCCTTCCTTCCTTCCTTCCTTCCTTCCTTCCTTCCTTCCTTCCTTCCGTTTCTAAGCATTCATTTTTTTCACAAAGTTTTTAGTTCAATTCTTGCATGTTTCTGAATGTATCTCAGTTTTCTTGGAACAGGGATATTCAGTAAATGTTATATCTTTTCCATTAGTTGTCATCCGTGATCTTTTTCATTGCTCCACTTCTGACCCACTGCTGTAAAGAAGTTAAGCTGCCTGTTGACTGCAATCACATCTACAAAGAGAACAACAACCAGCCGAGTGGAGTTTACACCATTTATCCCAGAGGACCTACATCCCCTGTTCAGGTTGAATTGAAGTTTGGTTTATTCTTAAGAACCAAGATGAAAATAGAGGGGTTTTTTTTAGACCAGAATGGAGATAATTTACCAATTCTGTTTAATAACTGTTCTGTTCTTTATACATTTAAGTAGCTATGATTTTATATAAATTGAAATGTATTAAGTTTTTTTTTTTTTTTAAATCAATTTACTCCTCATAAACAGTACTTTAGCTGTATATTGTAGATTTAGCATTGATGAGGTTATTATGTTATTTGAGTTTGGGCTCAAATTTATTGTATCAAAAACTAAAGCTTTCCTTTATTAAGAGAGAACATTATTGAAATATATCTATAGATATTTTTTATTTCTTATTTTACCTTTATTTTACCAGGAAGTCCCTTGAGATAAAATCTCTTTTTCGAGGGAGACCTGGCCAAGAGGCAGCAGTACAATATGACATATAAAAATACATAAAAACAACATAATAAAATCAATCATAGACTAGACTTTAGAATAACAGTTACAATTCTCTGTGCAAGTGGTTTTCAATAGTGATTTAAAATGCTGTAGCGGAATAAGAGTCCGTAATTGCAGGGAGTTTTAAATATTGTGCCATGACCATGATGCTGCATAGGAAAATGATGTTTTGTCAAGGTTTGTTATATTATTGATACAAGGTTATAATATTATTGATACAATATTAGTCAATATTAGTGTATATGTTTATGCCAAAAGTGTCATAAAAATTTCAGCTTCAACTGAATTCATACAAACATAAACTAGACCCCTAATTATAGTCTTTGTTCCTGACCTTTACATGTGGGTTCTTGGGGTCACTAGAAACTAAATCACAGCAACTAATTACATTTTTTACTTGTATGAAGGTGTACTGTGACATGGACTCAGAAGGAGGACGCTGGACGGTGAGTTGTTCATCATTACTTGAAATAAAAAAAACAGTTCTTTTTTATTCTTAGAATACCTATACCTAATGTAAAAGAGGGAAAATAACCCCAACTTCTCTTTAGCTTGAACTGACAAAGGAGTCATTTTTGTTTGACTTCTTTAACAGAAACCTCTGTTTTTCCAGGTTTTCCAGAGAAGAATGGATGGCTCTGTGAACTTCTATAGGCCCTGGGCAGAGTACAAAAGAGGCTTTGGAAATGCTAATAGCGAGTACTGGCTAGGTAAGATGTGCAATTTTAATTCAATAAAAAAAAAAATCTTTATTGAAAGGAGAAAATATATCTTGTAATAACTCACAATTACTTTTTTCCAACTAATTATTGTTCTTTTTCTGTGTCATTCTTACCAAGGATCATTTAACCAACAGTCAGAAAATGTTAGGTTTATATCTAAATTGGGCTAATAAGAAAAATCAATTCGCTGCCTTTTTTTCTAATATGATTTGCTGGTCCATGTTATTTTTTTTTTTTTTGTTACAAAGCTTTGATATCTACACTAACAGGACCTACAGCAGGAAATAAAAACCAATGCCTTTGATGCCCCACTAAACATTTTTACTGTCTTCATACCTGCTAAGACATAAAAGGTATGAAAATACCAAATATCACTTGTTTGAATACCTTTACAGGTCTGGATAACATCCATGAGCTGACCTGCCTTGAAAACCAGGAATTAATGGTTGACATGGAAGACTTTGAAGGAAACAAAAAATTTGCTCTTTACTCTTCATTTAAAGTGGATAATGAGTGTGAAGGTTACCGCATGCAAGTGTCTGGCTTTAACAATAAGGGAGGTGCTGGTGAGTCATGACTTTATTTTTTTGTTCATATCTTATGTAAGCTGCTTATGTTGAGTGGAGGTTTTAGGAGACCCAAATGCTGAGATGAGGGAGGCAGAGATGAGTTCTTGTAGGTCTAATGTCCAAAAAGCATTAAATAAAGCAAAAAAACATAATGATAAATACATAAAACCAAAACCTAGGAGACATCCAGGAAAAACCCATATAAGGAGCAAGAAAATGACGAGGAACCAGCAAAAAGTGACTGAACATGAGGTGTTTAAATTGGTGACTGAACAAAGACCAAGCTAATCGGCAGATTGGGAGCAGGTGTGGACAGAGGAATCAAGAAGGGAGCTAGGAGAAGGAGACTGACACAAAAGGGCAACAGAGGGTAAACAAGAAATACATAAGAACTCAAAAATTTAACGAAAAATCACTAGAATAACAAAAAATAGAAGTGAAACCAATACACTATAAAACAAAGAAAGACATGAATCAAAGTATAACTGAAAACTAAAAAAAAGAAAACTTAAAGAGAACCAAAAAGTGCTGTCATGACAGCTGATAGTTAAAGATGGTGAATACAAGCTTACTTCATCCTGCGTCTAGTTTTGTTGGATGTGTGAGATGCTAGGACATCAGATGACTTCTGAGATGACACTCTTGATGTCAAGAAGAGAAAAACCAATTAATCCCAAAGTTTGGTGAGCTCTATATCCCTTTGGATTATATTTACTGATAAATGACAACATTATAATTATTATTTACTATTATATTTATGTATAAATGGCAGCAATATTTAACAACACATTTAGTTTTTAAAACTATGAATAATCCATATTTTCCATCATTTAGCGTTTTCAGCAAGGATATAAAAATAGTTATAGTTTTATAAGAATTAAAAGAGTTAACAAGTTATAGCTAGCAGCATGGCTAGCCAGACTAGCCACAGATGCATGGGTCCAGTAGGCTATAGGCTATATCTCCTTAAAACTGACAAAAAAAAATTACCATACCATACCATACCATACCATACCATACCATACCATACCATACCATACCCATACTATACTATACTATACTATACTATACTACACTACACTACACTACACTACACTACACTACGACTTTTGGGCCATTTCAGGCTGTGCATCTTGAATTCTTTGAGCCAGTTATGTACACTGTGGGGAGGGGGGGTGATTATAATTTTTTAATATATATTTGAAACTTGTAGCGACATCTGTAGTGTGAAACGTTACAGTGATCAGAAGCTGGATGCACAGATTTGCTTGGTTGTTAAGTCTAATGTCTTTTAGACGTCTGTTTGACAAAGCAGGTTTAACAAACTTAAAATAAAATCCTCACCTCTAAATTGACCTGGCCAAAGATTGGAAACAGTGAGTTTTTGCTCTCACAATGGTTGCTGTGAGTTAGTTTAGTCAACTCTGAATAGGCCCACTGTCATGATTTTATCTAGAGCTCTAACCCACGTGCAGAAGACCAAACAGAGAGACCAGGGAAAAGTTTAACAGGTTTTTATTTAGAGTGAAGGAGATGAGTCCAGTGCTGCTCTGAACACTGTCGAACCGGAACTGGAAAGTGAAGGGGAAGATACTATGGTTAGTACAAGCTCAGTGGGAAATTATTGTCTTTGACAGAGAAGAGAAATTAGGTTGCAGACTCACATTTCCAGAAAAAAGGTGTCTCTTATTGAATCCAGTTGGTGTGGGTTGCTCCAGTGAATATCTTGTTCGTTGGAGGGCGGACAGGGTTTTCCCAGATTGCGGTTATTCCTTGGTGAACGGAGAAGCTGACTGCCACTTAGTTTTCCTGCAGTACTTAAAGGGGTTATAGTGGAGATGAATCCCCTGCTCAGTGAGAAACCCAAAACAATCATTGAGCAGAAAAGTTGATCCAAACCACAAACTTGATTGCTCAGCTCAGTTTGGTGCTCAGAGAATCCTTCCAAGGGGGAGAAGGTCCAAAACATGCAGTTTGCAGGATGACTTCCTGCCAAGAAGCAAAGACAAAAACAGCAAGGTTAAAAACTCAGGTAGACAGAAACTCAGTTTGACTCAACAAAACTCAGCTTGGCTAGAGTACCCAAAACTGGCAAACACTCTGGCGTCGAGGTAGTGGCAGTCAGCAGCTTAAGAGTCCTCCGTTAGATGAGGTAACCATCCGCAGGTGTGAGAGGAGGCCAACCAGAACCAGGCGCCGCCTGGTGGAGCAGGGAAGACAAACAAAAAACACAACCAACACAAACTGGATTCCTAACACCCACTCAGAGCTGAGCACGCGCGTAACAAGTATGAACAGCCATTATCAGTAGAGCACCTATTCGACATGTCACCATGACAATAGGAAGTGCCTATTTCACTCTACTGGAACCAAAGATTTTGTTGCTTAATTATAAAAAAAAATATTTAAGAATCTGTTTAAAAGACTAATCAAGACTAATACAGCTGCAAAGGAGATGTAGAAGATTGCTGCTCAAGTTAATGCTAGGTTTATAAGAAGTCTATTATGGAAGGCCGCTATAGTATTTTTAAAGGCCTCTCTTGGAAATGGGAAACATTTTTAGGTTTAAAATATAGAGTTTTCAGTAAACCTTCTTTGTGAAATGGGCCTCTGTTTAAACAACTGTTGTTTTTAAGGTGCTTTAAAAAAAGCAGGACTTGAATAATTTTTATGTGTTAATATTTTAACTCTTGTGTGCAATGATTTCTACAGGAGACAGCCTTAATGTACACAATGGACAGAAATTCTCCACATTTGACAAAGATCAGGACACCTGGGAAGATAACTGCGCCAGAAAATTTCTGGGAGCCTTCTGGTATATCAATTGTTTGGATGCAAACCCTAACGGGGTTTATCGCTGGGGGGCTGATAATGCAGTCCATGCTGTTGGAGTGGAATGGGAAACTTGGAAGGGCAATGATTACTCCTTAAAGAGCATAAGCATGAAGATACGGCCTGCCCAGTAAAACTGCAGGTGTAGCTTCCAGTAAAATATCACAGTTGTGAAAATTTGAATTAAGAAAGTAAGAACTCCAGCTTCATAATGCCGGTCATAATTTAACCAGCACAATTCTTGTATGTGTCCCTCCCATAATAATTTCAAAGTTTGGATTCAACACAGCAGTCCAGAGGTCATTTTCTACTCTGAATAGTGTTAGTTTTTACTCTACTAAGATAAAGGGATAGGAACAACCAACAGGAGGTAGGAGCCACACCTGAGGTACCTGGATTGAGCCCCTGTCTGTGTTGTGGTGATGGAAATCCAATTTGGCTGATATCTGTACAAACTTATTATCTTCCAGAACCATTATTACCCACCTCTGCAAAATATAAACTGTTGCTGTTTCTTGACTTTCTCCTTTACATGTGAATGGGGTTTAAAAGTTAACTAGATACATTTTACTTTTAGCATGAAAGCCATTTAATTGAGCCTTAACATTTTTTCACTGTTTTGTTCTCATCTATAATCAATTTACCTGTTTCTTTCTGACAATAAATATAAAGCAAACAGCTCTTTGTTTTTGTGCAGATATTTCTTTTCCAAAAGACAAACTACACACCAGTTTTTAAACAGAAATAAGCATAAATGGGAGTGTTAGTTGAAAGTTGCTTCTTAGTTCCGAAATTATGAGAACTAAGAAGCAATCATGTCTGAGCCTTAGCATATTTTCAGTTTTTCAAAGCACAGACAGATGGTTTGCAGACCTTGCAGCAATCATCATCCAAGCACTTTTGTACTATGAACAAGAAAGACAGAAAACTGTTTTAGACCAACAGAGCCTGAGAGTTAGGGGAGGGATGTGGTGTCCGAGGCCTTGCTGCCGTCAAAGCAACTGGCCAAATGCATTAATGACATAGAAAAAGAATCTCTATTCATGTCTCAGTAATCTTAATTTCTGGATATTGTCTATCATAAAATAACATATTTGGTTAGTAGAGTTGCTTCATAGCACTTTAATGGAGAAATAGAAGATTTTATCTTACTTACTGCACATTAATTAACAAAACACTTACCAGTAACATTATTTACAAGAATCAATTCACAAAGAAGCAAACACAGAGTCAACATCCTCATGCCTGCAGATCTGGTGTATTCTAGATGATTATCACCTGCTGTAACAATAAACAGTAAAATATAATATGAAAATGAGAGTCTAAATGATAACAGGAAAAATATTTATAAAGAAAATTGGTAAAAGACTTACCAGATCCAGCTTCTTGCTTTTAGTATGAAATTGTGAAATTTCCAATTGAGGAATAATAAATCAGCTTTTATACACCCCCTTATCTGTTGATATAAAAAACAAAAATAAAAAATACGACTAATGTTGAGTGAAAGTGAAGACTTTGCATTGTATGGCCAATAACGGAGTCAGTCTACGACCAGTTATTTCACTTTTTGTTGATTTTGGGGGCAGCATCAGAGACAACGTATTCCATTTCTCCTTAAAAGTGCAAAATTATAGGTTGTATGAGTATTTATGTTATTGGGTGGACTAAGGCCACTTAATACACTTCTTTGTAGAACCCCCCCCCAAAAAAACGATAGAGGCAACATTCATGTCAAGTTACTACACTCACCGGCCACTTTATTAGGTACACCTGTCCAACTGCTCGATAACACTTAATTTCTAAGCAGCCAATCACATGGCGGCAACTCAGTGCATTTAGGCATGTAGACATGGTCAAGAAAATCTCCTGCAGTTCAAACCGAGCATCAGTATGGGGAAGAAAGGTGATTGTGACTTTGAACGTGGCATGATTGTTGGTGCCAGAAGGGCTGGTCTGAGTATTTCAGAAACATCTGATCTACTGGGATTTTCACGCACAACCATCTCTAGGGTTTACAGATAATGGTCCAAAAAAGAAAAAACATCCAGTTATGCCAGAGGTCAGAGGAGAATGGCCAGACAGGTTCGAGCTGATAGAAGGGCAACAGTGACTCAAATAACCACCCGTTACAACCAAGGTGGGCAGAAAAGCATCTCTGAACGGACAGTACGTCAAACTTTGAGGCAGATGGGCTACAGCAGCAGAAGACCACACCAGGTGCCACTCCTTTTGGCTAAGAACAGGAAACTGAGGCTACAATTTGCACAAGCTCATCGAAATTGGACAATAGAAGATTGGAAAAACATTGCCTGGTCTGATGAGTCTCGATTTCCACTGCGACATTCGGATGGTAGGGTCAGAATTTGGCGTCTACAACATGAAAGCATGGATCCATCCTGCCTTGTATCAACGGTTCAGGCTGGTGGTGGTGGTGTCATGGGGTGGGGAATATTTTCTTGGCACTCTTTGGGCCCCTTGGTACCAATTGAGCATCATTGCAACACCACAGCCTACCTGAGTATTGTTGCTGACCATGTCCAACCCTTTATGACCACAATGTACCCAACTTCTGATGGCTACTTTCAGCAGGATAATGCGCCATGTCATAAAGCTGGAAACATCTCAGACTGGTTTCTTGAACATGACAATGAGTTCACTGTACTCGAATGGCCTCCACAGTCACCAGATCTCAATCCAATAGAGCATCTTTGGGATGTGGTGGAACGGGAGATTCGCATCATGGATGTGCAGCCGACACATCTGCGGCAACTGTGTGATGCCATCATGTCAATATGGACCAAACTCCCTGAGGAATGCTTCCAGCACCTTGTTGAATCTATGCCACGAAGAATTGAAGCAGTTCTGAAGGCAAAAGGGGGTCCAACCCATTACTAGGTACCTAATAAAGTGGCCGCTGAGTGTATATGTTAACCAGAATTCTGAAGCAGTAACCAGACACAATAGTGTTCATGTTAATAGCTGAGGTAAAAATGGATAACGGATTTGCATTAGAATCTCTAATTTCTCTTTATTAACTTCAACATATAGAATTTTTGTCTCACGATTATTACAGTTGTCCGTGTTGGGAGCTGGAGAAGTTCCACCTTTTCTCCAGCAGAGTCCGCAGTGGATCCTTCTGACTGAGCCTCCTGCACAGCTGCAGCCCATCAAGATCATCAGAGGATCCACTATATAAGCTGTCTTCAGACCTTGCCTCAACGCCGCAGTGTTGATCCAGTTGGTCAGCGCCTAAGCCTAGATTCTCAGTGTTACTTTGTGACTTTGAATCCAGCCTGGATTCTAACCGCTGTCTCTGTCTTCCAGGAAACCAGTGTCTCCTCTGTGAAGCTCAGGAAGAGCTAACCTGCCGAGCCGACCCTCAGAGCCAAACCCGAAGAACCATAGAGAACTTCCATGCAGCTCAGGACTAAGAGCTGGAAAACCCAAGGCCAAGGTCTGTTCATTATTAGACGTGAGACGCTGAAGCAGCAAGCGGACTCTGCTGATCAACTCCTCTCCAGATCCAACAGTGACTCTCCCAAAGCTAACCTCAAGAACCCTCAAGGTACAATCAGTAATCATCAAGAAATCAAGCTCCAACTTGCAAAGCTAACTGAACTGTCTCTCACGCAGACTCCGGTGAACCAGTATCCAGGCCCGAGCCAGAACCAGTACATTCTGTGTGCTTGTAGCAAAATAAACTTGTTAAACTTTTATTCCTGTGTCCGTCAGTGGTGTTCTGCATACTTGGGTCGCTCTTTGAGAACCCATCATGACAGTCCGCCTCCTTTTATGGAAATATTTAATATAATGTAAAGGGGGAAACAATGACTAAAACCGAAATTTTGCATATGCAGTCAGAACATTTTATTAAAAGAAAAAATATTAGATACGTAGCAAAAAAGTACCTTAAAGGCTGAGAAGCAAACATGCCTCCATGTAGTTTTTCTAGCTAATTTTTTAATGCATTAATAGGGCTATATTCACAGACTGTTTTACACAAAGCACATTTAGATAGTTATAAGAAAAAAAGTATGATGCTAGTTTGAAATTCTGCATTTTTTATAACTAATATGCTTCAGGTGCATTTTTTAAATTATGTAGTTGAATCAACCCAGTGTCACCATGGGGTGGAGATTATTGAGGACTGAAATGCAGAGACCAGGAGGCAAAGGTGAATCTTGAAGATTTAATGAACAGAGGCAGACAACCAAAAATCCAAAATACTGAGAAACACCAGAAAGCATCAGGCCGGTGACGAAGGAGGATCCCTGGAACACAGCCCGTGAGGCCGGCAACAAAGGAGAACCTCTGGAGGATGGTGTCACTGCAGCAGGAACCTTGAAGGACGGCGTCTCTGCAGCACAGGAACCTTGGGGGCCGCCAACTGCGGCTCAGGAACCTTAGAGGGGGCTGCACAGCTTCGGACCCATAAAGATGCTTGGAGTGCCAGCTGAGAGCCTTTGAGGTGTGGAGCGCTGCTGAGGGCACTTGGTGGCATAAAGCACCTGCTGTAGTTTTTCTAGCTAATTTTTTAATACATTAATAGGGCTATATTCACAGACTGTTTTACACAAAGCACATTTAGATAGTTATAAGAAAAAAAGTATGATGCTAGTTTGAAATTCTGCATTTTTTATAACTAATATGCTTCAGCTGCATTTTTTAAATTATGTAGTTGAATCAACCCAGTGTCACCATGGGGTGGAGATTATTGAGGACTGAAATGCAGAGACCAGGAGGCAAAGGACCCACAGCTTCGGACCCATAAAGATGCTTGGAGTGCCAGCTGAGAGCCTTTGAGGTGTGGAGCGCTGCTGAGGGCACTTGGTGGCATAAAGCACCTGCTGAGGGGACTTGGAGGTTTCACCACCTTGGAGCTCTTAGAGTTCTCAGTTTCACCATTTGATCCTTCCTGGGGTTCAGGGATCTCTGTATGGCACAGAGGTTGCTCATTAAGAGGATTTAACTGTTGGGGAACACTGAAGGAATCTGAGTGAAGAGAAGCACTAACAGGTTTTGAATGGGTAGTGGAGATGCTAACAAGATCTGACTGGGGAGTAGAGACGCTAAGAGGCTCTGACTGGGGAGTGGAGACTCTAACAGGGTCTGACTGGGGAGCTAGAACAATAGGTGGAGTAGGCTGAGTGGCTAGGAAACTGAGGGGAGTTAACTAAGAAGGGAGGGCTCGCTAATGGGCTCACGCTCGAGGACTGGCCTGCTAATGGGCTTTGGCTTGGGGACTGGCCAGTTAATGGGCTCTGCCTCAGGGACTGGCTCGCCAACAGGTTCTGACTAGGGAGTGGAGACGCTAACAGGGTCTGACTTAGGAGCTAGGACAATGGGTGGAGTAGGTTAAGTGGCTAGGAAACTGAGGGGAGTTAACTAAGAAGGGAGGGTCTGTTACGCGCGAGGACTGGCCCGCTAATCGGTTCTGGCTTGGGGATTGGCCCACTAATGGGCTCCAGCTCGGGACTGGCCCGCTAATGGGCTCTGGTTGGGGAAATGGCCCGGTAATAGCCTCTGGCTCGGGGACTGGCCCGCTAATGGGCTGTGGCTCGGGATCTGGCCCACTAAAGGACTCTGATTAAAATAATTATTATTTGGCAAAAAAAAAAATTATAAATATTCACCTAATGGATTTGCATTGTGAATTGGTCTGAAAACATTCCAATTTGTCTAAATTAGTGAAAAGCTAATTTGATCACATTCCAAATTCTCCCAGACGAACTTTGGTTTTCAAAAACAAACTCCACCTTAAACTATAATATGGTTTTCAACCATGTTTCCCCTTCCTCTTTATACATAGTACTTTAGTTCAGTTGGGTTTCACTAGTTTTAGTCAAGAGATTTTAACTGACATATGTTTGACTTGGAGCTGAATGATTTTTTTAATAAACTCATATTTTGAACAGAAGTTGTAGTGAATTTATTCCATGTATGTGCAGAATTATCAGTTTGACCATGATTTGAGCTGGCATAACTCTTTCATTTATTTATAACACACAGTTAGTACAGCATGTGTTCATAAACTATATATGACAGTCCAAATAATATCTGATTAAAAAATATATTTGCCACCCCTACCGGGGAGGGCAATAACCATCTTAAAGGATCAGAACGGTGCACATCCTTTTGTATTAAAAAAAAATCTGATAATTACAGTATGTGTTCATTTTCATTCCCCTTTGACAAAGAAATAAATTTAACCTTGTGAAATCATTGCTTCAGCTTTTAAGTGAATGGAATCCAGCTGACAGTAATTTAATCCTCCAGGTTTTATTAGAAATCATTAAAGAAAAAAAGCATCAAGAAGACAACGGAAGTCAGTTTTGTTGGCTTGAACCAGAGCAATCTATAGAAGGAGCACTGATGTATCTAAGCAGCCTTGAGGTCCATCCTCCCAAGCACTTCTTTTTGCCTGCTGTTGTGGAAAAAGGTTTTCATGATGAACAACCCCTCTCCCTTGGACACCTTGCAGCCTTGCAGCTCTGAGGCCTGAATGAATTAAATTAAGCACTCCTGAATCATAATATGTAAAAGGTAATTAATAGATGTTTTTTCCCCACCACAAAAACACTAATTCCATATGTTTCAGGAATTTCTAAGAAACTCAGAGGATGCTCTGGAAACGTTGCATACTTGTGAAGTTCAAACCCAATAACATACTCAAACTAAAACTTGGTCAGCTTAAAGACAGAACAATGTTGAGCAGCGTCCTGTGCAGTAAGCACTGTACAGCCTCCTATGTTGGAGAAATCTAAAACAAATTTCACAAATGCATGGCACAGCATAGAAGAGCCTGTAACTCTGGGACAGATTCAGCAGTACACTTCCACCTCAAGAACAAAACGCAGACCAAAATGTTTAGATTTTGGACAGAGAGGAAAGATAGTTTGAAAGCATCTTACTTAGAATGTGTGCAGGACAATAGTCCTGAGTGCTTGTTAAATGCAGGTTAAGTAAATCAGGCACTGCATGAAAAGTGGGATTTTCGTCAATATGCGGCACTGTAGATTGTCGTGGAAGTTCAGGTTAACGGCAGTTTACGGTAATTTGCAGGCTTCGCCGAAAACTCCCATAAATTGTCAGAAATTGACGTGGGCTTTCTTAGGCAGTGTTCCCCCATGCCTCCCCCCCCATGGAATTCTAGGGGAGGCTTTAACATGTAAATGAGAATGCTGTGTGCTATACAAATGCAAATCAGGGTTGCAGGGGGAGTTTTACCCCAAGTGACATTTTTTCTAAAAGGTAAGAAAATCTCTGATACAAAGAGATCAGGCTCAGTATAGACTCTTACATTTTAGCTTGAATTGATTGATTTAATTAAAGTATAGAGACCAAAACATATCTTTAGCTGACAGAGCAATACATTTAGAGCAGTAATTTTTTTTTTAAATTAGCTTTTAAGATAAAAAATAAAATGCTGTATGTCAATATGCTTAATTCACAATTACTTAAGTGGAAAAGTTTCAAGAAATGAGTCTGAGATGATTCACTTTATAACATGGCGTATTAGCCTGCTGGAAGTAGCCATCAGAAGATTAGTACACTGTGGTCATAAGGACATAAGGTCAGCAACAATGCTGAGGTAGGCTGCCTCATTTATTTGATGCTAAATTGGTATTAAGTGGCCCAAAGTGTGGCAATAAATATCAAACAAATAGATGGTACAAATAGATCAGGCTCAATATGACCTAATTATAGACTCTTACATTTTAGCTTGAATTGATTTATTTAATTAAAGTACGCTAGATTACTGTGTATGCCATTAGCAATGGCAAATGTTATGTAAAAAGATACACAAAATAATTAATTTCAAAAATGTGTTTTAATCAGAATCAGTTGGTAAAATGTGAATCAAAATCAGCAATGTAAAATATGCATTCCTTCCACAGTGCTCCTTGGGTTTTTTAAAGCTTGGGAAATCTTTTTGTTTCCAAATCCAGGTTTAAACTTCTCCACAACAGTATCTCGGACCTGTCTGATGTGTTCCTTGTTCTTCATGATGCTCTCTGCACTTTAAACAGACCTCTGAGGCGATCACAGAGCAGCTGCATTTATCGGGAGACTTGATTACACACAGGGGGATTCTATTTAGTATCATTTAAGTCGACATTGGATCATTCAGAGATCCTCACTGAACTTCTGGGGAGAGTTTGCTGCACTGAAAGTAAAAGGGGCCGATTCATTTTGCACACCCCACTCTTCAGTTTTTTATTTGTTAAAAAAGTTAAAAATATCCAATATATTTAATTACACTTCGTGATTGGGTAAAACTAGTTGTTGATTCTGCAAAAAGTTAAATGACCATAAACTCAATGTAAACCCCTAGCTATTATTATTTTATCTTTATTTTATTTATTTGTTTATTTATTTATATGTTTGTTTCCCTTGTTTTATTTTTATTTATTTTTTACATTCTATGTCTCATTTTTTTTTTAAAGTTATAATGTCACCAACTGCTGTGTATCTTTGTTTGATGTTTGAATTACTCTGTATTGTTACACGGAATTGCCAATAAAGCAAAAAAAAAAAAAAAAAAAAAAAAACATGATAGGCGCAGCTGTTCTCGCGAGTCCTTCCGTGTAACAAGGACCTCGTATGTGATTGGAGGAGCTATACTCAGAAGAACTTTATCTCCAGTTCCTTTATCTGGATTTTGCTGGTACGTGATCAATGGCTGGACGACGTGTCGCGTTCAACTCTCCTTCAACTCCTCTTGGACGCGATGGCGACTCTGCAGTCGAACAACTGTGCGGGAGAGACAAACTCAAAGAATAGAAGCTAGCGGTAAATACATGTTCGATTACTGCCTGCTAAGCTAAAAGCAGCCTAGCCTAAAGCTACGGCTAATAGCAGCCTAGCCTAAAGCTACGGCTAATAGTAGCCTTGCAAGAACAAGCTTTATTAAAGTGTATTTTTTGTGATTCACAGGAAGCAGTATACCGTCTTCACAACTCGGAGACAAGTTGCAGGCACTATGAACCGGAGCAAGAGTAAGAGTTAAAGAATATGCTTTCATTCTGTGGTAAAAGGAAATAGATACGGATAGATACCGATCATAACTGTACATTTTGTTTTCACAGACTAATCTCGCCTCATAATGAAGCGGTGACCTCCTATTATTCATACCACTCTCATTTAATTGTTTTCCAGCTGCCTGTAAGACGTATTATGAGACGGTACGCTGGAGCTTCAGATAGACGCAGCCTGAGAACACGTGCGCGGAAGCTGCCAAGCATTCAGAAAAGAAAGAGAGTAAGACTTTATTTGGTGACTATTTTTCAGTTGCATTGATAGATGTGTTGTGTCCATACGCAGTGCATCCCATCGCATAGTGCTGATTCATTGTTTTTTTTTTTTTTTACAGCTGCTGGAATCGAGGCAGAGTGTGCTAGCTCATGAGGAAGTGGAACTCTGGAAGTCCGCCACCGTCGACCTCATGTCTGACGAACAAAATGGCGTCGTTGGCGGATGGATTGTACGGCCGCCGTCATTTCGTAGGCCGGATCTCTCTGAACTCTGTGTTAAGCTGCAGTCCCGGTTAGAAGCAATGCCAAAGTACAGGGCCACGCACAGTAGGCGTCTGCACTTTGGACCTGCCTCGGAGGGAATGCTGCCAGTTACCTCCAACCCCGAGGAGGCAAACGGACAGTTCACGGAGTTGTAATTTTTGGATACGCATGTGTGGGCAGATCCTCGCGTTGTATATAGTTGTGTTTGTTTTAATAAAGCTCTTTCTTTGCATAAACAGCTTCCTGGCAAACGTTCATTTCCTGTATAAATTCATTCATGTCCTTGATGGTAGCCTAATAATTGTGTAGGAGTCAAGGATAACATAACTACACAGCATATGAATAAATAAATATATGAATGAATAAATATATGAATATATATATATATTAGTGCTGTCAATCGATTAAATTTTTTAATCGCGATTAATCGCATCAATGCCTGAGTTAACTCGCGATTAATCGCATTTTAATCGCACATTTTTTTCCTGATTGAAAATCATTTAAATACTCTCGATGACATACAAAAAAATACATACAGGCTAGGTTTGTGCCAATGTTCTTTTTTTAAAATGAAAACAGGTCACAGATACTGATTTATGCCATAGAAACATATGGCAAGAAGATGGGGAGGCATGTAGCAAAAAATAACAAATATGTAGCCAAAAAAAAAGGCCCTGAAAACAGGCTGATGTAAAAGACAGTCTTTACAGTTAATACAGTCTTTTGAACAAAGACAAGCATTTTACCCTACTGCTATAAAATTTAGTAGAGTTAACATTAGATGTTAATTAACCAAGGTAATAATGAACAATTTTCAATCAATACATCAAAATCAATAGACCGACATCACTAGATGAAGGTAGTCTATGCTCTAGAAAGTTACTTTTCAGCCTCTTAACAAAAATGAGAACACACACACACCCACCCACACACACACACACACACACACACACGATACCGACCTGTGGCGTACACAGACGGCAAGAGTGCTGCTACGAGATTCCATTTCACCTCAGTAATCAGTTTTCTCAGCGTATTTCAGGTTGCTACTAGTTACCAGACACTCAACTTGTTTGTTGGTGGTGGGGCTTAAAGAAAAGGCACTAGCGCTACCCAGTGTATGAGCGTCTTTTTCCCTTGAGGAGCTCCGCTCTTGAAGCCTATGAGAAATGCATACACTGGGGGAAAATAGCCCCGCCTTCCCGCAGGCTGCAGCGGGATGTACTTGGAAAATTGTACCATAAAACCACATAGCGTTAATCTCACGTTAAAAAAATTATCGCCGTTAAAATGGCCTCGCGTTAACGCGTTAATAACACAATAATTTTGACAGCACTAATATATATATTTACATATATATTTATGTAAATATATATATATATATATATATATATATATATATTTACATATATATTTATGTAAATATATATATATATATATATATATATATATATATATATATATATATATATATATATATATATATATATATATGCCAACCAATCACGAGCGATTTTACTTGTTTAAAAAGAAGTGGTTCCGTCCAATACTCAGTAAGAAAATTAAAGCCTGGCCTGGCCACTTGTGGTTTTGCTGCCAATCATGAGCGATTTTACTTGTTTGAGAATAGTGGTTTCAGCCAATACTGAGTAGGTTATTCAAGCCAGACCTGGCCAGCCGCGCGGGTTCGCTGCACATATGCTAATTAGGGCCATTAGTGCAGCTGATCGCTCTCCACGTACGTCAGAGTCCATTCCCGACAATTTGTGGCACTGACAAACGGTGACAAGCGCAGGTTGCAAATTGTCGGAAACTGACGAAAATCAGGGAGATCTGCGGGAGTTTACGGGGATGAAAATCTCACTTTTCATGCAGTGAGGACTCCAACGACAGATTGCTATTGTGCAAGCCAACAGAATTAAGACTCCTACATAGGTGTACAATTTTGATCCCATTAAAGCAGTGTTCTCCAACCCTGGTCCTCAAGATCAAAATCTGTACTGTCCTACAGATTTTAGATGCATCCCTGCTTCAACACAGCTGAATCAAATTATTGATTACCTTTTCAAGCCATTCATTTGGTTCAGCTGTGTTGAAGCAGGGATGCATCTAAAATCTGTAGGACAGTAGATCTTGAGGACCAGGGTTGGAGACCACTGCATTAAAGCCTATTTGGCAATGGGTTAGATGTTCTATAGAAAGGCTTGAGAGTTACTGATCCCTTATGAACTATGAATTAAAGGAGAAAAAAAAAGTTTAAAATTCATTAACAGGTTTGTTTGCATAAGCAAGAGAAGGTAAAGCAAAGCATTAGATACTTAAATATAAATGCTTTATACCAGGGGTGAATACTAAAACTGATTGGCTATCAGTAGAGACATTTTGTAGAACAGCTATAAATACATGCATTCAAATATCCTGGTTCCTCTATATTATTTTGCTAGCTCAACTCCAGTTGGCAGAAAGGTTGTTTCACCAAAACAGTTAAGGTGGCAGCATGTCACAAAGTGAGATTTTAATAATTCATGCAGCCGGTTCTCTTTAAAACATATGCTTTTAGTGCTAACAAAAACAACAACATATTAATATAAATTTTATTTATAGCTTTATTAACGTTAGTATAGTTTAAGCAGGATAATGAATGAACTTTGCAGATGGTTGTTGCCTTCTGGTCCCTTACATCTGTCAATGCACAACTATTGGACGACTATTACCCGTTAACTAAATTATTTTACACTTGTAAAAGGTTTGTGTAACCAGGATACATTTTCCATATTAGAATCAGTTTATTTTTCTTTTCCATTTTGTTAAACTTAGTTTTATTTATTTTATTTAAAGATTTAATTAAAAATCCTCCTTTTCTTAATTTATCCTATACAAACTAAGTGAGAAAAACATTGTTCTCGCGTGGTTTTGAAGTCATATGACCGCTTCACATCAGGTCCCAAATTAACAGCTGATGCATATATGGCTGCTTATGGGCACCTTAGGTAGGAGACGCTGTCGGACTCTGGTATGCAGGTAGGCTTCTGGTCTGTTTCCAAAGTGGTTATGAAATGTCTATTGTGCATCCTTCAATCGTATGAATCTGTTAACTTGCAGATGTGTGAGCATTCCACCGAACCTTGTAAAGATCACGGTTTGTAAAGAGGGAACTGGTGAGTGTTATATTAGGGAGCTAGCATGCTAGCGCTAGTCTTTCCGGCTTGTTAAGTTGATTACACTCCGGTCTATTTTTCATTCAGACTGAATTTTTTACCGGTATGAAACACTAATGTTGTGTAAAAGAATTTAATTTACACAAGTTGCATAATTATGTAAACTTATTTAATTATAAGAATCTACATGTACACGTGTTAGGTTCAAAAATGTAGGTTTGTAAAAGAAGGACTGAGTACACACAGAAAGGGATTTTCAACAACAGCTTCTGCAGACGGGGAAAGAGCCAAACCCAACACTCCAACTCTCTCTTTCCCTCGGACCTCCTCTGCAGAGCGTTTTTATTAACAGAACATAACACATGGTTACAAAACAGAGTATTGTAACCATAACCCTATCCCTATCAGTTCATAAGACAGGATGCTCCACTGACTGAATCACAAGACAGAGAGAGTGGTCCTCCCAACTGAATCACAAGATAGAGCAGTCTTCTGATTGAATCATAAGACATTTTATAATCATCATTGAATAAACCTAACATTTCCCTCCTGCTGTGCATATAAACATCAGCACATAGCACTTCTAAAAAGATTTTTACTACACACATCATAAATGCATTGCAGATAGGGAATTCAGTAATCAAAGATTAATATGCAAAAAACAAAAATATGAAAAGGATTAAAATGTAAAATTTAAACAAAAATGTAAGATTTTTCAAGAATGTAAAAAGCTTAAAAAATCTGTCCCTTGAGCAGGCAAAACCTCTTCAATCGAGGGAAAATTCCTACCAGACCCTTCCCTTGGATGCCATCATTATCCCTGTAACAGATTACACAGTTTCAACATCATCAGTATCCTCACCAGCATCTTGGCAGAGTTGAACATAAGTTACAGCTGAATACTGGATTAGAGTGTATCCTATCATTTTCTGAATCATTGACTGTAGGCATGGTATTAAGCAACAAATAAAAAGGGAAAATATGAAGAACAATCCTACAAACGGTAAAGCTATCTTCATCAGCACCTGCCACCATGATCTCATGGTGAACCAACTTGTCCATGGTGCTGGACTTGCACCGGAGGTCTGATGGTCAACATACTTCATTAAATCTTTCAACTCATCCAGAGACAGTCTTAATGGTGGAAGTAGGCATATGAGTACAAACATAACAGTCTGTTTTATTCAAACCTTCAGCAACGCACTTGGAATGCTGCCACCACATATTGGCGCTGTAGGGATGACTTGCTGTGGATCCATCAAAAACCATTCTGGTTTTCCTTTGTTTCAGGCGGTCAGTTTGAGTCCCTTAGAACACCAGTCAAATGGTCACCATCAGGCAGCAGAGCCACTTTAGTTTTCCCATTTTCACCAGTTCCTCCAAGGAAGCGCCCATTAACCAGGACTCTAAAAGACTGGGTTAGGTTGGTTCCTTCACCAGCATTGAGACGAAAAGCTCTAAATTGCTTAACCCCTTTGTAGCTGGGCTTCACCACAGATCCCTACCTTAGTCGTGGGGTCCCTGTTAAGGTAACTGGGCTCCTCGCTGAGGAAAATCTTAAATCAGCTTACAATGATTTTGGTGGATGCAAGTGTCTCTCTCCTGGGTCTCACAGAGGTTGGAGTTGCTAGTTGCACAATGTAGGGTCCTTCCCACCTTGAAGCTGCCCAATTTTCCCTCTTGATGATTTTAATCAACACTCGGTCTCCAGGCTTCAGGCCTTCCTTTGGGGAAACAAAAGGAGCATTGGGCAGATTACATGTTCTTCGTAACATGTGAGACATGCTCTGCAAACATTTTTAAAGTAAACCTATACTCATTATCCCTCCTGTTGAGACATGGTAAAGGCCATGGCTCAAAATAGCTACTGCTTTCAATCAGAATCACAAATACTTTAATAATCCCAGAGGGAAATTACTTTTGTTACATGCTACAGTTACAGTTTTATATACTGCCTGGCCAAAAAAAAAGTCGCTACCAAAAAAAGGTCATTCACTCTAATACTTTGTTGGACCGCCTTTAGCTTTGATTATGGCCCGCATTCGCTGTGGCATTGTTTTGATAAGCTTCTGCAATGTCATAAGATTTATTTCCATCCAGTGTTGCATTAATTTTTCACTAAGATCTTGCATTGATGATGGTAGAGTCTGACCGTCATTGCGCCAGTTGGGGTTAAATAACTTGCTGCCAGCTGAAAGATAATCGCCCATGCAGTAATTATCCAATAGGAGGCTTGTACCATTTGCTTAGTTGAATCCAGGTGGCGACTTTTTTTTTGGCCAGGCAGTGTATATATATATATATATATATATACACACATCCAACTACACAATATAATAAGGATAAAAAATAAGAATATGGGGGAGGTACTGTTTTTATGGATCCCCTTTGACCCTGTAGAGTAGGACACTACAGGTATGAGCTTATCACCATGAGACTGTAACAACACAGAGGACATATAACTTGCTTTACCGTCAACTGTTTGGATGAACGGTTTTTGATAATTTTGTAGAGCCAAAACAGTTGCTGAAAAAAGTTCTGCTTTTAGCTTTGTGAATTGCTGTTCTGCTTCTGGGGTCCATTAGATTGTCTCTGACATAGCTACTAGTGTGTCATAAAAAAGCTTAAGAGAAGCTGAGTTTTTTTTTCCATAATGTGGAATCCAAGCTCTGCAGTAATTGCACAATTCTAAAAAGACATTTGTTCTTTAGTTACTGGCTTACGCTCTCTCAATTACAGTTTTTCACTCTTGTATCTTTTTATCTTCTTCTGAAATAACATGGCCCAAGCAACAGACTTGTTTCTGCACCCACAAAAAAAGTTTTAACTGGTTTTATACTTTCCTATGCTTCACATTTTAGCAGATATTGTTTTATCTTTGGCCTGTATTGCGATTTAGGAACTATTTTAACTGGATCTACAGTTGTCAACAGTCCTACATCAATTTTTCCTGTAGACCACAAAGCATTTGGAATATCTTTGAAATAATTTTCCTCAGATTGTGATATCAAAGAATGCTGAATCATTTTAACACATGCTAAAAATTTAACCTGGGGTTTTACATCGAACAGAATTTTATAAGGCTGTTTCCATAGTTAGAACAGATAGACATGGAGAAGTGACGATAAGCATGTTGCATAAAACAAAGAAGGATTTAGTTGCAATACCATTACATCTATTATTCGTACAGCCTTAATTCCCCCCAGTGTGGGGAAAATTGCAATGCCTAATTTTTCCATCAAGTCTCGCCCTAACAGATTAATGGGGTGAGTTGGTGATATTACTACAGAAGCATGCAACCTTGCAACCTTTTTCCTGTTTGAAGGTCTTCTATTCCTATTGCCCTTGGCATCCATTCCTAGGATGTTTGACCATTTGCTGATTTTACAAAAATTAGCATTTTAGATGATTTTAGCATTTACATTATCTTTAATACAAGTATTACAGGCTCCTGAATCGCATACAAGTCTAACTGCCTGTCCATTAATTGCTAGTACTATTCATGTTTTTTCTTTTAATACATTTAATATCTCCCATGCTCCATACACATCTACTATTTTAATGGCTCCTGATTTGCTCGAGCACCTAGTCACACCTCAGATGAAGAACTGCCCTGTGGACTCTTCCCCTGATCTGCGGATCAGCTGATTGTATCTGTTTGGAGCACACCCTAAACCAATGGTTGGATGACCCAAAATTCCAGCATTCCTGGTCTACTTTTACTGGTCTGGGCTGAAAGCCCCCTCAGCCCCTAGGACCGCCCCTGCCTCCTTGATGCCTTTTGACATTTCACATGCTTTTGTTAGTGCAACAATCTCTGTAGCTTGCACCGAATATGATGATTTTAAGGCAGCCTTGTAAATGTTTTTTTTTCATCTACAATTGCAAAACCAACTAAGTTCTTTTCGGAAGCTGACCCATCCACATACAAATATTTATAACCCTCCTGTGGTTCATCTTTTCTCCTGGGTGGTTAGATCCAGGGAGCAAAATGTTTTTGGGAATGAGCCTGAATGTACAACATGTGTGTCAGCTGTTTTTAGTTCTGGTGTAACTTCCCCTTGTAGCATAAAATCTGTACATCTTTTCACTCCCATCCCTTTGTCTGTAGGCACCAGCGCTAATTGCAATTTCGTTAACAAATCTCTGCCTAATAAATTAACTAGACACTCTGGGCTTGACGCAAAATCAGCTTCCACTTTGAATCCCTCTTCATCAGTAACCAATTGTTTTTCAGAAATGCGCTGAACCACCATTCTTCCATCAGCAGAGACTACTGTGATCCATTTTGGTCCCGCTTTAACCTGAGGTAATTTATCCCTCATGACAGATTTATCAGCTCCGGTGTCACACAAAAATTTCCCTTTTACTCCTTGTATGTTTAATTGCCAGTGTGGTTTTTCTAATGTGTTTAAAAAAGAAAAGAAAATTTGCTGTAGGTCCAGGACCTCCACTGGGTCCACAATTAACTGCACTTTTTGCTGGTGCACATGACTCCTAGCGTCAGTGCTGGTCATAATATTGGCGACGGGAAGGGTCACTCTGTGGGGGTCTGGACATTCTCGAGCAAAGTGGCCCTCCTTATCACAATTGTAGCACCTATTGTGCTTTCTACGTGGCCTCTTGTTTCCCCCTGTGACCACCGGCCCCTCACTTGAGCCCAATTATGGCCCAAACTACACTTTGTCTATGTTTAGTTTGCACAATCCACTTATTTAACCCCTTTAATTCCTTTCTTCTTGTAGCTTGCATGACAGGAGTAATTTTCTGTCTGGTTATTTATTTGTAATTTTTTGTTTCCGAACATAATATTGTTGGAGACCATGCAGGCGCATTAGGAAGGCTGTCAGCTGAAGTCCGCGCTGCAGTCGCTGCTCCATTGAACACCCCCCCACTCCCCCACCCCTGGAGATTCAAGCTGTCTTCCTCTACAAGGGGTTTCATTATCTTCTGGACGCACAAACAACTTAAAAGACCCACAAACATAACTTTAAAGACAGAAGCACACAAAATTAAAAGACGGACAAACACAACATTAGATCTATTTATTTAATTTTTCATAATAACATTGTATCTACTTTGCGAATGCATTATATCAACACCTTACCATTTGGAGCTCATTTATTTATTTATTTATCTATTTATTTATTCATTTATTTATTTATCTATCCATTTTTGCACTAGTGCTTGTTTCTAGCCGGCACACGTTTCTCCATTGATCTACCTTACACACACCATCTATTTCATACTTTTCCTTCCACTTCTACAAGTATTTTAAATTACTCGGATCAATCTGACACAAACTTTTCATCCCCTTTATGATCTTCTCTTTACTCTTTCGTGAACCCATCCTTTTTAATTTATTTTACCTCGCTGGTACTCTTTAGTTATTTTATCCTTAAGTTCTATCATTTTATTATTTTGGAATAGAGGGGTCCCTCAAACCCAAATTTTTTTTTATCCATATATTCAAGTGTTTATCTTTTGTTGGATCCTGCGCTTCTACAAACTTCTGATCGTAGATTTTAAATTATCTCCAAATATACTTTGACCTTTACCCATTTTAAAGAATTTAGTCCAGTACAAACACCTAGGGTATTCTATGCACTGGATGTTTATTCAGCAGCACAGTACCCAAAAACTGTTGTGGTAATTTCAATTCAATTCAGTTTATTTATATAGTGCCAAATTCACAACAAATGTCATCTCAAGGCACTTTACAGTTCAACCAGATCATACAGTCAAATTGATACAAAGTTTTCTATCTAAGGAAAACCAGTTGATTGCATTGACGCATTGACTCAAATACAATCCCTCACACTAAGCATGCTTGTAGCGACAGTGGAGAGGAAAAACTCCCTTTTAACAGGAAGAAACCTCTAGCAGAACCAGGCTCAGTGTGAGCGGCCATCTGCCGAGGCCGACTGGGGTTCAAGGAGACAGAAGCAGAGACACAAAAAGCAGCTGTAAAAGGCGGCCCCGTCCAGGAAACACACAGCCAGGCAGACGAGCTCCGAGCCAGCTCCCATGCCAGAGTACGAAGAGAGCACATCCACTCAGTCACAGTCAGAGAAACAGGACCACACTGGAAAACAGGCCGATCTCCAACATCTATAAACAAGGGTGTTGATGGAAGCAGCACAGCTGATGTTTCTTTCCAGGATGACGTCACAGCCAAACAGGAACAGACGAGGCAAAGCTACTCTGAGGAAAAGCAGAGAGAGCAGAACGTTAGAGATTGAACTAACAGATTCTGCAAAATAGGAGAACAGAGAGAGAATGAAGCAGAATGATGAAATGGGGGTCCCTATGTCCTCCAGAAGTCTAAGCCTATAGCAGCATAACTATAGAGATAGCTCAGGATAACCTGAGCCACCCTAACTATAAGCTTTATCAAAAAGGAAAGTTTTAAGCCTAGCCTTAAAAGTAGACAGGGTGTCTGCCTCACGGACTAAAACTGGTAGTTGGTTCCACAGGAGAGGAGCCTGATAACTAAAAGATCTGCCTCCCATTCTATTTTTAGAAATTCTAGGAACCACTAGTAAACCTGCAGATTGAGAGTGAAGTGCTCTGTTAGGAACATAAGGAACAATCAGATCTCGGATATAAGATGGAGCTTGGCCATTTAAGGCTTTATATGTGAGAAGGAGGATTTTAAATTCTATTCTGGATTTAGCAGGAAGCCAATGAAGAGAAGCCAGGATAGGAGAGATATGATCTCTCTTTTTGATTTTCATCAGAACTCTGGCTGCAGCATTTTGGATCAGCTGAAGGCTTTTAACTACAGTTTGTGGACTTCCCGATAGTAAAGAATTACAATAGTCCAGCCTTGTAGTAACAAATGCATGGACTAATTTCTCAGCATCACCCCTGGACAGGAGATTTCTAATTTTTGCAATGTTCCTCAGATGAAAGAAGGAAATTCTAGAAACCTCTTTGATATGGGATTTAAATGACAGGTCCTGATCAAAAATAACACCAAGATTTTTTACTTCATTATCTGAAACCAGTTTAATCCGATCCAAATGAAGTGACTGGCTAATCACCTTCTTTTTCAGAGACTCTGGTCCAAAGACTATAATTTCTGTTTTGTCTGCATTCAGAAGCAGAAAGTTAAGAGTCATCCA
This sequence comes from Cyprinodon tularosa, assembly GCF_016077235.1. NCBI lineage: Eukaryota > Metazoa > Chordata > Actinopteri > Cyprinodontiformes > Cyprinodontidae > Cyprinodon > Cyprinodon tularosa. The sequence goes on from NW_024037835.1 coordinate 366,685, forward strand.
GGTTTTTATGTCTTCAAGACATGCCTGTAATCTATGTAATGGGTTAGCTTAATCTGGATTTATAGACAGATGTAGCTGGGTATCATCAGCATAACAGTGAAAATTAATCCCATGCTGTCTAATAACTCTACCAATTGGGAGCATGTATAAAGTAAAGAGAATTGGTCCTAGCACTGATCCCTGTGGTACTCCACAGGTAACCTTTGAGCATGTTGAAGATCTATCATTAACATGAACAAACTGAATTCGATCAGATAGATAAGATTTAAACCAGTCTAGTGCTGTTCCTTTAATTCCAAAAAAATATTCAAGTCTTTCTAAAGAATATTATGGTCAAATGTATCAAATGCAGCACTAAGATCCAACAGGACGAGCACAGATACAAGTCCATTATCTGAGGCCATGAGAATATCATTAGTGACTTTCACCAGAGCTGTTTCAGTGGTATGATGAGCTCTAAAGCCAGACTGAAACTCTTCAAAAAGTTCATTATGGTGTAAGTGATCGCAAACTTGTTTGGCAACTACTCTCTCAAGAATTTTGGATAAGAAAGGAAGATTGGATATAGGTCTATAATTAACCAAGTCATCTGGGTCAAGAGACGGTTTCTTAAGCAGAGGTTTAATTACAATTATTATAATTATTATTAATTATTTCTGCTTCTACCTTTTCAGGTGAGAAATTCTTGCCTCTGCATCCACAAGAGCAGTACTGCATTTACTCCTGCTGTTTTGGTATGAAACAACGGAAACTAAAGGTTCGATTGTTTCCTCACACACTTTCAGACAGTCACTCCTTTTTTAAGGCCTACTTTATTTTTTTTAACCAATACAGATGCAAAGCTCCTATTGTTATGTGTACACTTTGAGTCCCAGACTCAGCACGTGCAGGCCCTCGCACGCACTGGATACCCACTCCCAGATCTGTCAACAAAACTTGGTCTCATCAAACATCCCTGCTGTGGCAGCTGCAAACCTTACTATCTCGAGAACAACACAGAGTCCTAGACTCAAACGCACAGAATACCCAGATCCCATATCTGTCAACAAGACTTTGTCTCGTCAAATATTCTTGCGATTACAGCTGTAACTTAAATGGTCCCAGACCAACTTTTGATCAAAAGCTTTAGGCCTACCCTTTGCTGTGCAGATCAGTCCTCAGGGAGTCGTCACCAGGATGCCCAGGGCAGGGCTGGACCAACCTATTGACCCCGTCCGGTGAAGGGAGGACGGCTGTCGACAGATTCTTGGCCTTGGTCCCACACTGTCCTGGTCAATTGGATCTTGACTCATGGGTTTCGGCACCAAAAATGTTAGGTTAAAAAATGTAGGTTCGTAAAAGAAGGACTGAGGACAGACTGGACAGGACTGTGGACAGAAAGGAATTTTCAACAACAGTTTCTGCAGAAGGGGAAAGGGCCAAACCCAACTGTCCAATTCTCTCTCTCCCTCACACCTCCTCTGCAGAGCGTTTTTATTAACAGAACATAACACATGGTTACAAAACAGAGTATTGTTCTGACAGGACAATTGATCAGGTCATAAGACAGGATGCTCCACTGACTGAATCAGACAGAAGGGTCCTCTGATTGACTCATAAGACAGAGTGAAGCATCTCCTTTCTTCAATGTTTATATGTACATACATTAATTTTATAATCATTATTGATTGATTGCCTGGCTGTGTGTTTCCTGGACGGGGCTGCCTTTTACAGCTGCTTTTTGTGTCTCTGCTTCTGTCTCCTTGAACCCCAGTCGGCCTCGGCAGATGGCCGCTCACACTGAGCGTGGTTCTGCTGGAGCTTTCTTCCTATTAAAAGGGAGTTTTTCCTCTCCACTGTCGCTACAACCATGCTCAGTGTGAGGTATTGTATTTGAGTCAATGAGTCAATGCAATCTACTGGTTTTCCTAAGATAGAAAACTTTGTATCAATTTGACTGTATGATCTGGTTGAACTGTAAAGTGCCTTGAGATGACATGTGTTGTGAATTTGGCACTATGTAAATAAACTGAATTGAATTGAAGAAACCTAACAGCATGTTAACTGATTATTTATGCCTATTTACAAAGGCCAGGCGTGTTACAGATTTCAATCAAAGGAATTTGCTGCTGGGGATAAATCATGGATTGTCTGGTATCATGCTGACCAGACTGGTGAGCTAACCAATAAGCAGATCCTGAAATACTACACCTATCAAAGAAACCTCTTCTAATTGGTTGGAGACATCCAGCCTTAAAATCTTCACTCTAGACTGACCTGCTCCAGAAAGAATTGGATTATTTTTTCCCTTTCTTCACCAGCATGAACTGTTGAGTTCCTCGGATTAAGGAACCATTCTGGACTTCATCAACTGTTGATAACCTGTATATATTGTAAATATTAATACAATTCACTTATTTTGCACCATCTGGTTGTGTCTTGTGTTTTACAATTTGCCACTTCCTGTAGCAGACAAACCTAATTTAAGAATTATTTGAATTTACTCTAACTTGGATTATTTATTTAATAATACTAATATTTCTAAAATGTAATATAGGTTACATTTGCTTTTGACAGCCAGTTTGTCTCTCATAATGGACCCCTTGAATAATTAATGTCATTTAAAAAGGCTTCTTTTGGTTTTCTTCAAGCCATCAATCATTTCCTTTAACCAAGAAAGAATTTCACCCAGATCCAATCCAATCAACTTTATTTACATAATGATTCCATTGTGGATTTCAAAATTTGTCTAACTTGTTTTTTGCAGTATATGCAAGTGTTAGTGTGTTATTAAATACATTGAACTGAGAGACTATTATGTATTTTAATCTTTTTCAAAAATCATTTCACTTTCTGGAAAGAGATTAACATGGGAGTTTTTGTTTTCTCATTAACATGCAAACTAAAAAATTGATTGATTGAAAATCAATCGCATTATTGGACCAGCATGCAAAGCCTGTAATGTCTTTTTCTGTTCCTTTAACATCACTATTTTCACATGTTATTTGCCGGTGTGGAACTCCAGTTGGGTAAAGTGGGCGGGGTATATAAAGGGCCGCTGTGCTCATTTTGACATGTGTCAGCTGTGTATCACCACCGTGTGGCTCGCATGGGTTTTTGACCAACAGAAAAAAAAGGCAACGGTGGTGGTGGTAGGTGTTTCTATCTCTCTCTCTCTCTCTGCACCTCCGTTGATTACTGATTAAATCTAAGTGCAACTGTGATGATAGTTAACGCACCACGCTACCGTTCTCCTCGTCCTCATCACCAGTGTGTCTGTGCGTGCGGTTGGGTGGACTAAAAGGTAAGATTGCAATGCTCATTGTAAGTTCAGTTTGTTCCCATAGTTGCTCAGTGATTGATTAATTTTCTTAGGTCCATCTCATCTTTGGACCACTGCTGCTCTGTTCTCTTCTTTTTTTGGATGTTTTTATCGGACGCCCTTGTCTCTTTTCCCTGGATTCGGCGGCGTACCTGCTTTAAACTTGGACTGTTTCGACGCAGCGTTTGGGGTTTGGCCTCGGCGTACCCAGTATGCCACAGATCGTGGCGTGGCAGGAGGACCGCACCCAGCCTTGATGATTTTTTAAAATCTGTGTTTTCTACATCGATTAGTTTTTCTCTTTCTTAGTTTCTTTTTTTTTATCATTTTGCTTACAAATGTTTTGATTATTTCTAAACTTGATGATTTATTTCTGAAATATTGTTTGTTTATTTTGTTGTGTTTAACTGTTTTTCTGTTTGCAGTTGCTGAGGTCTGGCGTCGGTGTGGTGACGGTGTCTACCTCTTTTGTGTGCCGTGATTCCTTGATTTGGGTTATCTCACTGTGTCTGGTGTGTCAAAGGGTTTTTTTTTTTGGTTTGCTGTGTTTGGATGTCGTCCCCATAGCACTCCTTCGGCCGGCAACCTCAGCCACTGCAGTTTTCTTTTGTTTTTGGTTTTCATTTTTAAAGAACTGGCTTCTAAGAACTGAGAATTTTAGAAAGAATTTAATAAAAATTTTTCTACATTCTGAAATGCCGTCTCAGATGTTTTACCTTCTGCATAATTAAACCTGTGTGCCTTAAACCAAAGGGGTAATATTCCCCGGGGGAAATTCCCATGGTGGCATTGTTGAGCAACCTATTGAGAAGAAAAATTTCCAAAAACATCTTTCAATTCCACCTACTCTCGCCATATTTTTAATCAATATCTCAAGATATAGCTGTTTAATTGTTCTGTTGAAAAACACCGTCATGGTTTTTCCTGGGGTCCGTTAATTCAAGTGCAGGTAGCTTAACTGAGATGGAGTGTTATAAAAAAATTCTGGACAACAAAGCTTTGATTCGCCTTTGCAAAGGTAGAGGAGCATCAGCAGCACGCATCTGCGAACTGCAACTCTGACCCCCCCTGCATTACCGGCTCTTTTTATTATCTTCATAGGGGAACATCTTACAGTTTCACACAGACAGTCCCACAGAATGATCATACTCCCTACTTCCTATCTCCATGTATGGAGTTGCTTCCTACTTTTCTGCTTCTACCTTGTTAATCAGCTTTTTCTGCATGTGTGTGCGAACAAGGTCATTCTACCCTCTTATCTACAGATTTCATCCTCCCCTCTGTGAGCTATGGCCTAACACCTGGGAATAGTAAATTTGCTGCCCATCCTTAGATTATACATGGCATATACTTCTTCAATATGAACAATAAGGTCTAACGCATGTTAAAAAAGTATCTATAGTGAATGTTAAAAATCAGTAAATATAGCAAAAATCAGTGAATTAAACATCCATTATTTCACTCTGATATGTTACCCTCCTGAAAAGTTGAAGTTTTCAATGTCAACTTTAAACAAACCCATTGATGTCTGCTGATGACCAGGATATTAATCATAGAAGAAAACTTTAAGCGCTGTTTCTTTCAACATCATAGAATCATGGAATAAACAATCAACAGCCCCCATGGATATGTATTATTAATCATAGATCAAAAGTAATCACAATCAAAACTTCAGAGATCAAATATTGTCACACAAGACCACAGTTCCAGCATTCAACTACAATTTGGGTTTCATCTAATTAAAGGAAGGCTGTTTTAGTTGCCTATGCGCACATTATTTTAATTTACCTGAGACTAGGTAATCTAAGCCTATAAAACTAATCAGGCCAAATTCATCTACTCTCACTCCCACCTGGAGACCTCCTAAATGTGACCACTCACCATGGATAAACCATCCATCCCAATTTACCAATCATTCAGTCACAGCAGTGACGTCACAGGACAGGTCGGGCTGTTCTCCACCAGAAAACACTACCTTCTCTAAAAGGAAGTAACCCCAGGGAAGTCCCACTCTCGGCCAATCTGCGCAAGAAACCCCAACAGGATGCACCTGGTTCCGGTCCACCTCCTCACACACCTGCTGACGTTTACCTTGTTAACGGAGTGCTCTTAAGCTGCTGATTGCCACTACCTGATTGCCAGTTTTGGGTACTCTAGCCAAGCTGAGTTTTCGCTGAGTAAGACTGAGTTCTTATCTACCTGAGTTTTAACTTTACACCGGCACCAATATGTGGGAAAAATATTACTTTAAGTGTTGCAAAAAAGTAATAATAACATATTCCCAAGAAATGAGTCTTGTGGAAGTAAAATAAAAGAAGACTGGTAAGGCTAAAGTTTGGATTAATAGTTAAATGTGAAAAAAAACTAAATAATAACAAAATTTACAAATTCACTTAATATGACTAGATTAAGACAGATAACAGACCATATACATTATATTGTTTTCATGCTTTAAAAGTTCCTTTAATGCAAGGCTAAAGAAAAGAAAAAGGTTTTGCTCAAATAATCATTTATAAAACATTGACTCTGCTCAAATCTACCTTTTGTTTTATAAGTAATTATATGAAGTACATAGAAGAAGCTTTTAGAAAATAGGATTTCTTTGTGGCAGAATAACTGAAAGACAATAAAGCATCCTCCACCGGTTCTGGTTCAAGTCCTCTCGGACTGCTCAGACTTTTTTGGCACAGACAGATGGGTGACGATACCAACATCCTACGTCATCCCAGCACTTTGAAGCTGAGCACAAAAAAAAAAATCTGTTAATATAACAGAAACAGAATCCTGTTTATAAAGAACCATGATTGCAGGGAAGCTTGATATTCTACAACTGCTTTCCCAAACAAAAACATGAAACAATCAACAATACATGCCACTGTATTTAATCCAGTAAATGTAATAGTGTTCTAGCTTAAGTTTTACTAATATAGTTAACCCATTACTCCTTTAACAGCTAAAAAAGACACTTATGTGTGATATTTTCTTTTACCTGAAAAGTTAATCTGCACACAGTGCTGGTATCCTCGCCAATTGTTAGGCTCCCCTGGACACCAGTTTGTGTAGTGGAATTGGCTTCCATCGCTCCAAAGCCAAATGCTTAGCTGAGAGAAAAAACCCAGCACATTATAAACATCTTCCAATCATTTAAAAATACTTAACAAATAAACTAACTAGCAAAAAAATACCTTCTGTGCATTAGTGGCTCCAATCCATGCAAGGTTGGACCCATAACTTGCCGTTCTTATCACATGCTGAATCTGATGGTACTCCATTAGGTTATGAACTGATGCCAGGTGTCCCCCCATGGACATGCAGTGCCTCTGAAAACAAAAACAGAATGATGTACAGAAGTAGTAGCTGCATTCTGTTAATCAACAACCATGAGATAAGTGAGTAAAAGAGCATAAGAGCAAAATGTTATTGAAAATCACCTCAGCTGAAGCCCAATCCAAGGGCATGGAAACATAGTGGTAGCAGTTACCGTTGTACTCAGACCAGCCAGAAGGACAAGAAGCAGATCTCTGGACCAAGTCTATTGGTTCTAAAGACAAGCAAATGGAGATCCTTAGTTAAAAGCAATGTATTTCAGCATTAGAATAAACTTTATTCTTCATGATCCTATTACAAAACAACACTCACTGACCTTTATCAGCAGAGCCATCATTTGGAACAGCTGTGGGCATTTTAAACAACAGGAATTAGTGAGTTTGTTTGAGTCTTAGTAACTTTACAAACTCTGTATACTTGAGAAATGCTTACGATCAGCTCCGGCCCATGCCATCTCAAAGAAAACCAGGACACACAAAACCAACAACTTCATGATGGAAGTGATGAGATGATGCAGATATACAAGCTGAAATTAATGAAAAATAAGTTAGACATCTTATGAACATTTAAACTCACCAGTGAGTGAAATAGAAGAGCAGAGAGTCGATCAGCAAACCTGATTCAGAATGGTTTGTTTTCTTCGTCTGCCAGGACCACCTAGGGCTCAATGTGCCATCCCAGGCTTCTTATAGAGCTACCAACCTTTTCATTATCCACAAAATAAGGAAATGACTCAGAAACTAATTCTGTAGAATAAAATTACATGATCAGATCTGGTTTGTAACCTGTGCTAAAATTACCAAAGACCAACCCCCCACATTACCATTTATGCCTGTCATGGCTGTGAAAGTTGCACTTTTCTGTAGCTATTGATTGCAATTCTGAATTGTTTAAATTAGGTTTACCATTGATACACATTTAAAAAATATATTAGGGTGTTATTCTAATTTAGAAAAGAATGCAGCAAATTTACATACTCCCTACAATCCCTCACACATGTAGTCAAGTCAAGTCAGCTTTTATTGTCACTTTCTTGATATGCACAAGACATAAAAGGGAAATGAAATTACGTTTTTTCTCCATACCATGCCAGGACAAAACATATACAAGACTGACATTTACAGACTGACATTAAGTGCGGGACATGACAGGCAACAGTGATAGACTGGTAACAACAAGTGGTCAATAATAAATACAGAACAAAGAACATATGACATTTAACAATATTCAATATTGAACATTGAACATGTAAAAGAAGATAAGATAAAGATAGAGTATAGACATTACAATAAAAGCAATAAAAACAGCAGCAATAGTGTATTCCAGGCTGAGGTAGTGCAGGTAAGGTGCAGTCTCTGGTACAGCGTATGTGTGTGTGTGTGTGTGTGTGTGTGTGTGTGTGTGTGTGTGTGTGTGTGTGTGTGTGTGTGTGTGTGTGTGTGTGTGTGTGAGGGAGTGAATCTATCTGGGGAAAACTGTCAGGTGCCATCCTGGTGCTGGTCTTGGAAGAGAAAGTATCTTGGAGCAGTGATCCTTCTCCAACATGTAAAACAGTTCAATGTCCTTCAGGTTACCATCTGTTACCACAGCAGCCTTGAACCATAAGAGTCTTGTGTCCCAGGTGTATCCACACCCCCTGAAGGATAAGTCTTTATTTGTGTCATCAGCAGTATCACATAGACGTAGAAAGAAACAGAGCGTTAATGTGCAGGAAACATAATCTCATATGTTTTATCTCTAATAAACTATCGTATTAAGTGTGCAGTTCCATCTAATGTATTGATTGCAGCTGCAAGTGAAGTAAATTCAGGTGTTCTCATTTCTTTGTGCATGAAATGTATGGTTATCCATCCCCACAATATAGTATCCCTGTCATGATGGGTTTTGGATTCAAGCCCATATGCAGAACACACTCAGGAGGCAGGGAAAAAGTTCAAAGGTTTATTTATAATATGGAACAAAGCAGATCAGGATGTCATCAGGTCCAGGGCTGGTCACGGCTGGGTTGCTGACCTGGAGCTGAGCAGAGCAGCAGAGGGGATTAATCCTAGGAGGATTCTGAGGCTGGCGGCAGATTGAGGGCTTGGAGGAGGCTTGGCTTGGCTGGGGCTAGTTGATCTTCAGGTCTAGGGTTCAGAGGCAGACGGCAGGCTGAGGGCTGAGGTTTGAGCTGAGCAGGCAGAAGGAGGGAACCAGGAGGGTTCAGACGCAGACGGCAGGCTGAGGGCTGAGGTTTGAGCTGAGCAGGCAGAAGGAGGGAACCAGGAGGGTTCAGAGGGAGACGGCAGGCTGAGGGCTGGTTCTCCAGGGTTCTGCTGAGATCAGGCAGACTGATCTTCAACAGAGAAACTCTTCTGGAGGTTTTTGGTTGCAGGCAGGTTAGACCTGAGAAGCAGAGAAAACAAAAGGTTCAGGTTCCGGTTTAGCTGTCTTGAAGACTAGACAGGCAGGTTGGCTCAGGGTTTGCTGTACCGTGACTGACTAACACTCTGGCACCGGAGTGTTGTCCTCAGCCCACTTAAGTACTGGTCTCCTGATGAGCAGATGAAGAATAGCTGGTGAAGTCAGCTCCAGCCTCAGGAGATCCAGTACGCCCTCTGGCGGAGAAAGGTAGACAGAAAACCCCCAGATCCCAACAATAACAGAAAAGTGCCCAGGAAGGGATCTCGGCGCCCTCTGGTGGGCAAGCCTCAGGATCCCAACAATCCCCAAAAGATATAGCTCCTGTAATGCTATCTTTATCAGCTTGCAGTTAAAATAATAATAAATAATACAAAAAAAATGGTGAAGTTTTAGATCCTGGGCCTGATATTGAATTGCCATAAGCACCATTAACTAATTAAGTCTTAAAATGTTTTAATTTATTTTAAATTGCATTTTGTTGTTGCTACTTTACTATTCCCAAATGTTGAAGTTTCAACTTGTTGTCCCTTTAATATTCTGCTAATTAAAACTGACCAACCGATTTTTTTTTTAGAAAAAAACCAATCCACTCTATAACATAGTAAAACATCTCTAAATCCTCTTTTGTATTCCTTTATTTAAGGTTAGCTCACCCCCTAATGATATGGACAATATTTAGTAGACCGTTTCAACCTGCCGATAAAGTTATTCCTATGATTAAAATCTATGTTGTTGCCATCACTACTGTTTAAAAAAATAAAAATAAAATAAAAAATCCCCAACTACTGCCGTGTTGTTTAGAAAGGTATTAGATCTACCTGTTGATCCCTGTAAACCAAATATATTATTCATGGATCTGTATTAATCAACCTGTTTTAAATAAGTTGCTCATAATTTTTCATTGTGAATAAGAAGTCTGGTGCGTCAGTTCACTTATCTTTTTTCATCAGTTTTGTCCGATGATCCCATGACCTTCCATCACCCCATCACTGCCAGTGGCCTGTTCCCATCTGAAGCAGTGGGCATCCAGTCATTTCCTTAATGTCTGCATCTCAGCAGCTGCACACCATCAGTCCTTCTGAAGTTTAGGTGTAAAATTAGTCTCCGTGTCCCCTGTAGTGTGATCCTTCCTGTGACTCAAGAAAAGTGTCCAATGTCTTTCCAAAAAAAAATCCATTGTACATTTTGAAACATTTCCATCCATAGTGTAGTCAGCGCTATTCAAACTAAATTAACATGTGTGCCACATCTTTTTTTGTTATTTTTTCTAAAGACTAAGATGTTAGTAAAAGGACAAACATACAGACACAAACAACAACAGACATGTAGGACAACAACAACAAAAAACTCCCGTGGTGTTGATTTCTCCAGAAAGTTGTAGGTTCATCATGTCATTCATTTAATGCCTCTGCCAGCATGACTGGTCTTAATGGGTGCACAATTCCATCCCAACAAAAGTCCTTAAGCTTCAAACCACCATATCCATCTGCACCTCATAGGTTATATTAGAACCACAGAGAAATTAAAACAAACTCAGAGCTCACAAGAATGGCCTTCAGCCAGGAACAAAGCATGTAGCTCACAATCTCTAAACACTGTATCTGGCATGCTGCATTCTAACACCATCTCTCTGATATCCTAATCAATGATTCGGATCCAGTCCAGTTATTAACCAAGTCAGTCCAGTCAGTCAGAACCTATTCAATTCCTCTTATCAAAAGGTTTCAACCATCTGAACCCCTCTCTCTCTCTTGCTACTCTCAGCCAAGTTCTTCATTTCATTTGCCAGGGCTTCTGCACCTGCTGGGAAAATAAGGGTTAATGCACATCTTAAATAAAACACAATGAAGGATGAGACTTTGCCAGCATGTCCTGGAAGAAAAATGTTAACGTTTAAGGATTGTTACAAAAAACAAAAACATATTTAAGCAAAACAACCTCCTGATTCCCCTTAACTGGGCCTCCAATTATCATGCCTGCTCACTGACAGCCTCACTGTCACTATCTACCAGCAGGGCAAAAGTAAATGACCCCTCAGGTTTGTTACCAAGAAAAAACAATCAAACAGTTAATCAATAGTTAATCATTTCATTCACAAAAATCAGTAGAGTAAGTAGAATTTGATAAGTCATGCCCAGATGAATAGTGAAAAGATAAGTGTAAGTAATTATTAGATATGCAAATTAAGCAGTTTGTGCCTTGGCAGTTTCCAAACGGCATTATATACACAGATAGAAATAAAAATGGATAAAAAAGGAGGCTGAAAAACCAGGTCACATCAGAATTGTTTTAAATACTCCAGCTTTTTTTTTATTTTTTATAAAAGATTGACCCAGCTAATCTGCTGAGCTCCTGAGGGTATCTTGGCCATATGCTAAGAATTGGTATTGCTTTGTCCAGTTCCAGCTCGAAGTGTGATTCATCCTGTTTCTAATCAATCTCTAATGCAATCCTAATGAGAGAGAAAAATAAAATAAAACTACTTTTATATTAAAATCATGTAATGTCCCTGTCTTGGATTTTAGTTTCCCAAAATGTAAAAGCACCCATTCTGCTTCTCTCAGGATTTTTTCTCAGCTGCACTCCACAACCAAAAATTACCTCACGCCTTACAACAGCACCCTGCTCCGTTCTTGTCAGAGCCTCTCATAGGTGGAGAGCTCCTTCTAAATCCTGTAAAAATGCTAATCATATTAATGTCACATCAAAAACTATTCTAGATCATTTCAAAATGCACCATACACATTCTACCTCACATGCATTCCACATATAGGACAAACAGACAGACATTGGCCCCATAAAGTTTGTTTAATCCATTAGTAACAATTTTTTGATCAATCTTCATAGAGGAATTTTCCCAATTTCAAGAAAAAATCATAATTTCTTCACCAGTCCGGTCTTAAGACCTCTGCACCAGTGCTTTTCAGCCTAATTTTAGGATCCTTGTTAAACTACATGTGCACATTTATAGAAGTCCAAGATTTATTTGCTCACGTTAGACATCAAAATAAGTTTTCACACCCAATGTTTTCCATTTCTTTGCCATAAACCAGAACTATTTAAATATATCAATCAATATATTTCTTATATTTTCAGCTTCAGGTTTACGTCCAAAAATCACAGAAACATCGACAGCATTTGCATAACGACAGCAACGAAACATAACCAAAACCATACACTTTCTGATAGAAATTGTCTAGACCAGATCATATTTCTTGATAATCTGTTTATACTGACAAACATTTCATACCCCAGACAGACATTGAATAAGCAGAATACAACAGACAGTTAGACAAACACAGAATATAAAGACAGACACATGCCGGCTTCTAACATAGGGCCGGATCTATCAAAGGTTTGCGTGTATAAAAACGTGAGCTATTTCACTGCGCACGCTAAAAAATTTACAAACTGATCTATCTACACCGTGCTAAAAGGATTTGGTCTTCAAAACGTGCTAAATAGCGCTCTTTTCCATTTAGTACTTTTTCTGCAATGAATATGCAATATGGGGCGTATACACGCAAAAGTGCGTCTTGTGGGAGAAGAACATGTAAATATATTAATTTAGCACTCGCAAAGTGATTTATCAAACCTGAAAGCAATTTTGCTAACGGTATCTGACTCTATATTTAAACTGTTTCAAAAGAAGGTGCAAATGGTCTGTATGCGTAATTCCGCACACATGGCAGCGGTTATTGTCGCCAGAAGCAGACTTTTAAATGAGGCAAGGAGACGCAGAGAACGCATTTTTTCACTCCGTGAGAATATTTTTGGAATGAACGAGGAAACGATGATCAAAACATATCTTTTATCCAGCATTGCCATTTTGGAGCTGTTGGGGGAACTCCGAATGGATTTGGAGCCAGCCACAAGGAGGACCCACGCAATACCAGATATCACAAAACTCCTTGCAACATTGCACTTTTTTGCATCTGGGTCATTCCAGCGTACGGTTGCAGCGAGAGCTGGGATCTCGCAATCTCGTTTTTCAGAAGTACTGTCCAACGTTCTAAATGCCATGTCGCCCTGACGCCCTACCGGAGAACCCCGACCTCCCCCCTGCGCCTGTGGAGCAACATGCCAATGCTGCGGGGATGCGTACGCGCAGTAATCTCATCCACAGTCACTTCTTGTGAGCCATTTGGTATGTGCATTTTTCTACAGGCCAATACAAAACACCAGTTTTTTTTTTGTTTTTTTTACTGCAGTGAAGTAGAAACTCAGCCACATACCACCTTAGGGAATAAAGGTTTCCAAAGTTTTTATATATATATATATATATATATATATATATATATATATATATATATATATATATATATATATATATATATCCCCAGTTTATGTAATAACTTCTATGTAACACCGACGACTCCGGCACAGGTGACTGGGGTTCGATTCCCGGCATGGACATCCAGGTGGACCCTTAGGCAAGGTCCTTTGTGCTTAGTAGCCTACCTCAGGCATGAGTGATACCGCAAATACAAGAGCCATACCGGCTCTGACGTCGCCCGGGTTAACAAGGTCCGCGTCAGTTGCTAGGGAACCAGGGCAACTTGATGACATTATTGGCTACTGGAACAAGACATAGATGGACTAGAGCAGAAAACTTGGTACTGATGAAATGCTACTATACAAGCGTCCCCAGTGAGAGAGGTTACATGCAGAGACTATGGGAATTATGGCAGCTCCAACAACCATCATCCACACTGACAAAGAAACAACTACTAACTCAGTGTTCTAACATCCGCAAACGGCAGCTCCTATCACAACTAGAAATTGATGAGGTACAACTGACATGCTGCAGTAAGGAGGAGTCAGGACAACAGGTCAGTAGGGAAATACCATCATCCCAACACACAGAGATTGGGGCCCCAACAACAACAAACCCACTAAACGTAAGGGCGGCTGACCTACGACGGCTGATCATGACCAAACTGGATCCCCTAGTACAACGTCCAAGACTGCCAAGGCTAAGTGACAGAGTACCCTCTGAAAGTCTTCTAGAAGATGTAAATGCAGCACTACATACTATCCCTACTAAAGACATAACTGAGACCAACGAGCTGACCTACGCCACAGCTACAGTGATCCTAGAGATGCTTGGCTATAAGATAAACACCACAGGCCACAAAGCAGAGCCCCCATGGAGGAGAAGGCTGGAAGCCAAGATCAAGGCAACACGAAGAGAGGTTAGTCAGCTCTCAGACCTGCAGAAAGGTGTAGGGAAGAGGTAGACACGAGAAGCTTGAGAAATACCAAGGGCTGAAAGAGGAGCTAGAAAAGATGTGGAAAGTAAGAGCAGCAGTGGTGCCAGTGGTAATTGGAGCACTGGGGGCTGTGACCCCCAAACTGGGAGAGTGGCTACAGCAGATCCCAGGTAAAACATCAGAAGTCTCTGTCCAGAAGAGCGCAGTCCTAGGAACAGCTAAGATACTGCGCAGAACCCTCAAACTCCCAGGCCTCTGGTAGAGGACCCGAGCTTGAGGATGACACATACCACCCCACGAGGGGTGAGAAAACAGTATTTTTTATATATATATATATATATATATATATATATATATATATATATATATATATATATATATATATATTATTATTATTATTATTATTTTTTTGGAGGGGGTGGGGGTGTCACTGTAAGATTTTAATTTCTTAATGCACTAGTTTGTACAAACTACAAACTACTTTACCACAAACCACAAAACGCGCAAAATCATCATTTAAATAGGGTGTCTCAAACAGTTTTGCACCTGCCATCAGTTACGCACAAATATTCACACTCCGTGTGAATATTTTTGGAATGAACGAGGAAACGATCATCAAAACATATAGTTTATCCAGCATTGCCATTTTGGAGCTTTTGGGGGAACTCCGAATGGATTTTGAGCCAGCCACAAGGAGGACCCACGCAATACCCCGGATATCACAAAACTACTTGCAACATTGCACTTTTTTGCATCTGGGATCTCCCAATCTCGTTTTTCAGAAGTGCGCGCAGTCATCTTATCCTTAGTCACTTCTTGTGAGCCATTTGGTATGTGCATTTTTCTACAGGCCAATACAAAACACCTGTTTTTTTGTTTTTTTTTTACTGCAGTGAAGTAGAAATTCAGCCACATACCACCTTAGGGAATAAAGGTTGCCAAAGTTTATATATATATATATCCATCCATCCATCCATTTTCTTTACACGCTTGTCTCAAGTGGGGTCGTGAGGGGTGCTGGTGCCTATCTCCAGCAGTCAATGGGCGAGAGGCGGGGTAAACCCTGGACAGGTCGCCAGTCCATCGCAGGGCTATATATATATATATAAATATATATATATATATATATTATTTTTTTTGGGGGGTGGGGGTGTCACTGTAAGATTAAAATTTCTTAATGCACTAGTTTGCACAAACTACAAACTACTTTGCCGCAAACCACAAAACGCGCAAAACCATCATTTAAATAGGGCGTCTCCAACAGTTTTGCACCTGCCACCAGTTACGCAATCGCTCTTGTTAAATCACCCACAAACCATGGTTCAGCCCCTCGCGCAAAATTCCGGTTTGCGAGCGCAAATTACTGCACACAAAATTGGATCTTGATAAATCCGGCCCATAGTGTTGTTTAGAATAATATAGTTCTGTTTCTGTATTTAAACAGATACAGAACGCAATGGCATTTGAAATCTTCCAGGGTGAGTGTGTCAGCGCACAGTCAGCAGGCTCATAGTGCGAGGAGACAGGAAGAAATGGTAAGGGGCTTTTTGCCTCGGTGCAGAGAGAAAAAGAAAAAGGAAAAGAAGATGTGTTTTGAAGCTTTTAAACGTCGCCTTAAAAAATTTAAATTTGTCTTATGTCCCCAGTTTATGTAATAACTTCTTCTTTTGCAATTAACAACTTATCAACCAAATATGTTTAAACATTGGGCACAATTAACCCTTTTTAGTTAGAAAATGGGATGCAGTAGCAATTATAAGTGAAAGCAGACATCCTTTGCAGATATAGAGTGATCACTTTTCTCTCCCCGCTTTGTTACTAACTCCGTCTCCGGATGCTCTTTGTCATCTCACCTGCAACACTTGCCTTTTTCTAATAGCTATGTGGGACCTTTAATGACCAGAAAACTTCAATGAACGGAACCAGACCTCCTCCTGACTTTTCTGACTCCCTTTTCTGACTACGAACGTCCTGTCCAAGCTTGCACAATTAACAACTAAAATTTTAAGGCACAAAATATTTTAATATATAGTATATACACCACCTTCCATCAAATCACCAAACCAGGCCCACATTCCAAAGTGACAGCCGTAACTCCCGCTCCCATAGATAAAATAGATAAGTCCCGCCTCCATGAATATAAAATTAATATAAAAAATTTATAATAAGCAAAATTAAAAAGTATGTAATAAAAATGTATGAAAAAAATATAAAAGAAATAAAAAAATAAATAAATAAAAACAAATTATAAAAAAATGTATAAAAATGTATAAAAATTAACAATGTTATTTTAATAACGGTTATGTTGATTTAATTATTTTTGAAATTATTTGTATTTATTTCTTATATAATCAATGTTAGTACTCCATTCCAACTGCTGAAAAACCTCTCTGTCAAAGTTGCTCTCTGTGGACAGCAGAGAAAAGCAGAAAATCTTTCCTCAGGCAGCAGAATGCTACAAAACGTTTGCAATCCATAGACTGTCATCCATCAAGTTTGTACGGTAAATATTTCCATCAATGACAACACTGAGCACGCCGGCTTGTGACCTTATCGAATCCTCAACTGCGCATGCCGGACCCTTAAGTTGTATGAAAGGATAAAATTACACGTTTGATTTTAAATAAACAAATAGAAGTCTACATAGAATGCTGTTTTTTTCCGTTGCATCCTCAAAAGCTTGATTGAATGATTTATCTGACTGTTTTGTTGACATTCCCTTTAGCACAGCTCCATCTAGTGGATGCATAACACAACCCCAGTTAGGTTTGATTGCAGCTTCTTTTCTATGGGCCTTATAACCCGGTGCACCCTATTTATAAAAACAGCCTTTATAAAGTTATTTTATTGAGCGTGCACCAAATAATCCAATGTGCCTTATAGTGCAAACAATATGGTATATATTGTCCATATTTATATATTGTCTATAAAAAAAACTGTTTTCTCACTCCTCGTGGGGTGGTATGTGTCATCCTCAAGCTCGGGTCCTCTACCAGAGGCCTGGGAGTTTGAGGGTTCTGAGCAGTATCTTAGCTGTTCCTAGGACTGCGCTCTTCTGGACAGAGACCTCTGATGTTTTACCTGGGATCTGCTGTAGCCACTCTCCCAGTTTGGGGGTCACAGCCCCCAGTGCTCCAATTACCACTGGCACCACTGCTGCTCTTACTTCCCACATCTTTTCCTTCAGCCCTTGGTATTTCTCAAGCTTCTAATGTTCTTTGTTCTTGATGTTGCCGTCGCTTGGAACTTGCCACATCTATCACTACTGCATTCTTCTGCTGTTTGTCGATCAACACGATGTCTGGTTGGTTAGCCATCACCTGTTTGTCAGTCTGGATCTTGAAGTCCCATAGGATCTTAGCTCGGTCATTCTCAACTACCTTAGGAGGTGTCTTTCATTTTTGACCTTGGGACTTACAGCCCATACTCATGGCAGATGTTCCTGTACACTATGACAGCTACCTGGTTGTGGCGTTCCATGTATGCACTTCCTGCCTGCATTTTACACCCTGCTGTTATGTGCTGTATTGTTTCAGAGGCATCTTTGCACAGTCTGCAGCGGGGGTCCTGCCTGGTGTGGTAGACCCTGGCCTCTATTGATCTTTTACTGAGTGCCTGTTCTTGTGCTGCCATGATTAGTGCCTCTGTGCTGTCCTTCAGTCCAGCCTTTTCCCGCCACTGGTAGGATTTTTTGATATCAGCCACTTCTTCTATTTGTCTGTGGTATACGCCGTCCAGCGGCTTGTCCCTCCATGATGGTCTTCCTTCCTCTTTCTTGTCCTCACTTTCGGTTTTCTCCTGCCTGAGGTATTCACCAAGCCATTTGTCTTTGGGGGCCATCTTTCTGATATACTCCTGTGTCGTAGTTGTTTCATCCTGGACAGTGGTCTTGACACTCGCTAGCCCTCGGCCTCCCTCGCTACGCTTGGTATACAGTCTCAGAGTGCTGGATTTGGGGTGGAACCCTCCATGCATTGTGAGGAGCTTTCTCGTCTTGATGTCAGTAGCCTCTATCTCCTCCTTTGGCCAGTTTATTATACCAGCGGGGTATCTGATGACTGGTAGGGCATATGTGTTGATGGCTTGGATCTTGTTTTTCCCATTCAGCTGACTTTTCAGGACCTGCCTTACTCTTTGTAGGTATTTAGCTGTGGCAGTCTTTCTTGCCATCTCCTCGTGGTTTCCGTTAGCCTGTGGCACCCCAAGGTATTTGTAGCTGTCCTGCACATCTGTAATGTGGCCTTCTGGTAGTTCAACCCCCTCGGTTCTGATCATCTTCCCTCTCTTTGAGACCATGCGACCGCACTTGTTCAGTCCGAATGACATCCCAATGCCGTTGCTGTAGATCCTGGTAGTGTGGATCAGTGAGTCGATGTCTCGCTCACTCCTGGCATACAGCTTGATGTCATCCATGTAGAGGAGGTGACTGATGATTGTTTCCGCTTCGGAATTGGTATCCGTAGCCAGTCTTTGTGATGATCTGGCTGAGGGGGTTCCGGCCTATGCAGAACAGCAGCGGGGATAGTGCATCACCCTGGTATATGCCGCACTTAATGGTGACTTGTGCTATTGGCTTTGCATTGGCTTCCAGACTTGTTTTCCACAGCTTCATTGAGTTCTTGATGAAGGCTATTAGAGTCCTGTTGATCTTGTATATTTCCAAGCATTCCAGTATCCATGTATGTGGCATTCAGTCATAGGCTTTCTTATAGTCAATCCAGGCAGTGCACAGATTTGTCTGTCTGGTCTTACAGTCTCGACTGATTGTTCTATCCACTAGTAGCTGGTGCTTGGCTCCTCTGGTGTTACTGCCTATTCCCTTCTGGGAAGGGTGCCGCTATGATGCCTGACAGGAGCTTCCATGTTGTACATAGGCAAGTTATTGGTCGGTAGTTGGATGGGGTTGTTCCCTTCTGGGGATCCTTCATGATCAGGATTTTCCGCCCTTGGTTCATTTGTGCTGCGAGGCGTGCATGAAGTGCGGTTAGTTTTTTCAGCCAGTAGGTGTGGATCATGTCAGGGCCTGGTGCTGTCCAGCTCTTCATACCTGCCGCTCTTTCTTGGACATCTGCCGTTGTAACGGTTACTGGTTCTTGTTCTGGGAGATTGCTGTGATCTGTTCTAAGATCTTCTAGCCACTGAGAATTGGTGTTGTGGGATGCCTCCTTCTCCCATATGTTTCTCCAGTACTGTTCAGTCTCAGCCCTAGGTGGATCTGATCTTGAATTACCCTGCCACTGTGAGTACACTTTGAATGGGTTGGTGGAGAACACCTGGTTTATTCTCCTGGCTTATGCTTCTCCCTTGTATCTCTTTAGGCGGGTGGCCAGGGCGGCCAGTCTTTGTTTGGCAGTTTCTAGAGCCTCAGGAATGGACAACATCTTCGTGTTGCCTTGATCTTGGCTTCCAGCCTTCTCCTCCATTGGGGCCCTGCTTTGTGGCCTACCTACTGTCATTCATTTGTGGATTTCCACAGACAGACTCCTACCGTCTCTGTCTCTGATCAGACTACCCCAAATTTGCAGAGAATCTTTCAATCATGTACTATTGCTAGGTGAATTTAATAATTTAAAGGCCAATCAGCGTCTCAAACATTTATGGTTTGGGGCTCTGAAAATACTGCCCTTTAACAGGCTTCTGCACCAAATGCGCAGGTGCAGACAATTAGAGGGACAATGATGATTGTAACGAACGAGATGCAGCTTCCACCAAATTCGGTGAGATCCTTATTTATCTACCCGTTTGCCAGAAGAACATCCCTGTTGTAGGATATGAAAATTTCCTGTCATGGTTATTGTGACTGTGACGAATCCACCTTGTCACTTAAAATAACCTCTCTAACTTTGCGCGCCACACACATTCCTGTTATACTGTGCTTGTGAGGACCAATACACTCGCGCTGAGCCCAGTAGCGGTCCATTAACTTAAAACACACAGGCTGTTCCTGGTTACCTGCTGGCGTACTGAGGGTGCACACTTAATATTTCAGTGGGGTTAGCCGTGTGTGTGTGTGTGTGTGTGCGTGCGTGTGTGTGAGGGTGTGTGTGTGTGTGTGTGTGTGTGTGAGTGTACGTGTTTATGCTACGGGGACCTGTCATCTTCAGTCTGGCGGCGTCTTTGCTGGGTTCAAACCCAGTTTGGTGTAATTGAATAAGTCAATGAATCTGTGTAAAGGAATTAAGTTGTAAAAATTATTTGTTTTTGTATATCAATTGTCTGTGGAGGTAATAAATGGACAAAACTGATTTATGAGAAGAAATCAGAAATAAGAGAGCCTGAGGTGAGGGGCTTAAACTATTTAATGAGGGCTGTGGGAAGAAGAGCGGCCATTTCTGTTTTCTTTTTCTTTGTTACATTGCTGGTAACTGGAGGGACGCTGAGGCCCAGAGTATCTTGTACATGTTTAGCTTCTTTTGCACCCTGTTTTGAGTTTTTGAGCACAACAAATCACCAACACCGGTAACCCGACTGAGCCTGGATTCTTGGAGGCCAAAGAACCCCGTCACAGAGACCAAAATCATCACTGTCACTCAGTGTTGTTCCTGAACGCGTTCATTGAACGAAAGTTCATGAACTCGTTCATATTTTTGGCGAACGTGAACTGAACGTACTGTATTACTGCCTGATGAACGTTATTGTGAACTCGTTCATTCTGGTGTCTGTGAACGGCACGCTCTCTCAGTTCAACTCCGTTCAATAGATTGCCAGATTTCTATAGAGCCCTCCAGGCGAAACCCCGGCTAAATCACACCGTAAACAGGCCTTAATATGTAGCGGGAAAAACACCCAATCTGGCAACACCAGCTACCAGTGTCGTAGACTACAGCCGCGTTGTCATCAAAACAAAATGCAGCGTGGCAGCCAAAGCAGCATGGAGGCGACCGTGGAGGCGACAAAACAGCAGTATGATCACTTAAAACAGTTTTATGACCAGGTGGGCGGTGAGAATGATGGCAACAATCTTACATTTCTCTGCAAACTTTGCCCACCGGCTTTCAGTAAAAAAATCCGCACTTAAACCTGCCTGGTATCATTTTCCAGGATTCCAGTATTCCTTTTTAGTATGTACTGAAATGAAATTTCAAATGGAAAAAATTATTAAAATTAAAAAAACATTTGCACCTTAAAGACTACTTTCCTGTTTTTCTGTTCATAATTTCTTATAAAAAAAGACCATTCAAGCAGTACATTTTTGCTGATTTTTTTGAGAATATACTGTAGGGGTGAAAGCTGCAGCTGCTACTAGTGTGAAGTGAATCGACAGCAACAAAGCATTAAAGCAACAATGGGGAAATGCTGTCCCCTCAATGCTAATGTAAACCCTGGGTGGATAAGGATTCAAAACTGGATATGAAGATGAAATCTGACGCATAGTTTCAGTGTTACAACTGATAAAATAATTGCTGTCTGAGGTTCTTCAGTAGGCTATGGTGTAATTGAGCAATATATGAAAAAAAAAAGAACTATGAACTAGTTCATTTTTTGGAACTGTGAACTTAGTTCAAAATTTTGAATTATGAACTATGAACTGAACTAGTTCATTTTAAAATGTGTGAACTGAACTTTGAACTAGTTCACGTAGAAAGAGAACTTTCCCAACACTGCTGTTACTGTTATTATATAGTAAATTAAATCATTACTGTTAAATTGTATTTCATTTCCAATTGTTTATTTGAATTCTTATTCTTGATTAGTTGGAGACATACACTAGGCTATATCAGCCCCACCAAAAATATTTTTCACCAGCTGCCACTGATAATAGTATAATAATTTCATGATTACTATCATAGTTAATCTCATGAAATGTCACTAGAATTATTTTCTTTAATTTGATCTATTTTTCAGTCATGTGTGGCAGCAAGCAGAAGAGCGGAGAATTCTCTGATGGCTGACGTGTTTCTGTGATTTTTGAGTTCATGAAAGGCATTCCCTGTGAGTATGCAATACATTTGTGATTAAGGATTAAGTTAAGGATTCTGATTAATAAGATTGTTTAAAAGCACATTTTTGAAGATAAAAGGGAGCCGTTTTTAAGCTAGTTCTGTTATTCATGTTGATACATTTGGTTAGTATTAGCATTTAAAGCATGGCTGCTGTATTTCTTTTCATTTCCACTCATGTATACTGTATTGTTTCATTACAGTTTCACACCTGCCATATAAAGAACAGTCTAAACCCATCCTGGCGTCGGTGACTTATTTTGTGGAGGTGTTTAACCCCTGGATAGTAGAGCTGGGTTCTACGAGGCCAGTACAAGCACATACATCTAAAAACTATGAGATCTGCTTTGGCTCCTCATATCTGCAGCCAACTTATCTGAGGATCTGCCGATTGACTTCTGATCATTGTTTTGCTGCGCTGTTTACTTGAATGTAGCAGAAAAAAAAGTCCCATGGAGAATCCGCCCGCACGCTGAACAGGTACGTCTTAGGGTGCTTGTTTGTGTCATGAACCGGGGACAGATGGACCCAGTATTCAAGGCGAGACAGTCAGTAGGAAAGTTCAAACGTTTATTAAATAAAACAAAACAAAAGCGGAGCTGTGGCTCGTGGACACTGCAGGCGGGGGGGGCGGGGCACCGCCCAATCTCAGACATTCTGTAGTGGGAGAAACACAGGTAAGTGACCACAATCAACTGATAGAAGATTATCTGTGTTGGTCACTTACCTGGTTTAACAGTCCAGACCACGAATGTCCCCAGTGCTTCAGCCCCAGAGGTTATGCTGGCAGCCGATCCTGGTGAGGGATCCAGAACAGACAGGAACAGACAGAACAGGCAGGATCCAGATCCGGCGGGAACAGAACAGGTGGCAGGATTCAGACTTCCAGGCATCCACAGGCTTCCAGGAGGGTTCAGAGTCTGACTGGGACCAGAAGCATGATGATCACGCACAGGAGCAGACAGGATCAGGTGCAGACAGGCAGGCACAGTGGAAGAGGGTAGCCAAGGCAGGACGTAGGAACCGGAACTTGAAGCAGGACTTTAAACTGGTCTCCTCCCTGGAGCCAGGCTTACTTTGATAAAAACTGAACCTTCCCCCATAATGAGCCAAAACCCAGAGGACTCCGTGGGGGAGGAACAGTGGACAATCAGGAGACGAGACAAACACTAAAACCCTCTTTCCACTGGCAGCTAGGATCCAGGACACGAACCATAAATAGATCTGAACAGAAAGACTGACAGAAAGACAAGCAATGATCTGGCACTGAATGCTCAGGCTGAACTGAATATAAACCAGAGGAAACAGGTGAGGGGAATAAATTATAATTTAGGCAGGGAAGGAAGAGGGCAGGTGAAAGGAATGACTAATTAAGCAGGAGCAAACAGGCCAGATCATGACAGTTTGATAGCAGGCCTGATACAAATCTTTGAGTTTCATTATTCTGTAAGCCCAGACTGCTAAGTAATATAGGCCACCACATGGTCTCCTTCTAGTGGGATTATTTATTTATGAATCTGTAGCTCTTTGATGTGCTGAATAAGAACATTGTTGAACTTTTTTAAGGCACACTGAAGTTCTATTGAGTATATTCATCCAATTCCAACTCTTAAATGTAATAATCTTTATCATAAAAACTGATTTTATTGGAACATATAAAACTTGCTTTCAAAAGTAGCTATCACGCTCCAGCAGGCTGAGATGCTATGAGCGCCATAACGAAATATGCTAATGATTAATCTATTCCCTTTCCGTTTTAATTATTACTATGCTATATTTAACAATGCAAGCAAAAACTGTGCTCAGTTTCTCCATATTATGTAACGGAATTCAGTAGGGATGACAGTAGTTTCTCTTATTTTCAATGTGAAAAAATTTGAAAAAAAAACTAAATAATAACAAAATTTACAAATTCACTTAATATGACTAGATGAAGACAGAGAATAGACTATATACATTTAATTGTTTTCATGCATAAAAAGTTTATTTAATGCAAGGCTAAAGAAAAGAAAAAGGTTTTACTCAAATAATCATTTATAAAACATTCACTCTGCTCGAGTCTACCTTTTGTTTTATAAGTAATTATATGAAGTAAATAGAAGAAGCTTTTAGAAAACAGGATTTCTTTGTGGCAGAATAACTGAAAGACAATACAGCATCCTCCATCGGTTCTGGTTCAAGTCCTCTCGGACTGCTCAGACTTTTTTGGCACAGACAGATGGGTGACGATAACAACATCCTCCGTCATCCCAGCACTTTGAAGCTGAGCACAAAAAAAAAAAAATCTGTTAATATAACAGAAACAAAATCCTGTTTATAAGGAACCATGATTGCAGGGAAGCTTGATATTCTACAACCGTTTTCCCAAACAAAAACACGAAACAATCAACAATACATGCCACTGTATTTAATCCAGTAAATGTAATAGTGTTCTAGCTATAGTTTTACTAACATATTTAACCTGCTAATTACGCATTACTCCTTTGACTGCTTGAAAAACATACAATGGGCCGGATCTATCAAAGGTTTGCGTGTATAAAAACGTGAGCTATTTCACTGCGCACGCTAAAAAATGTACAAACTGATCTATCAACAGCGTGCTAAAAGGATTTGGTCTTTAAAACGTGCTAAATAGCGCCTCTTATCCATTTAGTACTTTTTCTGCAATGAATATGCAATATGGGGCGTTTACACGCAAAACTGCGTCTTGTGGGAGGAGAACATGTAAATATATTAATTTAGCGCTCGCAAAGTGATTTATTAAACCTGAAAGCAATTTTGCTAACGGTATCTGACTCTATATTTAACACGTTTCAAAAGAAGGTGCAAATGGTCTGTATGCGTAATTGCGCACACATGGCAGCGGTTATTGTCGCAAGAAGGAGACATCGAAATGAAGCAAGGAGACGCAGAAAACGCATTTTTTCACTCCGTGTGAATATTTTTGGAATGAACGAGGAAACGATCATCAAAACATATAGTTTATCCAGCATTGCCATTTTGGAGCTGTTGGGGGAACTCCGAATGGATTTGGAGCCAGCCACAAGGAGGACCCACGCAATACCCCGGATATCACAAAACTCCTTGCAACATTGCACTTTTTTGCATCTGGGATCTCCCAATCTCGTTTTTCAGAAGTGCGCGCAGTCATCTTATCCACAGTCACTTCTTGTGAGCCATTTGGTATGTGCATTTTTCTACAGGCCAATACAAAACACCTGTTTTTTTGTTTTTTTTTACTGCAGTGAAGTAGAAATTCAGCCACATACCACCTTAGGGAATAAAGGTTGCCAAAGTTTATATATATATATATCCATCCATCCATCCATTTTCTTTACACGCTTGTCCCAAGTGGGGTCGCAAGGGGTGCTGGTGCCTATCTCCAGCAGTCAATGGGCGAGAGGCGGGGTAAACCCTGGACAGGTCGCCAGTCCATCGCAGGGCTATATATATATAAATATATATATTATTTTTTCTGGGGGGTGGGGGTGTCACTGTAAGATTAAAATTTCTTAATGCACTAGTTTGCACAAACTACAAACTACTTTGCCGCAAACCACAAAATGCGCAAAGCCATCATTTAAATAGGGCGTCTCCAACAGTTTTGCACCTGCCACCAGTTATGCAATCGCTCTTGTTAAATCACCCGCAAACCATGGTTCAGCCCCTCGCGCAAAATTCCAGTTTGTTAGCGCAAATTACTGCACTTAAAATTTGATCTTGATAAATCCGGCCCAATGTGTGATATTTTCTTTTACCTGAATAGTTAATCTGCAAACAGTGCTGGTCGCCTTGCCAATTGTCAGGCTGTCCTGGACACCAGTTTGTGTAGTGGAATTGGCTTCCATCGCTCCAAAGCCAAATGCTTAGCTGAGAGAAAGAACCCAGCACATTATAAAGGTCTTTCAATAACTTATCAAAATACTTAACAAATAAACTAACTAGCAAAAAAATACCTTCTGTCCATTGCTGGCTCCAATCCATGCTAGGTTGGACCCATAACTTGCCGTTCTTATCACATGCTGAATCTGATGGTACTCCTTTGCGTTATGAACTGATGCCAGGTGTCCCCCCATGAACATGCAGTTCCTCTGAAGACAAAAACAGAATGATGTACAGAAGTAGTAGCTGCATTCTGTTAATCAAAAACCATGAGATAAGTAGGTAAAAGAGCATAAGAGCACAATGTTATTGAAAATCACCTCAGCTGAAGCCCAATCCATGGGCATGGAAACATAGTGGTAGCAGTTACCGTTGTACTCAGACCAGCCAGAAGGACAAGAAGCATATCTCTGGACCAAGTCCATTGCTTCTAAAGACAAACAAATGGAAGCCTTAGTTAAAAGCAATGTATTTAAGCATTAGAATGAACTTTATTCTTCATGATCCTATTACAAAACAACACTCACTGACCTTTATCAGCAGAGCCATCATCTGGAACAGCTGTGGGCATTTTAAACAACAGGAATTAGTGAGTTTGTTTGAGTCTTAGTAACTTTACAAACTCTGTATACTTGAGAAATGCTTACGATCAGCTCCGACCCATGCCATCTCAGAGAAAGCCAGGACACACAAAACCAGCAACTTCATGATGGAAGTGATGAAATGATGGAGATATACAAGCTGGAATTAATGAAAAATAAGTTACCTATGTAATGAACATTTAAACTCATCAGTGAGTGAAATAGAAGAGCAGAGAGTCGATCAGCAAACCTGATTCAGAATGGTTTGTTTTCTTCGTCTGCCAGGACAACCTAAGGCTCAATGTGCCATCCCAGACTTCTTATAGAGCTACTAACCTTTTCATCATCATCCACAAAATAAGGAAATGACTCAGAAACTAATTCCACAGAATAAAATTACATGATCAGATCTGGTTTGTAACCTGTGCTAAAATTACCAAAGACCAACCCCCCACATTACCATTTATGCCTGTCATGGCTGTGAAAGTTGCAACAACTCAGGGATACCTTTTCTGTAAAAAGTGGGGTCTAAAGTCCATTTGTGGCCCTCTGGGACTTTTCTGTAGCTCTTGATTGCAATTCTGAATTGTTTAAATTAGTTTTACCATTGATACACATTTAAGAAATATATTAGGGTGTTATTCTAATTTAGAAAAGAATGCAGCGAAATTACATCCTCCCTACAATCCCTCACACATGTAGTCAAGTCAAGTCAGCTTTTATTGTCACTTTCTTCATATGCACAAGACATAAAAGGGAAATGAAATTACGTTTTCTCTCCATACCATGCCAGGACAAAACATATACAAGACTGACATTTACAGACTGACATAAAGTGCGGGACGTGACAGGTAACAGTGATAGACTGGTAACAACAAGTGGTCAATAATAAATACATTACAAAGAACATATGACATTTAATGTTAACATTCAATATTTAACATTGAACATGTAAAAGAAGATAAGATAAATATAGAGTATAGACATTACAATAAAAGCAATAAAAACAGCAGCAATAGTGTATTCCAGGCTGAGGTAGTGCAGGTAAGGTGCAGTCTCTGGTACAGTGTATGTGTGTGTGTGTGTGTGAGAGAGGTGTGTGCGTGTGTGTGTGTGTGTGTGTGTGTGTGAGAGAGAGGTAGAGAGAGAGAGATTTTGAGATTTTAACAACTCATTTATTATCAATAAATAATTGACATAGTATCACAAACTATGTAACAGAAAAATACAACAACAAAAAACAAACAGCAAAGAATATATTACATTTACACTTTTCCAAAAATGAGTTCTCCTCCTACCACACTACAAATTACTTTCCCATAACTCCAGATGTGACAGAAAGTATCTAAATCTGAAACTGATCTGTTGGGATCTGGAGGCTTGTCCACTTTCTCCACCAGAGGGCGCCTGAGATCTTCCTCCTCAGGGCATGAGCTCACTCCTACACACCTGTTTCCTGTCTCCTCATCAGAGGACGTATTTAAGGAGGAGGAGGCTGACACTTCCCTGCCAGAGTGTTTGCTAGTAATGGTTAGCAAAACCTGAGCCAGCCTGCCTAATCTGAAACCCTGATTTTGGGAACCTGTCTGTGTCATAACTGAAGGTGACTCTGGACGAGAGCAACTACAGAGGGAGGAGAAGGTTTAAGGGGTTTTATTGAAAAACAAGATAGTGGACATGAACTGGAAGCAGTTTGGTCTGGTCAGGTTCTTTTGGGCTTCTGCAGAGAAGATGAGACTGATGAATGAGAGGAAACTGTGCTGGAGGATTTTGGTGGGGCTGACACTCACAGTAGAGAGGCTGTGGTCCGGTCTTGGGGGGGGAAGTGTCCCCGGTGGTCCGTGTGCTGACCAGTAATCTCTCCCTGGTTGGAGGTTCGAGGGTGGACAGGCAGGTGATCGCAGGTAGGAGGGCTGAACGGTGGTTAACCCGAGATCCTTCTCGGGTTCCTGGTTGTTTCTCAGGCGGAGGGTCCAAGGTCTACGGTTCACGGCTAGGTCCAGGGGTCAGAAACAAG
Source organism: Cyprinodon tularosa (assembly GCF_016077235.1). Taxonomy (NCBI): domain Eukaryota; kingdom Metazoa; phylum Chordata; class Actinopteri; order Cyprinodontiformes; family Cyprinodontidae; genus Cyprinodon; species Cyprinodon tularosa. The sequence continues at coordinate 395,349 of NW_024037835.1, forward strand.
GGTTCAACGCTGTGGCGTTAACGAACTGACGCCCTCCTCCTGGTTCCAGCTCCTTAAGAAGGGTGGTGATCACCTGCAGAGGAGAGAGAGAGAAAACCTGGCCTGCACCCGGATAGAACCCGGAGTGTGACAGCACCCCCCCCTCAACGGCCGTCCCCTGGCGGCCGCCCGGAGGAGGAAGCCTCAAAGGCAGAGATCAAATCAGGATCCAGAATAAAAGAACGAGGGACCCAGGACCTGTCCTCGGGGCCATAACCCTCCCAATCCACAAGGTACTGGTACGCCTGGAGGCCACGATCTTGTGGACAGTGAAAGCCGGGTGGCCATCAACGACCCGGGCGGGAGGAGGGGGTCTGGTCGGAGGGACCAACTGACTGGAGATGACAGGCTTGATCTGGGAGACATGAAACGTAGGATGGACACGGAGGTGCGGAGGAAGCTTAAGGCGGACAGCTGTGGGGCTAATAATCTGGTCTATCTTAAAAGGACCGAGAAACCTGGGAGCTAACTTCCTGGACATGGCCTTTAAGGGGAAGTCCTTGGAAGAGAGCCAAACCTCCTGCCCAGAGGTGTAAGCGGGGGCAGGGATGCGTTTGCGGTCAGCAAAGCTCTTATCTCGACAAGAGGCACGTTCAAGGGCTGCCCGCGTCTGGTCCCAGACCCTACGACAACAGCGAAGGTGGGTTCTTACGGACGGCAAGACTGAGTCAGGGAAGGTTGAGGGTAAGAGAGAAGGCTGGTAGCTCCAGGTGCTGGGGTTGCGAGAGCAGAGACAGCGGAGGTGTTTTCTAGTTCCTGATTCAACCGTTCACACTGCCCGTTAGACTGGGGGTGAAACCCGGATGTGAGGGAGACCTTAGCCCCAAAACACCCACAGAAGTCACGCCATACCCGAGAGATAAACTGAGGACCGCGGTCGGAGACTATTTCAGATGGCAACCCGTGGAGTTTAAAGACATGGTTAAATAACAACCGGGCTGTCTGATGAGCAGAAGGGAGCTTGGACAAGGCCACCAGGTGGCAGGCTTTAGAGAAACGATCGATAACTGGTAGGATAACAGTCTTGCGGTTAGATGGGGGAAGGCCAGTAACAAAATCTAATGCAATATGGGACCAAGGTCGGCTGTGTCTGGGTAGGTTTTGGAGCAAACCAGCAGGAGGTCTACTGGAACCCTTGTTTTTGGCACACACAGAGCATGCGGACACAGTGTTCTTGGATCCAGGGCGGTAGGTAATGATGAAGTTGAACCGAGAGAAGAACAGGGACCAACGACTCTGACGAGAATTTAAACGTCTGGCTGACTGGATATAGGAAAGATTCTTGTGATCAGTCCAGATGACTATGGGCAACTCGGTTCCCTCCAGCCAATGATGCCACTCCTCCAAGGCCATCTTGATGGCCAGGAGTTCTCGATCCCCTACGTCGTAGTTTCTCTCAGCAGGAGAGAAGCGTCTGGAAAAGAAGGCGCAGGGATGAAGTTTGCCATCCGAAGGCGACATCTGTGATAAAACAGCTCCAGCTCCAGAGTCGGAGGCATCCACCTCCAATGTGAACTGAGCTGACGTATCAGGGTAGGTGAGGATGGGAGGCTGTGAAAACATCTCCTTTAAGAGGCGGAACGCCTGATCAGCTTCAGGGGACCACTGGAAGACGCTCTTTGTGGAGGTCAGAGCAGTGAGGGGTGAGGCAAGAATACTATAATTCTTGATGAAAAAATGATAAATCATAAAAGTTGGCGAAACCCAAGAAGCGCTGGAGTTGCTTATGGGTGTTGGGCACGGGCCAGTTGACGACTGCCTCTACCTTTCCGGGGTCTGTCTTCACCTGTCCACCCTTGAAAATGAAGCCAAGGAAGCTGATGGTTCTTTGGTGAAACTCGCACTTCTCAGCCTTAACAAAGAGGCGGTTCTCCAGAAGACGTTGAAGCACCTGGCGGACATGTTGCTGATGTTGTTGGGGGTTCTGGGAATAAATAAGGATGTCATCAATGTACACAAACACGAACGGATTTATAGTCTCTCAGGACGTCATTTACGAGGGCCTGGAAAACGGCTGGGGCATTAGTGAGGCCGAAGGGCATGACCAAGTACTCGTAGTGGCCGATGGGGGTCTGAACGCCGTCTTCCATTCGTCTCCCTCTCGAATCCGGACCAAGTGATAGGCGTTTCGAAGGTCCAGTTTAGTAAAGATGGTGGCGCCCCGAACCGTATCAAATGCTGATGCCAGGAGGGGAAGAGAATATTTATTCTTTACAGAAATCTGATTAAGACCACGGTAATCGATGCAAGGACGCAATGTTTTATCCTTTTTAGCCACAAAGAAGAAACCTGCCCCTAGGGGTGAGGATGAAGGTCGAATGATGCCGGTCTTTAAAGAATCATTAATATATTTCTCCATGGCACCTAGCTCTGACTGAGATAACTTATAGAGGTGAGCAGAAGGCAGAGGAGCCCCAGGAAGAAGATCAATAGCACAATCATAAGGGCGATGCGGCGGAAGGCTAAGAGCCAGATCTTTGCTAAAATGGTCATGGTACTTGGGTGGCACATTAGACAGATCAGAAGGAACATCAGGAAGTTCAGGACTAGCTGAGGTGAGAGGGAGAGCAGATTGGAGACAATTAGCCAGACAACCGGAGCTCCAGGTCTCAATACGCAAGTCTCTCCAGTTAATGTGAGGGTTGTGAGCAGCTAACCAAGGGTAACCTAAAACTATAGGTGAGTGTCTTGTAGGAAAAACAAAAAAAGAAATGGATTCATGATTACCAGAGGAGATAAACAGAAAAGGGAGAGTCTGCTGAGTTATAGTAGCTAGTGGGCTACCATCAAGGGCTGTGACAGAGATGGGGGATGGTAAAGTACGGACCGGAATATTATAATGTTTAACTAAGGCTGGATCGATGAGATTTTGCTCAGAACCGGAGTCAACCAAGGCGGAAACAGGGTGCTGCTTGTCCTGAAGGCAAATTACAGCCTGTAGCAGGAACCTAGAACTGGGAGTCTCGGAGCATGTGCCCACCAGTATTCCCTGAACTACTGGTGGGCCAGGTCTTTTGGGCGAAGGGGACAAGATAAACGAAAATGGCCGGCAGCACCACAGTAAAGACACCTTCTATTTCTGAATAGCTGTTCTTTTTCTTCGGTAGATAACCTGGCTCTGCCAATTTGCATGGGCTCATCAATAGGCTGACTACCAGAAACAGACGGTTGTGATTGATGTGACACCACAGGAACCGGAAGACTGGAACGTTGAGCAGGGGAGCGGTCCCGGCCCCGCCTCTCACGAGTCCTCTCACGGAGGCGTTCGTCTACCCGAACGGCTAGATCAATTAGCCCCTCCAGGCTATCGGGCTTATCGCGGGTGGCCAGCTCGTCTCTAAGCCTATCTGAGAGGGAGTTGAGGAAAGCCGTCTTTAATGCGCGGCTGTCCCACGCAGCCTGAGCAGCCAGAGTGCTGAAGTCAGCAACCGATCGGTTTCCCTGCTTCAGCTCTCACAATCTTTTGCCTGCCTCCTCCTCGCTAATGGAAGAGGAAAAGGTTTGTTTAAAAAGATCTAAGAAGTCAGCATAGGAGTAATTATAGATTGAGGTCTCATCAATAAAAGATTCTGCCCATCTAAGAGCACGATCTCTAAGAAGACCAACAATATGAGCGTCATCGGGAAAAGATTGTGGGGAGCGACTGAAAACCAAAGAACATTGGAGGAGGAACCCTCTGGACTTACTCAGATCACCTGAAAACGGTTCGGGGACTGGGATTGAGACACCGACTCCGGGAACGGGCGGCAGAGCGGATACGGCGGGAGGCCTTGGAGCTGGAGGAGAAACGGAGGTAGGTTGATTTAAGTTCAGCATGGCTTTCATATCCTGAAGCTCGTGGGTGAGAGTGCTCATTGTCTGCATCACTTGAGTTTGCTGCTGGACCATGGTTTGAATGACGGTTTCATGCTGGCCTAGTAACAGGCCCTGATGGGAAATCGCACTCCGTAGCTGCTCACCAGTGTCAGGTTGGTCAGTTCATTCTGTCATAACTGAAGGTGACTCTGGACGAGAGCAACTACAGAGGCAGGAGAAGGTTTAAGGGGTTTTATTGAAAAACAAGATAGTGGACATGAACTGGAAGCAGTTTGGTCTGGTCAGGTTCTTCTGGGCTTCTGCAGAGAAGATGAGACTGGTGAATGAGAGGAAACTGTGCTGGAGGATTTTGGTGGGGCTGACACTCACAGTAGAGAGGCTATGGTCCGGTCTTGGGGGGGAAGTGTGCTGACCAGTAATCTCTCCTCATCAGAGGACCTATTTAAGGAGGAGGAGGCTGACACTTCCCTGCCAGAGTGTTTGCCAGTAATGGTTAGCAAAACCTGAGCCAGCCTGCCTAATCTGAAACCCTGATTTTGAGAACCTGTCTGACCCTGTTTCTCTCTGCCTCACAGATCCTGACTTGTCTGGAAACCTGAAATCCTGAAGATAGAAATCTCTGTCTGGAATCTGCCTGCCTGCATTCCGTTTCAGTCTCTGCCTCTGCCCTCAGCCCTCTGCCCGCCGACAAGCCTCTGGACCCTCAAGGTTCCCCCCTGCTGATCAGATCCATCTCTGAGCAGGTATTTTACCCCGTCATCTGTAAAACTACAAGTTTCCTGGATCTACTCTAACTGCTCTGTCCTCCTCAGTGGTGTTCCTCCCGTGACCAGTCCGAAGAACCCAGAACCTGTGCATCATTACTCTGTGAACATTGTAAAATAAATCATTTAACTTTTCCCCTGTTTTCAAGAGTGTTTTCTGCATGTGGGTTAGACGCCTTGAACCCAACATGACATGATCTGTAAAAATTAAATTCAAGTATTAGTCTAGACTTCACCAAATTAATAAACAAAGAAACCAAGTCAATATTCAAATCTTCCACGACCTTACTCTTTCTACTTATGTACACAGCCATTTTTGCCTGTCCTAACAAGAAATTAATCAATTCACAATTGCTCTTTTTTTGGCGTGTGAATCTAAAACCACAAATAAATCCATGTTTAGTGAACATTTCACCATATCTGTTGAAAATACTTCTCAAAAGCACAGAAAGAGCCGACGGACGAATACAGTTAGAAAAACAATGAAACACTGTTTCTCTCTGTTCACAAAATGGACATTTATCTTCCACAGAAGGATGAATAACAGACACAAAAGAATTAACAGCTACAATACCATGAAGGATTCTCCATTGTAAATGTGATGGAATCAGTGTTTTTCTTTTATGCAGCTGTCTGCCCCCTAGTGACTGGTTTGTGTATTTTATTTTGATAACCTGAGTTAGACAGGATGTGAGGTCCCTGTTCTAGATGTCACTTTCTAAGAATCTAGCCAAGAGCAGTCACACATGGGCTCATATGTTGCCATCCATGTCCTTACTTGCTTAAAAGCGGCATCATCTGTAAGTTATATTGTTTCTTTGTATATAAACAACATGTGTGCATTGTTATTTTGTTTTAGGAAGCTGTAGTTTAAACTTTACTGACAAATGTAAAACCTGAGCAGGTTATGGCTGTTACAGCTAATTTATCATTTGATTTGTGTGATGTTTAGATTATGCATAAATCTAAAAAGTACATTTTTGCACTGATTTTATATTTAGAAGTCATCTGTGTATTGATGCAATATTTTGTTTATTTCTGATTTTGTCAACAGTTTCACACTTTAGCCTGATTAAAGCATCCAACTCAATATATCAGCCTGTTCCTTGGAGTTTGAAAAGGAGAGTGTTTAGCTGTCTGTATAGCTGAGCCCACGTTCAGGGGAACAACGCTTAATGAGGACAGAACAGTGAAAAGATGAAGAAACCTCGGCAGCACCCTTTTCAGTCACCAGTCGTAGAGTGAGTAAAGCAGTCAGTATCTGCATCTGCAGCATTTTTTCATGTGAATTAAACACACATCCACCTGCCTGCATTACGCAATGTCAAGCTCAAACCCTGTCAATGCCGACACTCAGCAGCTGGAGGTTAGGTCAGAATGTGGTACCTCAGTCGCATCTTCAAAGTCAAGTTCAAGCAGGTCCTCAGCCAATGCTGCTGCTAAAGCTTGTGCCAAGGCAGAAGCTGCACGCACACAAGCAGCTTATGCAAAACGTCAAATAGATATGGAAGTGGAGAAGGCACGCATTGAGGCTACACTGAATGCATTAAAAGAAGAGTGTGAGGCTGAGGCTGCCTCGGCAGAGGCTTAGGTGTTTGAGGCTGCAGCAGATTTAGAAAACTGTGATCTTGGGAGTAAAGCCAGTCGTGATCGAGCATCAAAGCAGTCCTTACAGCGCACCAGTGAATACATCCAAACCCATTTTAATGTAAGTCAGTATCATACTTCAGCTCATAACAATGGAGAAATGGAACATTCTGCTGCTGGACCAAAACATAATCGTTTCCCAGATATTGAAGCTCACAATGTCAGTTATGATACGCAACAGTTTGGTCCCCCAGCTTGCTCTGCAGAAGTTCTGAAACAAATCAACCCCACAAAAGATCTTCGTGGCTCTAAGGCCCCTCATGCAGGTCACAATGCTCCTATGACTCATACATGTTGCCATACTGTCTCAGCAAACCAACTTCCAGCCCACTCGAGCCCAGAAGGTCAACGGATGTCCGAGTTGGCTGTATTTCTGGCACGTCGAGATCTCATTACAGCTGGACTCAAAGTGTTTGATAGCCAGCCTGCTAGTTATCTGTCCTGGAAATCTAGCTTTGTTAATGCTGTGGACGGCCTTCAGCTAAAACCCAGTGAAGAACTGGGCTTGCTTATTAAGTGGCTTGGTGGGGAGTCGCTACACCATGCTAAAAGGATAAGGGCAGTCCACATTAACAACCCATCTGTAGGTTTGGACATGCTTTGGGAGAGACTAGACAAGTGGTACGGATCTCCGGAAGCGATTGAAGCTTCTCTCTTCAATAGATTGAACAGCTTCCCAAAGCTTACAAATGGAGATTATCCGAAGCTCCAAGAGCTTGGAGATCTGCTCCTAGAGATTGAAGCTGCAAAGAGAGAGGGCTATATGCCAGGACTCGCCTTTTTGGACACTGCAAGGGGAATAAACCCTATATTGGAGAAACTGCCCCATAACGTTCAGGAACAGTGGATTACTCAGGGGTCCCACTATAGGAGGGAACACCAAGTTCCCTATCCCCCTTTTTCATTCTTTGTAAATTTTGTGTACAACTATGCAGAGATGAGAAATGATCCTAGCTTTGTTTTTGCTACCTCAAACCTCACCTTTAAGCTACATTTAAAGGTGACGGATGACTCTCTAAGCCCTGGAAACCCAAGCCTCATATATCAGTCAGTAAAACTGAGGTAGGAAACCCCTCATCCTCTTATTCCACCAAAGCATCCATCATAGATCTGGATAAACAGTGCCCTCTCCATCTGAAACCTCACTCCCTTAGAAAATGTTGAGGTTTTCGGGAGAAATCACTTGCAGAGCGAAGGCGCTTGCTGTTGGATAACTCCATATGTTTTAAATGTTGTGCTTCAACAGCCCACCAAGCTAAAGAGTATAAGACTGACATCCACTGCTCAGAATGTGACAGTAACCGGCACATCTCAGCACTTCATCCAGGACCAGCACCTTGGATTACAAGTTCCCGTCCATTGACAGAGAAGGGTGGGGAGTCTACTGAATGCATCACCGACCTAGCAACATCTTCATGCACAGCTGTGTGTGGTGAGGGTCTTAAAGGTAAATCGTGTTCAAAAATCTGTCTAGTCAATGTCTATCCAAAGGGTCACCCAGAGCAAAAGGTGAAGACATATGTTATGCTAGATGACCAAAGCAATGTGTCATTAGCCAGATCAGCATTCTTTGACATTTTTCACATCCAGAGTGAAGTTTCCCCTTATACCTTCAAAACATGCTCAGGAATCACAGACACCGCTGGAAGAAGGGCTTCTGGTTTCATGATGGAGTCCGCTGATGGAGACCTTCACCTGTCACTGCCAACTCTTATTGAATGTAACCTCATTCCTAATAATAGAGATGAAATCCCCACTCCAGAGGCTGCACGTAGCCACATGCATCTCAAGCCTATAGCTGAAAATATTCCCCCTCTTGACCATTCAGCTGAGATACTTTATTTACTTGGTAGAGATATCATCCGAGTACACAAGGTCCGCAGTCAGCGCAATGGTAAGCACAACGAGCCCTATGCCCAACTTCTGGACTTGGGTTGGGTCATAGTTGGTGACGTCTGCCTTGGAGGGGCTCACCTTCCAACTGTCAACACATTCAAAACCAATGTTCTTGAGAATGGCCGGCCGAGCTATTTCGAGCATTGTGGGAACAGATTGATTTTCAAAGAGAAGTTTGTAAGCTTACAGCTCACATCCCCTGCCAATCTGTCTTCTACTCATCAAAGCCTAGGTGAACTGGTCTTCAGTCATTCAAAAGATGACGATAAGATGGCACCCTCCATCGAAGATGAAATCTTCCTCCAGATCATGGACATGGAGTTCAGGAAAGATGATTCCAATAGTTGGGTGGATCCTCTACTGTTTCGCAGTCCAAGGCTGTGCCTCCCTAATAATCGGGGACAAGCCCTTAGTCGACTGATGTCACTCTGTCGTACCTTGAAAAAGAAACCGGAGATGAAACGGCATTTTGTGGACTTCATGGAAGAAATATTCAGAAACGGACATGCAGAGCCAGCTCCTCCACCAGAACTTGATAAAGAGTATTGGTACTTACCTTCATTCGGTGTTTACCATCCACAGAAACTGGGGAAGATAAGGATTGTCTTTGATTCAAGTGCAAAGTTCAAAGGCATATCACTGAACGATGTACTCCTACAAGGTCCAGACCTCAACAACACCCTCCTTGGGGTTCTCGTACGTTTCAGGACAGCTGGCCTTGAGATTCTGCTTCCTGCTTCCTGTTTGGACCTGTTCACTTCCTGTTTGGATTAACTGAGTGTGCAGCTGTTGCAGCTGTCCAGAGGAACTCCATCTGAAGTTAAGTTATTTTCTCTGTGATATCTCTGTATCTAAGTAACTCTAACTGACTACTTTAAAACATAGCACCTTCTGCTGTACTTTTCTACTGAGCACTTGTCAGTTTCACACGGTTTTATTTCTGATAGCAAGGAGTAGCTAGCCTAGGCTAGCGCTAGCTTAGCATTGCTATGGCTTCTCTCTCTCCCTCCCTTGACTCTTTTCCAACTCTTCCTTCTTCCTCTCCTCTCTCCTGCTCTCTGTGTCAGATGTTCAGATATTCCTCTGCCTCCTTTAGTGATAATGGGATGTGTAATAAGTGCAGAGTTTTTGTAGCTTTGGAGGCGAGGGTGTCAGAGTTAGAATCCAGGCTTCAGGCTGTTGAACATCCAGGAGTTAAAGTAGGCCCCCCACGTAGCTGTCCTCCAAAAGTGCCTGAGCAGCCAGGCGATTGGCCAGGCGAACCAACCCGTTCACGTTTCTAACCGGTTTTCCCCACTCAGTGACACACCCACTGAGAAGCCCACTCTGGTGATTGGCAGCTCCATAGTCAGAAACGTGGCGTTAGAGACACCAGGGACCATAGTCAAATGTTTGCCGGGGGCCAGAACGGGCGACATCAAATCCTACCTGAAACTACTGGCTAAGGATAAGGTTAAATACAGTAAGATTGTTATTCACGCTGGTGGTAATGACACCCGGTTACGCCGATCGGAGGTCACTAAAATTAGTGTTGCTTCGGTGTGTAAGTTTGCCAAAAAAATGTCGGACTCCGTAATTTTCTCTGGTCCCCTCCCTGATCTGACCAGTGATGACATGTTTAGCCACATGTCGTCATTCAACCGCTGGTTGTCTAGGTGGTGTCCTGAAAACAACGTGGGCTACATTAATAATTGGCAATCCTTTTGGGGAAAGCCTGGTCTGATTCGGAGAGACGGCATCCATCCCACTTTGGATGGTGCAGCTCTTCTTTCTAGGAATCTGGCCACATTTATTAGTCCTCCAAAACCCTGACCACCCAGGGTGCAGACCAGGAAGCAGAGTTTTAGTTTAACACACATCTCTGCAGCTTCTCTACTGTTACCCACTCTTTACTCCATCCAGACAGTGTCTTGTCCACGACCAAAATCTAATAAATTAGCAAAGATTCCCAAAGGAGTAAATCATGATAATCTAATTAAAATCAAAATAACTCCAATTGGGGAAAAAGTTAAAACAATTAAATGCGGTCTGTTTAACATAAGATCGCTTTCCTCTAAAAGTCTACTAGTTAATGACTTGATTTGTGATAATCACATTGACTTGTTTAGCCTTACAGAAACCTGGCTGCAGCAAGAGGATTATGTGAGCATAAATGAGGCAACTCCTTCAAGCTATTTAAATTTTCACATACCCAGAAGTTCTGGGCGAGGAGGAGGAGTAGCAACAATCTTCCAGTCTGACTTACTGATTACTCCCAAAACAGTTAATACCTACAACTCTTTTGAACATTTAACCCTTAATTTCCCTCATCCAAATTTCAAGGCAAGAAAACCTCTTCTTTTTGTAACTTTGTATCGTCCACCAGGTCCTTACTCTGAATTTTTAGATGAGTTTTCAGAGTTCCTTTCTGATTTGGTATTAAATACTGACAGGGTCATCATAGTGGGAGATTTTAACATCCATGCTGACATTGAAGGCGATAGCTTAAGAGCAGCCTTTAATGCTATCTTAGACACTATTGGCTTTGTTCAAAATGTGAATAGTCCCACACATTCTCATTTTCATACTTTGGATCTTGTGCTGACATACGGCATAGAATGTGAAGAAATAACAGTATTTCCTCACAACCCTGTCCTCTCTGACCACTTTCTAATAACCTTTAGGATTACTTTAACAGAGTTCTCCTCCCCCAAAAGAAGGTTCAATTTTAGTAGATCTTTATCAGATAGTGCAGTTATAAATTTTAAAGAATCTGCTTCACTTTCTCTCTCCTCTGTGTCGCTGAGCAGTGCTGCAGAGTGCAAAAGCATAGCTTATTCCCCTTCACAGGTTGATGATTTTGTTGATGGGGTTGCTAGTTCTCTGCGTATTGCCTTAGACAACGCAGCTCCTTTGAAAATGAAAACCGTTAAAAATAGAAAGCATGCTCCTTGGTTTAATGCAGAGCTGCGTACTTTGAAGCAAAATGCTAGGAAACTGGAGAGAAAATATCGCTCCACAGGCCTGCGGGAGTCCTTCCTAGTCTGGAAAAATGGTTTAATGCTGTATAAGAGGACCCTTTGTAAAGCAAGAGCAGCATACTTCTCCTCATTAATAGAGAAGAATAAGAATAATCCTAGATTTCTTTTTAATACAGTTGCCAAACTCACCCAGAGCCATAGCTCTGTTGAACCTTCCATTCCACCTGCTCTTAGCAGCAATGATTTTATGGGATTCTTTATAAATAAGATTGATCTTATTAAAAATAAAATCATAAGCACTCCTCTATCTGCGATTGTACCTGAGGTAGTCATGGAATCTGAACCGGGTTTAGACTGCTTTGATCCAGTTGAACTTTCTGAATTAGCAAAATTATTGTCTTCATCTAAGCCTTCAACTTGTATGTTAGATCCAGTTCCAACCAGGTTATTTAAGGAGGTATTCCCTTTGATCTCCTCCTCTATTTTAGATGTGATTAATCTATCTCTGTTACAGGGATATGTACCTAAAGCTTTTAAGGTTGCTGTAATTAAACCTCAGCTTAAGAAACCTTCTCTTGACCCAAATGACTTGGTCAATTATAGACCTATATCCAATCTTCCTTTCTTATCCAAAATTCTTGAGAAAGTAGTTGCCAAACAAGTTTGCGATCACTTACACCATAATGAACTTTTTGAAGAGTTTCAGTCTGGCTTTAGAGCTCATCATAGCACTGAAACAGCTCTGGTGAAAGTCACTAATGATATTCTCATGGCCTCAGATAATGGACTTGTATCTGTGCTCGTCCTGTTGGATCTTAGTGCTGCATTTGATACAGTTGACCATAATATTCTTTTGGAAAGACTTGAATATTTTGTTGGAATTAAAGGAACAGCACTAGACTGGTTTAAATCTTATCTATCTGATCGAATTCAGTTTGTTCATGTTAATGATAGATCTTCAACACGCTCAAAGGTTACCTGTGGAGTACCACAGGGATCAGTGCTAGGACCAATTCTCTTTACTTTATACATGCTCCCAATTGGTAGAGTTATTAGACAGCATGGGATTAATTTCCACTGTTATGCTGATGATACCCAGCTATATCTGGCTATAAATCCAGATGAAGCTAACCCATTACATAGATTACAGGCATGTCTTGAAGACATAAAAACCTGGATGACTCTTAACTTTCTGCTTCTGAATGCAGATAAAACAGAAGTTATAGTCTTTGGACCAGAGTCTCTGAAAAAGAAACTGATTAGCCAGTCACTTCATTTGGATGGGATTAAACTAATTTCAGATAATAAAGTAAAAAATCTTGGTGTTATTTTTGATCAGGACCTGTCATTTAAATCCCATATCAAAGAGGTTTCTAGAATTTCCTTCTTTCATCTGAGGAATATTGCAAAAATTAGAAATATCCTGTCCAGGGGTGATGCTGAGAAACTAGTCCATGCATTTGTTACTTCAAGGCTGGACTATTGTAATTCTTTACTATCAGGAAGTCCACAAACTGTAGTTAAAAGCCTTCAGCTGATCCAAAATGCTGCAGCCAGAGTTCTAATGAAAATTAAAAAGAGAGATCATATCTCGCCTATCCTGGCTTCTCTTCATTGGCTTCCTGTTAAATCAAGAATAGAAATTAAAATCCTCCTTCTCACATATAAAGCCTTAAATAGCCAAGCTCCATCTTATATCAGAGATCTGATTGTTCCTTATGTTCCTAACAGAGCACTTCGCTCTCAATCTGCAGGTTTACTAGTGGTTCCTAGAATTTCTAAAAGAAGAATGGGAGGCAGGTCTTTTAGTTATCAGGCTCCTCTCCTTTGGAACCAACTACCAGTTTTAGTCCGTGAGGCAGACACCCTGTCTACTTTTAAGGCTAGGCTTAAAACTTTCCTTTTTGATAACGCTTATAGTTAGAGTGGCTCAGGTTATCCTGAGCTATCTCTATAGTTATGCTGCTATAGGCTTAGACTTTTGGAGGACATAGGGACCCCCATTTCATCATTCTGCTTCATTCTCTCTCTGTTCTCCTAACTGCAGGATCTGTTAGTTCAATCTCTAACCTTCTGCTCTCTCTGCTTTTCCTCAGAGTAGCTTTGCCTCGTCTGTTCCTGTTTGGCTGTGACGTCATCCTGGAAAGAAACATCAGCTGTGCTTCTTCCATCAACACCCTTGTTTATAGATGTTGGAGATCGGCCAGTGTGGTCCTGTTTCTCTGACCGTGACTGGCTGGATGTGCTCTCTTCATCCTCTGGCATGGGAGCTGCCTTGGAGCTTGTCTGCCTGGCTGTGTGTTTCCTGGACGGGGCCGCCTTTTACAGCTGCTTTTTGTATCTCTGCTTCTGTCTCCTTGAACCCCAGTCGGCCTCGGCAGATGGCCGCTCACACTGAGCCTGGTTCTGCTGGAGGTTTCTTCCTGTTAAAAGGGAGTTTTTCCTCTCCACTGTCGCTACAAGCATGCTTAGTGTGAGGGATTGTATTTGAGTCGATGCAATCAACTGGTTTTCCTTCGATAGAAAACTTTGTATCAATTTGACTGTATGATCTGGTTGAACTGTAAAGTCCCTTGAGATGACATGTGTTGTGAATTTGGCGCTATATAAATAAACTGAATTGAATTGAACCTGTTGCTGTAATGTCAGACATTGAGCAGATGTTCCACAGCTTCCTTGTGAGAGAGGATCATCAGGACTACCTCCGATTCTTGTGGTTTCGTAACCACCAACTTGATGATAAGGTGTTGGAGTACCGCATGAAGGTTCATGTGTTTGGTAACTGTCCATCTCCCGCTGTAGCTATTTATGGTCTGAAGAGAACAGCCATGGAGGGTGAAGAGGAGTACGGACTTCAAGGTCGTTCTATCTTAAGAGACCTGACCACTGATACTTTCGACTGGAATGCACCACTCCCCCAGGAAAAGCTTGAGCAGTGGCAAAGGTGGTGTACCTCTCTACAAGACCTAAAAGTGTTAAAGATCCCAAGAGTCTACACTACCATCCCACTCTCCAAAGCACAGAGAAAAGAGGTCTGCATCTTTTGTGATGCATCAACCAAAGCTATTGCTGCTGTCGCATACTTGAAGGTCACAGATGCTGCAGGACATAGCAAAGTCAGATTCCTGTTTGGGAAAACCAAGTTGGCGCCCAAACCTGACATCACCGTTCCAAGGCTTGAGCTTTGTGCTGCCATTCTAGCGGTGGAATTGGCGGAGACTCTATCTGCAGAGTTGGACATTGTGGCTGACGACATCAAGTTCTTCTCAGACAGCAAAGTGGTACTAGGATATATATTCAATGACTCTAGACGATTTTACGTCTACGTGCATAACAGAGTACAAAGGATCAGACGTTTGACACATAAAGGCCAATGGAGCTACGTTCCTTCTGATGTCAACCCAGCTGACCATGCGACTAGAGCCATTCCAGCTGACAAGCTCGCAACTTCCTCTTGGTTGACTGGACCTGCATTTCTTCTGGACAAGAAACAGAGTCACTTAGAACAGACAGCTTTTTGCTTGGTTGATCCCGAAACAGATGTGGAACTACGTCCAGTCGTAGTGACAAACGCCACAAATGTGTTACCGCAGCTGGGCAGTGAGCGCTTTGAGCGTTTTTCCAGTTGGAGATTACTCTGCAGAGCAGTCGCCAGGCTCTGCTACATTGCTCACTCCTTCACAATAGCAGCAAAAGAAGGTCCTTGTCACGGTTGGCATGACTGTAAGCTGCTCTTCAGTCCAGAACAGCTACATCACGCAAAGATCAGAATTGCTTGCTGTTCAAAGGCAGGTCTACTCAGAGGAAATTAACTCCATCCAGAAGGGAGAGCAGGTTCCTAAACAGTCTGTTCTTTGTAAACTATCCCCTTTTATTGATTCTGAAGGCCTTCTGCGCATCAGAGGACGGCTGAAGAAGTCACAGCTCACAGCAGAAGAAAGCAGGCCTATTATCCTTCCTGGCAAACATCATGTCACCTCCTTGCTCATCAGACACTACCATGAACAGGTCTGCCACCAAGGACGGCACTTAACAGAAGGAGCTTTGAGGAGTGCTGGTTTTTGGATCATTGGAGGAAAACCGGCTGTCAGCAGTTTGATCTACAACTGTGTAAAATTTCGGAGACTGCGTGGGAAGCAGGAGGAGCAGATGATGGCGGACCTGCCTGCTGATCGTGTCAGTACAGATCCCGCATTCACCTTTGTTGGAATGGATGTTTTTGGACCATGGTGTGTCAGTTCTAGGAGGACACGTGGAGGTCTGGTCAACAGCAAGCGGTGGGCAATCATCTTTGTTTGTATGAGCACACATGCCATTCACATCGAGGTTGTCGAATCAATGGATTCATCCAGTTTCATTAATGCTCTAAGATGCTTTTTTGCAGGCAGAGGGCCCGCCAAACAATTCAGGTCAGATTGTGGAACCAATTTTGTGTGAGCCTGCCATGAACTTGGGATCAACTCAAAAGGCTGTGACAACAAGAAAGTGTCCAACTACCTTTCTGAGAAGGGTTGTGTGTGGCTATTCAATCCCCCACATGCTTCGCACATGGGAGGAAGCTGGGAGAGGATGATTGGTGTCACACGGCGGATTCTCGATGCAATGTTTTCTAAGCTCGGATCTGCACTGCTCACACATGAGGTTCTGACAACCTTTATGGCTGAGGTCACTGCAATTGTCAACTCTAGACCCCTTACCTCAGTGTCTACAGATCCTGATGAGCCTCTCCTCCTCACCCCTGCTAGGCTGCTAACCCAAAAGTCTGGGACACCACCAGTTCCTCCTGGTAACTTTGAAGATGGTGACCTCTTCAGGCGTCAGTCGTGACGAGTCCAAAGCTTAGCCAACACATTCTGGGATAGATGGAGGAGGGAATATCTCAGTAGTCTCCAGGGCCGACCAAAGTGGAGAACAGAAAGACCTAATCTCATGGATGGAGACCTTGTACTACTGAAGGACAACTCTGTAAAGATACATGAATGGCCCACAGGACGGATCACAAGAACGTTCCAGAGTGATGATGGAAAGGATAGAAAGGTCGAGGTGAAAGTCATGACAGACAATGTCTCAAGATTGTACTTAAGGCCGGTATCTGAAGTCATATTCCTGTTGCCAATGAACTTGCATAAGTGATGCATAGTCTGACATCCTAGGGATGTCAGGTGGGGAGTGTGATGGAATCAGTTATTTTCTTTTATGCAGCTGTCTGCCCCCTAGTGACTGGTTTGTGTATTTTGTTTTGATAACCTGAGTTAGACAGGATGTGAGGTCACTGTTCTAGATGTCACTTCCTTCTGAATGCCATGTTTCTAAGAATCTAGCCAAGAGCAGTCACACATGGGCTCATCTGTTGCCATCCATGTCCTTACTTGCTTAAAAGTGGCACCATCTGTAAGTTATATTGTTTCTTCTTATATAAACAACATGTGTGCATTGTCATTTTGTTTTAGGAAGCTGTAGTTTAAATTTTACTGACAAATGTAAAACCTGAGCAGGTTATGGCTGTTAAAGCTAATTTATCATTTGATTTGTGTGATGTTTAGATTATGCATAAATCTAAAAAGTACATTTTGCACTGATTTTATATTTAGAAGTCATCTGTGTATTGATGCAATATTTTGTTTATTTCTGATTTTGTCAACAGTTTCACACTTTAGCCTGATTAAACCATCCAACTCAACATATCAGCCTGTTCCTTGGAGTTTGAAAAGGAGAGTGTTTAGCTGTCTGTATAGCTGAGCCCACGTTCAGGGGAACAATGCTTAGTGAGGACAGAACAGTAAATCTGCATGTTTTTTTTTCGTTAGTGGAGGCTTATACAACGATTTCCATTCAGGTTTGAATTCAGGTTTTAAGGAGAAATGAGTTCTCCATACTGTGTCACTGCGTCCATTCAGTTTGTGTTGATTGAGAGTTTTAACAATCATCCTATAGAAAACTTTTCCAGAAGCTCCTTCTAGGGAGATTCCTTTATTGTCCATTAAATCCAAAAGAGGGCCAGAGCAGTTTTTTATTCCAGGAAACAGTTTGAAGGATGGAAAGGAATCCAAGTGATATGGTGACACAGAACCCTCATGATAATCAGCCGAAAGTGAACACTCATGTTCACTTAACTTGTGCTTCCAGTAGCACAAGAGCTGACCGACAAATCAAACAGACTTTATTCCCAAACAGACAGCGAGCTTAACAGGATCATCCAGCCGAGGTCCAGCCAGCTCCACCACCCTCCCAAGGCAATACAATTTTGCAGTGTGGAGCAGTCTGGGGCAGGTTGTTGCCCCCCAATAGGGGAATCCAACAAACTCCCAAACAGAACCGGTTCCTGGAGCAGCCAGTGCAGAGCCTGCTGCTGTCTCTTTTTCCTCAGCAAAGACCACACAGAGAAGAAATTCTTGTAAAAAACTGGAAGAAGAGAAGAGTTAAAGTTGCTAGAGTCCATCAGAAAGAGAGGCAAGTCCAGACCCATGCCACCAAATCTCCGAAGAATGCAGCATGATATACTCCTCCACACCAGATCTGCAGGTCCTGTGAGCAGTCTCTGAAAAAACTGAAAACGAAAAGCAGCACCTCTGCTGGCCAGGTGAATCAGGCCTTGACCACCTTCTTCTCTCTGCAAAAACAGGATACTTTCAGGAATCCAGTGTAGTCTATCCCAAAAAAAATCTACCAGAACCCTTTGAACATTTGATAAAAGAGAAACTGGAGGATCAACACACATCAACCGGTGCCACATGGTGGAAGAAACTAGGTTATTGACAAGAACTCGTCCTCTATATGACATTTTAGGTAGAATCCACTTCCACTTCAAAAGTCGACCCTTAACTTTATCCAATACATTTTCGCAATTTTTTTGCACAAACTTTTTATTATCCAAGAACACACCTAAATATTTAAGGCCACCCTTTTTCCACATTAAGCCTCCAGGCAGACCAAGTTGATCCCCCAACTGACTTCCTACAGTTATAGCCTCACTCTTTCTCCAGTTTACTTTTGCAGAAGAGATACAACCAAAATGAAAAACAGTTTTGACTAAAACATCAATATCTTCCTGTGTGTTTACAAAAACAATTAAATCATCAGCATAAGCTGACAATTTTAAAGAGACATCACATCCAGGAATAGAAACACCACATAAATCTTTCCTCATCTTATGAAGCAAAGGTTCAATTGCCAAAGAGTAAAGCATCCCTGATAAAGAACAGCCTGCCTCACACCTCTTGAAACACTGAAAGGAGCACTTAAGCCTCCATTTATTTTAAGAACACTCCCAATGTCATGATATAAAACCTGGATCATAGCTATGAAACCAGGGCTGAAACCAAAAGCAGCCAAAGTTTGCCACAAATACTGGTGTTCAACCCGGTCAAAAGCTTTTTCTTGATCTATAGAAATCAGACCAATATCTAAGCCCAATAAGCTGGAGATTTCCAAAACATCCCTGTTTATCAGCCTGCCAGGCACACAATACGTCTGGTCCCTGTGAATAACTGTAGACATAACTTCTCTAAGTCTGGTAGCCAGGACATTGGAAAAAATCTTGTAGTCCGTAGAGAGTAAAGAGACTGGTCGCCAGTTCCTTCGATCCTGTAAATTTCCTTTCTTTGAAAGAAGAGTAACGACTGCCCGTCTGCAACTCAGAGGCAGCCAACCTCTTTTCAGGCTGTCTGTGATCACGTCCAGCAAGTCCTCACCAATCACAGACCAGAAGGACTTGTAGAAGTCAACAGGAAGACCGTCCATGCCAGGGGATCTACCATTCTTTAGTCTCATCAAGGCAGCATGCAATTCATGCAGTGTGACCTGAGCCTCCAGTTTTCGACTGGCTCCAGCATCCACCTGAGGAAGTCCGTCGTAGAAACCATCGCTCACAACTGGATTCACTAAATGTTCACTCTTAAAAAGGTCTTTATAGAAACTGGCAGCAAACTTCCTGATATCAGAAGAACCTGAGATAGTAGAACCGCAGTCAGTCTTTAGGGAGTGAACAATCTTTCTTTGTGCATTCTTTTTTTCAAGTCCAAAGAAAAAATGAGACGGTGCATCCATCTCTGTTACACTTAGGAAGCGTGATCTGACCAAGGCTCCTTTTGCTGTTGTGCCCAACAGGTTGGCCAGAACGGCCTTTTTAGCTTTGAGGGAATCTAAAAACCCTCGATTTCCTGTAGATGTTGCCAAACCCTGCAGCTCTACTATCTGAGTCTCCAAGTCTTTCATAGATCTGGTTATGTCTCTAGTGACATTGCGAGTGAACTGTTGACACAACTGCTTAATTTGACATTTACCATAATCCCACCATTGTTGGACACAAGAAAATAAAGATTTTGATTGTCTATGACTGATCCAAAAACACTCAAAAGCTTCCCTAAAACCTCTATCGTTTAAAAGAGCTGTATTAAAATGCCAGTAGACACTCTGTAAACGAACATTTTTAATAAATACAGAGCAACAAACCAGACAGTGATCAGAAAAACTAACAGGAATTATTTGACAATTCTTAAATACAGTCAGATGATGCCTAAATGCATATACACGGTCTAATCTTGCTAAAGATAAAATATTATCTTTGGAATGACACCATGTATACTGTCTATGATTTCTGTTAAAAGCTCTCCACACATCTGAAAGATCAGAGGCTGCAGTCAGCTGTGTAAGCCTCCGAGAGGATTCAGCATGAGGCTCTAAGTGGTTCCTGTCAAGTAAGGGATTTTCAGTACAATTAAAATCACCACACAAAAACAAATAATCATTATCACTACAATAATTTACAGTGTCCCCTAAGATGTTCAGTAAAATCATTCTATCAGTTCCCTTAGTTGGAGCATACACATTAGGAAAAACTAAATTCACATGTTCGTATTTGGCTTTAACTTTCAATAAATGACCTTTAATTATCTCTTCTGCTTCGCAAGAGATAGGCAAAATATTTTTAGAAAACAAAATGCCCACACCGCCACTACGACTCGATTTGTGACTGAAAAAAACCTCACCTCCACATTCCTTCTTCCAAACACTCTCGTTATCGGCAGTGCTATGTGTTTCCTGAATCAACATTATATCAATTTTCTTTAAAGTCATAAATCTAAAGAACTCAGCTCTTTTCACTTCATCTCTGGCACCATTTATATTTAAAGTGCCTATTTTGAAGTCACAGATAGAGATAAAGAAACAAAAGAAAAGGCACAAAGAAACATAAAACGTTTCTCTAAATATCCTCATCTTCATCAGCAGTAGTTGCTTGGGCTCTGACTTTCAAAATCAGTTTCTTTAAGCGATACATTTCTTGATCTGTTAACACATCAACAAGATGTCCAGTTTTCTTTGTTAAAGGCCGAGAGGACTCAACAAACAGTTTTAAATCTGGGTAATATTCCTCCACTTTAATTCAATTTTCAATTCAGTTTATTTATATAGCGCCAAATTCACAACACATGTCATCTCAAGGCACTTTACAGTTCAACCAGATCATACAGTCAAATTGAGACAAAGTTTTCTATCTAAGGAAAACCAGTTTATTGCATTGACTCATCGACTCAAATACAATCCCTCACACTAAGCATGCTTGTAGCGACAGTGGAGAGGAAAAACTCCCTTTTAACAGGAAGAAACCTCCAGCAGAACCAGGCTCAGTGTGAGCGGCCATCTGCTGAGGCCGACTGGGGTTCAAGGAGACAGAAGCAGAGATACAAAAAGCAGCTGTAAAAGGCGGCCCCGTCCAGGAAACGCACAGCCAGGCAGACGAGCTCAGAGCCAGCTTCCATGCCAGAGGAAAAAGAGAGCACATCCACTCAGTCACGGTCAGAGAATCAGGACCACACTGGAGAACAGGCCGATCTCCAGCATCTATAAACAAGGGTGTTGATGGAAGCAGCACAGCTGATGTTTCTTTCCAGGATGACGTCACAGCCAAACAGGAACAGACGAGGCAAAGCTACTCTGAGGAAAATCAGAGAGGGCAGGAAATTAGAGATTGAACTAACAGATTCTGCAGAATAGGAGAACAGAGAGAGAATGAAGCAGAATGATGAAATGGGGGTCCCTATGTCCTCCAGAAGTCTAAGCCTATAGCAGCATAACTATAGAGATAGCTTAGGATAACCTGAGCCACTCTAACTATAAGCTTTATCAAAAAGGAAAGTTTTAAGCCTAGCCTTAAAAGTAGACAGGGTGTCTGCCTCACGGACTAAAACTGGTAGTTGGTTCCACAGGAGAGGAGCCTGATAACTAAAAGATCTGCCTCCCATTCTATTTTCAGAAATTCTAGGAACCACTAGTAAACCTGCAGATTGAGAGCGAAGTGCTCTGTTAGGAACATAAGGAACAATCAGATCTCTGATATAAGATGGAGCTTGGCCATTTAAGGCTTTATATGTGAGAAGGAGGATTTTAAATTCTATTCTGGATTTAACAGGAAGCCAATGAAGAGAAGCCAGGATAGGAGAGATATGATCTCTCTTTTTAATTTTCATCAGAACTCTGGCTGCAGCATTTTGGATCAGCTGAAGGCTTTTAACTAGAGTTTGTGGACTTCCTGATAGTAAAGAATTACAATAGTCCAGTCTTGAAGTAACAAATGCATGGACTAGTTTCTCAGCATCACCCCTGGACAGGATATTTCTAATTTTTGTAATGTTCCTCAGATGAAAGAAGGAAATTCTAGAAACCTCTTTGATATGGGATTTAAATGACAGGTCCTGATCAAAAATAACACCAAGATTTTTTACTTCCGCGGCACCACGTTCCGCACCACGTTCCGCATTCACCAAGCGTGTGTTTCTAAGCCTCTCTGGGCACGATCGGATTATATGACCTTCTGCACCACAGCCAAAACATTTCATGTTCTCGGAGGAAGCAAAGACCATATAATTAAACCCATCAACTTTAAAATTAAAGGACAGGTTAAGCTCGGTAGCTGTGTCTTTTGGGATCATAAAAACCTGTCTTCTGTGACACACAACATGCTTGAGAAGCAGAGATTAACAGCCCAAAGAAACCATCTTTATGGGTGAAACTAGTTGTCCATAGCGGGATAGCTCTTTAGCAAGGAGATCATTTTTAATAAACGGAGGTGCATTTGAAATAATAATCTTTTTAGCTGGAGTAACCAGCGGGAGAACCGGCGTGAAGGTGTCATGAATGACCACGCCCCTTTCAACAAAATCATTCACTTTAGATGTTTCATCAAGAAAAATCACAATCGCTCCACTCATACGGGAAGCAGATTTCACACTGTCATAACCCACCACTCCTCCAGCGGCTAAGGCTGCCTCCTCCACTGATTAATTCACTGTCGGTATGAGTTTGACAGCATGCCGACGTGTCAACTTTTCAAACTCTGCACCGCCCTCCACCACGGGCATGATGCCAAAACGCCAAACCGAGCCGGTAGCAAAAGCTACCGGATCAGTAAGGAACAACCAAAAATCAACTTAAGAATAGAAAAAAACAGTATGTAGAAGAAGGTGCTTTAAAAAAAACACCTTACGAAAAAAAAGGTAGAACACATTAAAACACCCACTCACTCTGACACTCCTGTCTCAAGCTCCATGCACTCCGCCATTAACTCAGAGAGAGAGAGAGAGAGAGAGAGAGAGACAGAGAGAGAGAGAGGGAGAGAGAGAGAGAGAGGTAGTCTTAGCTTCCTGTCTGCCTGGTGGCTGGAGCAGACCGTGTGGGGAGGGGGTGGAGGGAGTTCAGCATTCTGATGGCCTGGTGGATGAAGGTGTTCGCCAGCCGGGTGGTTCTGGACCGTAGGCTCCCGTACCCAGTGATGGGCAGTAGCGCCGCTACATGTAGCGAAGCTATTAGTTTAACTACATTTTCCAGTAGCTTGACCGTAGCGTCGCTGCTTTATTTATCAAGTAACTTTCCAGTAGTGACGTTATTGTTTTTATCAAGTAGCGACGTAGCGTCCAAAAACGCTACAAAATCCATGGCAAAACTAAGTAATGAAACCAGGTTTTCTATTTTTGAAACAACAATCGGAGTTATTTGTTGGACATTCATGCATGAGCCTCTATTCTGCCTCTCCTGTCTGTGTCTATGAAACATGTGCATGCGCACTGCAGTGGAACTTAAAGAATGACACCCGCAGACACACGCAGACACACAGAGCCACACACACAGGATGGAGGAGGAGACAGGAGGAGAGCGGGAAGAACAGCCAGAGATTTAGAAACTTGTTGAATCCTCTGATAAAAAATACGTGTTCAGATGTTTTAAGGCTTATTTGCACAGATAAGATTTTTTACGTATGGAGGAACAGCTCTCCCATGTATAAAAATAAATACATGCTCAATGAATAAATAAGCATTCAATTAATTACCCCCCAAAATACAATGAATAAATATGTAGGTAGAAATTAAATTATACAGTGAGACATAAATGTATATGTATCTCTTAATTAGCTTCTTTATTTTTTCACCTTTTTTGTAAACAGTTTCATTTGTTACTTGAATCGACTGTTTAATTGAGGTCTGAAGAAGTTTTCTCTAAGGGAGACCCTAAAGAAATAAGATGCCTTTTGTAGGGTTTTGTTTTCCCTAGAGATGTCAATTGAATGCAAACTCATAGCCATGTCTCGATGTGTAAACACTACACAGTAGGCTACATTTCATTTGGTTCTAATAACAGCAGATTGTTTATTTTTTTGTCTACTAGTAATTGCTTTAGTTTTTTTTTTTATTATGCTGATCATAAAGCAATTTTTACACTGTGTTATGTCATTGGCTGATCTTTAATAAATATTTTAACCAGTGCATCAGACTCATTTTGAATTGATATTAGCTTGGTACAACGTTAAGTAGCTTCTGATGTAGTTAAGCTACTTTTAACACATTATTGTAACTTAGCTTGCTATAATTCTTTAGGTGGTAGCTTTTGTGTAGTGAAGCTTAATTTATTGTTGAGTAACTGATAGCTTAGCTCACTACACTGGACAAGTAGCTTGCCCAACACTGCCCGTACCTCTTTCCAGAGGGCAGGAGATGGATCAGGTTGTGTGCTGGGTGGGTGTCATCCTTCAAAATTGTGAGGGCTTTGCGGGTGAGGCGGCTGCAGTAGATGTCTTGCAGGGAGGGGAGAGATGCCTTGATGATCCTCCCAGCTGTGTTCAGTATACGTTGCAGGGCTTTCCTATTGTAGTCAGTGCAGTTCCCCCCCTCATACAGTGATACAGCTGGTGATGATGCTTTCAATGGTTCCTCTGTAGAAGGAGGTCATGATGGCTGGTGGGGCACTGGCATGATTCAGCTTCCGCAGGAAGTAGAGGCGTTGTTGGGCTTTCTTGACCAGTGATGCAGTGTTGGTGGTCCAGGAGAGGTCGTCGCTGATGTGCACTCCTAGAAATTTAGTGCTGCTCACCCTCTCCACAGCTCTCACATATGAGTCTTTTTTCTCCAGGTGAGTAATGGCTGGGTGCAGAGATGAGTTGATGGCGTCCTCTGTGGAGCGCCGGGTTCTGTATGCAATTTGAAAGGGGTCCAGGGTGGGGGGGGGGGTGAAGCACACATTTTTGATCTTCTTTCAGTCATATATTTGGTTGTGGTTTGATTCAGTTGCACATGCAACAAAAATCCAGTGGCATTCACAGAAGAACTGACTTTTTTTTTTTTAGGCTGATTTAATAAAGTCAAATAAATTAAACAAGTTAGTGCCATGTTCTTAAAAGACACAAAATATGGAACAAAAATCCATCTATATTCTTTGTTTTGATTTTTCATTTTAACCAGGACATCCAAAATATTTTTATATTTCAAATTTGATCCCTGCCTTAGTGTTTTATCTGGAACATTTCGGGAAGTTTAAATTAAATGAAAATTGGCTATCCAGCCAAGAATTTTTTGCATGTCTAAAACCAGTACTAGGGAATGTATATAAGGTACAGTGTAAAGGGATAGGAACAACCAACAGGAGCTAGGAGCCACACCTGAGGTACCTGGATTGAGCCCCCGTCTGTGTTGTGGCAATGGAAATCCAAATGTTTGGGACTGATATCTGTACAAACTTATTAACTTCCAGAACCATTATTACTCACCTCTGCAACATGTAAACTGTTGCATTTTCTTGACTTTCTCTTTTACATGTGAATGGGGTTTAAAAGTTAACTAGATATATTTTACTTTTAGTATAAAAGCCATTTGATTGAGCCTTAACAACTTTTCACTGTTTTGTTCTTATCTATAATCAATTTACCTGTTTCTTTCTGACAATAAATATAAAGCAAACAGCTCTTTGTTTTTGTGTAGATATTTTATTTTCCAAAAAACAAAGTACACACCAGTTTTAAACAGAAATAAGCATAAATGGGAGTGTTAGTTGAAAGTTGCTTCTTACTTCCCAAATTATGGGAACTAAGAAGCAGTTATGTCTGAGCCTCAGCCTATTTTCACTTTTTCGAAGCGCAGACAGATGGTTTGCGGACCTTACAGCAATCATCATCCAAGCACTTTTGTAGTATGAACAAAAAAGACAGAAAACTGTTTTAGACCAACCGAGCCTGAGAGTAAGGGGAGGGATGTAGTGTCCGAGGCCTTGCTGCCATCAAAGCGGCTCCCCAAATGCATTAACCACATAAAAAAAGAATCTCTCTTCATGTCTCAGTAATCTTAATTTCTGGATATTTTCTATCATAAAATGACAAATTTGGTTAGTAGAGTTGCTTTATAGCACTTTAATGGAGAAGTGGAAGGTTTTATCTTACTTACTGCACATTAACTGAAATATGTTTGACTTGGAGCTGAATAGTTTTTGTTAATAAACTCATATTTAGAACAGAAGTTGTAGTGAATTTATTCCATATATATGCAGAATTATCTGTTTGACCATTTGAGCTGGAATCACTCTTTCATTTATTGTTCTAACACACAGTTAGTAGAGCGTGTGTTCATAAACAATATATGACAGTCCAAATAATATATGATTAAAAAATACCAGGGAGAGCAACAAACAAGTATCAGAACGGTCCACATCCTTTTGTATTGTAATAAAATCTGATAATTACAGTATGCATTCATTTTCATTCCTCTTTCACAAAGAAATAAAGGAAACCTCGTGAAATCATTGCTTCAGCTTTTAAGTGAATGGAATCCAGCTGACAGTAATTTAATCCTCCAGGTTTTATTAGAAATCATTAAAGCAAAAACAGCAACAAGAAGACAATGGAAGACAGCATAGAGAGAGACAGGCAGTGGCAGAATTAACTGTTGGTTATTTATGATTTATTTATCATTCTAAGCAAGATCATTAAAAGTTCTGAAGACTTTGAAATGTGCCTGTGTAAATTCTCAGTCATCTGTATCCTGGCAACAAAAAAACTGGGATTAAATTGGAAGGCAACCAGAATTTTGCTCAGTTAAAGAGTTAGTCAGTTTTGTTGGCTTGAACCAGAGCAATCTCTAGAAGGAGCACTGATGTATCTAAGCAGCCTTGAGGTCCATCCTCCCAAGCACTTCTTTTTGCGTGTTGTTGCGGGTAAAAGGTTTCCAGGATGAACAACCCCTTTCCCTTGGACACCTTGTAGCCTTGCAGCTCTGAGGCCTGAATGAATGAAATTCAGCCCTCCTGAATCATAATATGTAAAAGGTAATTAATAGGAAAAGTTTTTTTTTTTCCCCACCACAAAAACACTAATTCCATATGTTTCAGGAATTTCGAAGAAACTCAGAGGATGTTCTGGAATCATTGCATACTTGTGAAGTTCAAACCCAATAACATACTCAAACTACAACTTGGTCAGCTTAAAGACAGAACAATGTTGAGCAGCGTCCTGTGCAGTAAGCACTGTACAGCCTCCTATGTTGGAGAAATCTAAAACAAATTTCACAACTGCATGGCACAGCAAAGAAGAGCCTGTAACTCTGGGACAGATTCAGCAGTACACTTCCACCTCAAGAACAAAAGGCAGACCAAAATGTTTAGATTTTGGACAGAGAGGAAAGATGGTTTGAAAGCATCTTACTTAGAATGTGTGCAGGACGATGGTCCTGAATGCTGGTTAAATGCGGGTTAAGTACATCAGGACTCCAACAACAGATTGCTATTGTGCAAGCCAACAGAATTAAGATTCCTACATAGGTGTTAAAATTTCGATCCCATTAAAGCCTGTTTTGTGATTTGGCAATGGGTTAGATGTTCTATAGAAAGGCTTGAGAGTTACTGATCCCGGATGAACTATGAACTAAAGGAGAAAAAAAAGTTTACAATCCATTAACAGGTTTGTTTGCCTATGCAAGAGAAGGTAACGCAAAGCATTAGATTGTCATTAAATGGAGGACAGATGGAACCAGTATTCAAGGAGAGACAGTCAGTTGGAATGTTCAAAAAGATTTTTAAATAAAACAAAAACTAAAGTGGAGCTGTGGCTCACGGACTCTGCAGGATGGGGAGCGGGGCACCGCCCAATCACAGACACTCTGGTTTAACAGTCCAGTCCAAGAATGTCCCCAAGTGCTGCAGTCCCAGAGGACATGCTGGAAGCCTTTCCTGGTCAGGGATCCTGAACAGACAGGAACAGGATCCAGAACAGGCAGGAACAGAACAGGTAGCAGGATCCAGACTTCCAGGCATCCACAAGCTCCCAGGAGGGTTCAGAGTCTGACAGGGTCCGAAAGCGTGACCGGGTGGTCACGCACAGGAGCAGACAGGATCCAGTGCAGACTCAGTGGAAGAGGTTAGCCGAGACAGGATGTGGAACCAGAACTTGATGCAGGACCTTTAAACTGGTCTCCTCCCTGGAGCCAGGCTTACTGGATAAAAACTGAACCTCTACACATATTGAGCCAAAAACCCAGAGGACTCCGCGGGGGAGGAACAGTGAACGATCAGGAGACGAGACAAACACAAAAACCCTCTCTCCACTGGCTGCCAGGATCCAGAACATGAACCACGGCAAAAACTGAACAGACAGACTAACAGAAAGACAAGTAATGATCTGGCACTGAATGCTCAGGCTGAACTGAATATAACCAAGAGGAAACAGGTGAGAGGAATAAATTATAATTGAGGCAGGGAGGGAAAACAACAGGTGAAAGGAATGACTAATTAAGGGAGAGCAAACAGGCCAGATCATGACATAGATACCTAAATATAAATGCTTTATACCAGGGGTGAATACTAAAACTGATTGGCTAGTGGCTATCAGTTGAAGCATTTTGTAGAACAGCTATAAATACATGCATTCAAATATCCTGGTTCCTCTATATTATTGTGCTAGCTCAACTCCAGTTGGCAGAAAGGTTGTTTCACCAAAAAAGTTAAGGTGGCAGCATGTCACAAAGTCAGATTTTAATAATACATGCAGCTGGTTCTCTTTAAAAGTGAGTATAGTTTAAGCAGGATAATGAATGAACTTTGCAGATGGTTGTTGCCTTCTGGTCCCTTACATCTGTCAATGGACAACTATTGGGCAACTATTACCCATTACCTAAATTATTTTACACTTGTAAAAGGTTGGCTTTTGAAAGCCAGTTTGTCTCTCATAATGGACCCCTTGAATAATGAATGTCACTTGAAAAGGCTTCTTTTGGTTTTCTTCAAGCCATCAATCATTTCCTTTAACCAAGAAAGAATTTCACCCAGATCCAATCCAATCAACTTTATCTATGTAGCACATTTAGAAAATGATTCCATTTGCAGTATATGCTAGTGTTTCTGTGTTATTAAATAAATAGAACTGAGAGACTATTATTTATTTTGATCTTTTTAAAAAATCATTTCACTTTTTGGAAAGAGATTAACATTGGAGTTTTTGTTTTCTCATTAACCATGTAAACTAAAAAATTGATTGATTGGAAATCAATCGCATTATTAGACCAGCATGCAAAGCCTGTAATGTCTATTGTTGTTCCTTTAACCTCACTATTTTCACATGTTTTTTTACTTAATATCTCAAGATATAGCTGATTAATTGTTCCTTAATCTAATCCGAAATGTACAGACTGCTTCTTCAGTTAATCTTCTACAGATCCTCTTACTAGCCCAGCTTCTTTAATTATTTAGTGTCTCCGATGGTTTAATTAAAACAGATGATGGCTTTATGTTTACAATATTTAAAAAAGCAATGAGTTTACACCTTACTTCTCTTTGTGAGATGCCACCGGAGGTTTAGCTGCTTTGTTTAACCAGCCAGAAGAAACTAGATTAACTTCTGTTTCTTTTTATGTTTATGCACCAGAAGAATAGACCTAAAGAATTAGAAAAGCTTAAAATTGTAATCATACTACTTTCTTATTTTTTTTTTTTTTGTGCATGACAGTTGCTTAACTTAATATATTACATAACACAAAAAAGGGATACAGTAAAACCACACAGAAGCACTCTGTGTGTCTCTAAGCCTGTTGAGTAACTTTTTAACCTTTCACGAGTGCATATTTTTACAAATGTGCTGCACAACAGATTATCTTATTCATAGTTTCCTCTTTCATGTCCAAAAAAACATTTTCATGTCAGGTAGTGGTTCACAACTTAGCTATAATAATGCATGATAACTTTTTAGACCAAAAGTACAAAAAGGGAATTAAAAACGCTTTAGTTTTAAAGCTAGCTCATATGTAATCATCACAAACACAATAAATAAATAAAAAAAATCATGGCAAATAAAAGTTATGCAGTTGTGAATATACTTTAGGGGCAGCTACCATAATGTATAAGTGTATGCAAATTATGTAAGGATAGTAAATAATACTGATAAAATAACTAAGATAACTAACTAATAACTAAACTAAATAAGGATAGTAGCACATAGTTACAATGGTGACACATTCTAGTTTTTTCTTTTCCAGAAACCATCCATCCATTTTCTCCCACTTAGTCCTTGTCAGGGGGGCGGTGTTTATCTCCAACAGTCTATGGGCAGGAGGCAGGGTAAACCTTGGACAAGTCACCAGTCTGGGTTTCTCCTACCAGGCTGTGGGAGGAAGCAGTAGTACCCGCAGAGAACCCACACACGCCTGTCAAGAACATACAAAATCCATTCAGAAAGCCTCCAGGCCAGGAGTCAAACCCAAAACCTTCTTGCTGCAAGGCCACAGTTAGGGCTGGGTACCGAACATCGGTTCTTTTATGGTATCGACTGAAATGCTTCGGTTCTACAGAGTATCTAAACATGCCTCGTCTTTCAGTACCAAGTTTCGGTGATTGGCTGAAACACTTAACGTGATTGCATCATCCAGGAAAAATACACAGGTGGTCACGCCTACAGCCAGGGTTCATGTGTATCTGTTGTGAACTGGTTGCGAGCGTCGTGGAACCCCTTTAAAATGCCCCCCAGATCAAAAGTGTGGCTTCACTTTATTAACATTGATGCTAATAGTGCGCAATGCAATACAGCGTGCACTGAAACAATTTAAGAGCAGAAAGTTGCTCGGTTTTTGACTGCAAGAAGAGCGGACCGCAGCCGGCGCAACCATCCTCCTCTCAGCAGCCCGTGGGCAGTGCAAAGCCAGAGCGGAGTGAATCATGCTGCTTTCAAACTGGACGTAGCAAGAGCAGCAAAATCACGCCTGCTGCTTCCTTTTTTGCTGCTTGTACCAGCTTCTGAAACAGCTTTGCTGCTCTGGCTGCGCGGTCGAAAAGTGGGTCTGACGCGCTTGGGTGGAGCAACTCTATCCTTTCTTTGCCTTGCAGCTATATTTGCTGTCATCAGTGGGAATAAAGTAGTTTTATTATGTTTTTGAGTGGGAAAATCCACCTGAAAATTTAATCAGTGCAGTCAGTTCATCCTGCCTTCCAATATTTCTGTCGGAGCCGCTCAGACCCCCCCATACCAGCGGTGCGCTGTCAGTAGGATCCCATTCAACGGGCTTGTTTGTCTCCTGAGAAAGCAGACATGTTAATTTTTCTAAAGGAAAACTGCTAAGTAAAAAGTTCCTCACAATGTAACAGTGAATATTAGACACTGAATTTTTTTTTTTTATGTAAGAGGAAAAATGTAAATGGAAAAATCAGAGCTTAAAATAAAACTCAAGATTTGTACTTTTTTATATCGTGTAATTTTCTTTTTCTTCGAATTGATATTATAAAACTGGTATTGAAAAAAGTATCGTTCAGGAACCGGTATCGAAGTGAAGGTATCAGTATTGGTACCGGCACCGAAAATTTTTGAACAATACCCAGCCCTAGCCACAGTGCTACCCACTATTATAGATCCTAGTCTTTCCACTGTGAGTGATGCCTGATTTCCGTTGTATTTTGAAATATAATGTATAAATAATTTGACAAAAAGAAAAGAGAATAGAATTTTCTTTCTTTACAATTTAGGTTCAAGAAAGTGCTGTTTCCCCCCAATAATTTAAACAGTTGTGCAAGTTGTTTTACCTTTACTGATGAATAAAATAGCAGTAAACAAACAAACAAAAAATTCTGATGAGCTATATATAAAAATTAACAAACAACCCATGACACACATTTAAAATAAAAACATAAAAAGGACAAAGAGTACCTTTTAATCATGCTGTGTTAAAAGATAAAGAGAAAAGTGGGTCTTAAGACAAGACTTGAAACACTCCACTGATAAGGCTGTTCGTATGGAGGGGCAAAGTATTCAAATGTCTGGGGCTAACTACAGAAAAGCTCTGTCCCCTCTGGTTTTAAGCCTTATCTTAGGCTCTATTAGCTGAAGACGGTCCTCAGACCTCAGAGCACGTGACAGAGAGTACATCTGGAGGAGGTCGGTAATGTATTGAGGAGCCATCCCATTCAAAGCACTAAATACCAATAAAACAATAAATTAAAATAAATTCTAAAACCCACAGGGAGCCAGTGCCAGTGTTGGGCGCGTAATTAGTTATAGTTACTAGTTACTTCTCCCAAAAAGTAACTGAGTTACTAACTGAGTTAGCTTCACGCAGCTGCGCACGAGTCCTATCATGAAAAAAGGTTCATTGTGCGACCTGAGTAACGCGCAGTAACGGGGTGTCTGCAATGGTAACTGCGTTATAGTTACAGTCAAAGTAATTAGTTAGATTACTCGTTACTAAAACAAGGTAACGGCGTTCAACGCCGTTAGTCCCATCACCGCCCAGTGCAGAGATGCAATAATTGGTGAAATTTGTTTATATTTTTTGGTCCCCATTAAGAGAAGAGCCACAACGTTTTGGACTAATTGCAAAGGGGAGAGAGCTTGTTGGCTGATGCCTGAATAAAGTGCATTGCAGTCCAGACGGCTGGAAATAAAATAGTGTAAAACCTGCTCAAAAAGGTTAATAGATAAAATCCGTATTACCTTAGATAAATGACTGAGATGCCAGTCTGTCTGCTTTGACTGGTCCAGGATTCTGGTTACACCATATGAAAGGCAAAACTTTAGTTTTACAAGCTTTAGACTCGATGATATTGTAAGTTGGAAATCATAATTTTTAAATTTATGTTATTGTACCTAAAGTTTGTTGCCTAAATGTTCTAAGTTTTTCTCAGTTATCCAGAGCTATCTCTATAGTTATGCTTCTATGGGCTTAGACTGCTGGAGGATATAGGGACCCCTTTTCATCACTCTGCTTCATTCTATCTTTATTCTCCCAGTCTGCAATTTGTTAGTTCAATCGCTAACGTTAAGCTCTCTCTGCTTTTTGTCATAGTTGCTTCATCTGTTCCTGTTTGAATTAGACACCATTCTGGAGATAAATATCAGATATGCTGCTGCTATCAACACCTCTGTTAATGGATGTTCGAGCTCTGCCCATTTTTTTGTGTATTCTGTTTCTCTGACTGTGACTGGCTGGATGTGCTCTCTTTCGTCCTCCGACATGAGAGCTGACTCAGAGTTCGTCTGTCAGGGTGTGTGTTTCCTGGACGGGGCCGCCTGTAAGGGCTTCCTTAATTATCTAGACTCTCAGCTGCACTGTTTTAATTTATACAAATGAGGGCTTTATGTTTACAATACCTAAAAAAGAAGTGAATTTACATCTTACTTCTCTTTGTTAGATGCCACCGAAGGCTTAGGTGCTTTGTTTAACCAGCCAGAAGCAGTTGGATTTTCTACAGACTTTTTTATGTGCACCAGAAGTAAAAATATAAAGAATTAGAAAATAAAGTAAAATAATGTATGATTACAATGAAATTGCAATCATACTTTTTTCTTGGAACCATATAAATGTATTTTTGTGCTTGACAGTTGCAGTCTGCTGAACATATAACATAATACAAAAAAGGATAGAGTACAACCACAAAGAAGCACCCTCTCTCTGTGTGTCTCTCAGCTTGTTCAGTAACTTTTTAACTTATAACGAATTGCACCGAAGATTGTCTTATTCATAGTTCCCTCTTTCATTTCCAACCAAACATTTCCATGTCATGTCACACATGTTAGCTATGATAAGGCAAGAGACAGCACTTTTTAGAGCAACAGTACAAAAGAGGAATTAAAAATATTTTTGTTTTAAAGCACGCTTATATGTGATTATCACAAACGACATTTCATGTGAAATAAAAATGTTGCAGTTGTGAATATACTGTAGGAGCAGCTAACATAATGTATAAGTGTCGCTGAATGATGCAAGGATAGTAAATAATAATAATAAACTAAATAATGATAATAGTGCATAGTGACAGTAGTGAAACATTTTACTTTTTTATTTTCCAGAAATCATCCATCCATTCATTCATTCTTCCACTTAGTCCTTGTCAGGGGGCCAATGCCTAACGCAACAGCAGTCTATGGAGGCGGGGTACACCTGGACAGGTCACTAGTCTGTCACAGAGCAGCACAGAGACACACAAAGACACATAACCATACACACACACTCACACCTAAGGACAATTTAGTAAAGCCAATTAACATCTGTCAGGGTGTGTGTTTCCTGGACGGGGCCGCCTGTGGAGCTGATAACATTTTGGTTGCATTTTGTATCTCTGCTTCTTGTTCTATGTCTGCTTCTGTCTCCTTGAACCTCTGTCGGCCTTGGCAGATGTGCTGCTCTCACTGAGCCTGGTTGTGCTGGAGGTTTCTTCCTGTTAAAAGAGAGTTTTTCCCCTCCTCTGTGACTACAAGCATTCTTGTTGTCAGGGATTGCCTCAAGTCAATGAGCTGATGCAATCAACTGGTTTTCCTTAGATTGGAAACTTACAATCAATTTGACTGTATGATCTGGTTGAATTGTAAAGTGCCTTGAGATGACACATGTTGTGAATTGGTGCTGTATAAAAAAGTGAACTGAATTGAATGAACTTGTTTTTTTGCAGCAAGTAATGTCCCTTGTTGTGCCTTTAACATCACTGTTTTTTTTTGTTGCATTCTTTTGTACTTAATATCTCAAGATATAGGCTGATTAATAGTGTTTTAATCTAATCGGATATTACAGGGCTTCTTTACTTACTAGGCTCTCAGATGCACTGTTTTAATTTATACAAATGAGGGCTTTATGTTTACAATATTTTAAAAAGAAATGAATTTACATCTTACTTCTCTTTGAGAGATGCCACCAAAGGCTTAGTTGCTTTGTTTAACCAGCCAGAAGCAGTTGGATTTTCTACAGACTTTTTTTATGTCTACGCACCAGAAGCAAAGATATAAAGAATTAGAAAATATAATAAAATGATGTATGATTACAATAAAATTGCAATCATACTTTTTTCTTGGAACCATATAAATGTACTTTTGTACTTGACAGTTGCAGTCTGCTGAACATATAACATAATACAAAAAAGGATAGAGTACAACCACAAAGAAGCACTCTCTCTGTGTGTCTCTCAGCTTGTTCAGTAACTTTTTAACTTTTAACGAATGCAAAAGTGTTGCACCGAAGATTGTCTTATTCATAGTTCCCTCTTTCATTTCCAACAAAACATTTCCATGTCATGTCACACATGTTAGCTATGATAAGGCATGAGACAGCACTTTTTAGAGCAACAGTACAAAAGAGGAATTAAAAATATTTTTGTTTTAAAGCTAGCTTACATGTGATTATCACAAACGACATTTCATGTGAAATAAAAATGTTGCAGTTGTGAATATACTGTAGGAGCAGCTAACATAATGTATAAGTGTAGCTGAATGATGCAAGGATAGTAAATAATAATAATAAACTAAGTAAGGATAATAGTGCATAGTGCCAATAGTGAAACATTTTACTTTTTTATTTTCCAGAAATAAATAATCCATTCATTCATTCTTCCGCTTAGTCCTTGTCAGGGGGCCAATGCCTAACGCAACAGCAGTCTATGGAGGCGGGGTACACCTGGACAGGTCACTAGTCTGTCGCAGAGCAGCACAGAGACACAAAAAGACACACAAACATACATACACATTCACACCTAAGGACAATTTAGTGAAGCCAATTAACATCTATCAGGGTGTGTGTTTCCTGGACGGGGCCGCCTGTGGAGCTGGTTACATTTTGGTTGCATTTTGTATCTCTGCTTCTTGTTCTATGTCTGCTTCTGTCTCCTTGAACCTCTGTCTGCCTTGGCAGATGTGCTGCTCACGCTGAGCCTGGTTGTGCTGGAGGTTTCTTCCTGTTAAAAGAGAGTTTTCCCCTCCTCTGTGACTACAAGCATTCTTGTTGTCAGGGATTGCCTCGAGTCCATGAGCTGATGCAATCAACTGGTTTTCCTTAGATTGGAAACTTACAATCAATTTGACAGTATGATCTGGTTGAATTATAAAGTGCCTTGAAATGACACGTGTTGTGAATTGGTGCTGTATAAAAAAGTGAACTCAATTGAATTAACTTGTTTTTTTGCAGCAAGCAATGTCCCTTGTTGTGCCTTTAACATCACACGTTTTTTTGTTGTTGCATTTTTTGTACTTAATATCTAAAGATATAGGCTGATTAATTGTGTCTTAATCTAAACGGATATTTCAGGGCTTCTTTCATTATCTAGGCTCTAAGATGCACTGTTTTAATTTATACAAATGAGAGCTTTATGTTTACAATATTTAAAAAAGAAATAAATTTACAACTTAGTTCTCTTTGTTAGATGCCACCGAAGGCTTAGTTGCTTTGTTTAACCAGCCAGAAGAAGTTGGATTTTCTACAGACTTGTTTTATGTCTATGCACCAGAAGTAAAAATATAAAGAATTAGAAAATAAAATAAAATGATGTATGATTACAATAAAATTGCAATCATACTTTTTTCTTGGAACCACATAAATGTACTTTTGTACTTGACAGTTGCAGTCTGCTGAACATATAACACAATACAAAAAAGGATAGAGTACAACCACAAAGAAGCACTCTCTCTGTGTGTCTCTCAGCTTGTTCAGTAACTTTTTAACTTATAACGAATGCAAAAGTGTTGCACTGAAGATTGTCTTATTCATAGTTCCCTCTTTCATTTCCAATAAAACATTTCCATGCCATGTCACACATATTAGCTATGATAAGGCATGAGACAGCACTTTATAGACCAAAAGTACAAAAGAGGAATTAAAAATATTTTTGTTTTAAAGCTAGCTTATATGTGATTATCACAAACGACATTTCATGTGAAATAAAGATTTTGCAGTTGTGAATATACAGTTTTTTATTATTTATGTTTTTATTTTTTTCTGTGGCGCGAGTGGGGAAACTAGGGAGGGAAGGCATGATTGAGATTGTGAGTGTTTTTTTTTGTTTTTTTTTCTCTCCCAGGTTGGGGTCTCAACTGCAACCTCTCCCAAATACATCTCAAGTCTCCGCTAAGTGCGGAGCCCATTCCCCCCGTCTTGCTCTCCCTCCACTGGCTGGCGTCGGGGCTCGCCGGTGCACTGGTGGAGCTCGGGGTCTGGGGGTGGATGCCCGGGTGGCTGCTGGCTCATTCCTCTCCGCTGGCCCCGGCCGGCCGGGGCCTTGCTGGGGCTCCTGTCTGGGGGTTGGGCGCCCCTGGGGCCTCGGATCCCTGGGGCCCGGGACTGGATTCACTTCGGAGTGGGGCTGGGTGTTGTTCGGGGATTTTCGGTGCCAGTGCCTTCGCTTCGATGCCGGTTCCTGGGCGATGCTTTTTCCAATGCCGGTCTTGTGGTATCGGTTCGGGGAGGAGGGGAGCTGCACGGCATGGTGAGGTGCAAGTCTTGGGTTTTGGGCTCTGGTTTTTCCGCTTGCATTTCTCCTCTTGCTTAGGGGAATTTTTATTTATTTTATTTTTATTTATTTATTTATTTATATAGATACATATATATATATATATATATATATATATATATATATATATATATATATATATATATATATATATATATATATATATATATATATATATATACATATACATATATACACCGGCCACTTTATTAGGTACCCCATGCTAGTAACGGGTTGGACCTCCTTTTGCCTTCAGAACTGCCTCAATTCTTCTTGGCATAGATTCAACAAGGTGCTGGAAGCATTGCTCAGGGAGTTTGGTCCATATTGACATGATGGCATCACACAGTTGCCGCAGATTTGTCGGCTGCACATCCATGATGCGAATCTCCCGTTCCACCACATCCCAAAGATGCTCTATTGGATTGAGATCTGGTAACTGTGGAGGCCATTTGAGTACAGTGAACTCATTGTCATGTTCAAGAAACCAGTCTGAGATGACATGGTGCATTATCCTGCTTAAAGTAGCCATCAGAAGTTGGGTACATTGTGGTCATAAAGGGATGGACATGGTCAGCAACAATACTCAGGTAGGCTGTGGCGTTGCAACGATGCTCAATTGGTACCAAGGGGCCCAAAGAGTGCCAAGAAAATATTCCCCACACCATGTCACCACCACCAGCCTGAACCGTTGATACAAGGCAGGATGGATCCATGCTTTCATGTTGTAGACGCCAAATTCTGTCCCTACCATCCGAATGTCGCAGCAGAAATCGAGACTCATCAGACCAGGCAACGTTTTTCCAATCTTCTATTTTCCAATTTCGATGAGCTTGTGCAAATTGTAGCCTCAGTTTCCTGTTCTTAGCTGAAAGGAGTGGCACCCGGTGTGGTCTTCTGCTGCTGTAGCCCATCTGCCTCAAAGTTCGACGTACTGTGCATTCAGAGATGCTCTTCTGCCCACCTTGGTTGTAACGGGTGGTTATTTGAGTCACTGTTGCCCTTCTATCAGCTCGAACCAGTCTGGCCATTCTCCTCTGACCTCTGGCATCAACAAGGAATTTCCGCCCACAGAACTGCCGCTAACTGGATGTTTTTCTTTTTCGGACCATTCTCTGTAAACCCTAGAGATGGTTGTGCGTGAAAATCCCAGTAGATCAGCAGTTTCTGAAATACTCAGACCAGCCCTTCTGGCACCAACAATCATGCCGCGTTCAAAGTCACTCAAATCACCTTTCTTCCCCATACTGATGCTCGGTTTGAACTGCAGGAGATTGTCTTGACCATGTCTACATGCCTAAATGCACTGAGTTGCCGCCATGAGATTGGCTGCTTAAAAATTAAGTGTTAACGAGCAGTTGGACAGTGGCCGTTGAGTGTATTATGTATGTATGTGTATATATAAGCACCCCAGTCCTTTGCTCCCCATCCCCGAAATCCTCCCTCTGCCTGCTCCATCACTCTGCCACACATGTAGGTTTTTGGGGAGGGGGTCGTTACTGGAGGGCCACACCTTCTGATGACGTCCCCACCCCAATTTTATTTTGCATTTTAAACACTTCCATCTACATCATCTTCACAACACACATCTATGTAGGGCATTTTCGGGGGGTGGGGGTCAGGACCACCGGGGGGGGGCTTATTTTATGGGCCTCACCACGGTCGGCCTCCTCCATCCCCTCTCGCATCTAGACAGTGAGGGTTCAGGGTTGTCGAAGGGGGGGGTGTGCTGGCACCGTCTATCTCCTGGAGGGGGGGTGGACTGTGCCGGACACCCCCTCTTGGTACTCCCAGTTTTAATTGCATCTGAGAGCAACACGCAACAACACCACATTTGAGCGGGCGCAGGGTGGATCGGGGTCTTCTCACACCCCTGTTCTCCGGCTGCCGCCCAGAGTCTGGGGCCTGGAGGAAGAGCAAGCCACCTGGTCCGTGGTTTTGGCTGGGGCCGGCTGCGGGGCCTAGGTGGCCTGCCAGTGGCGGGGCTGTCACCTTTGAAGCGTTTTTTTTTTTTTCCGGGCGTGGGCGGTTCTGGTTGGGTGGCCTGCGCGGGATGGGTGGGCCCCGGTCCCGGGGGGGCTCTTGCTGGGGGCGGTCCGGTCCGTGTGCGGGGTGGGGGGCCGGGCTTGAAGCAGGAATGAGATGGGTTGGTGTGGCGGTGTCGCCACTCCCCTCCCCCCACATCCGGATTTTAGGTTCACTTATTGGGTCATCCGATAGTCCCGGGACCAACCAACGGTGTCACCGGGTTATGTGTGAATGTGTGTCCGCGTTG